>NC_047665.1:34682579-35041954 GCF_011762505.2 Arvicanthis niloticus
AAATTGTTCCAACATATAACAAGATCACATGTTCTACTATGTTCATAGCAACCTTATTTATAATAGTCAGAAGCTGAAAAGAACCCAGATGTCCTTCAACAGAGGAATGGATACAGAAAAGGTGGTACATTTACACAATGGAATACTACTTAGCCATTAAAAACAAAAAATTCACAAAATTCACAGGCAAATGGATAGACCTAGAAAATATTCTGACTGAGGTAACTCAGTCACAAAGAGCACAAGTGGTATATACTCACTGATAGTGGATTTTAGCTTGAAATACCTACATTAAATCTTTCAGATCATATGAATCTCATCAAGAAAGAAGACCAAAGTGTGGATGCTTTAGTCCTACATAGAAAGGGGAACAAAATTCTTATGAAAAGTAGAGGGAGAAAGTGATCTGGAAGGGTGAGAGGAGCAGGGGGATAAAAGGGAGGCAAGATCACCAGTGGGAGGAGATTGGGGAGAAGTTCGGAGGACCAAGAAATTGAAAGGACATATATAGAAGTAGGGGAAGGGGAACTGGGGTAGTCATTAGAAAGTCACAAATGTCAGGGAAGCAAGAAGTTCCCAGGACCCAACAGGGATGACAATAATCAAAATACCAAACAATGAGGAGAGAAAACCTGTAAGAAAAGGGGGTCAACATTTGAAATGTAAACAAAAAAATCTTATAAGAAAGATAAAGAAAAAGAAAAAAAAAACAAAAAATCAAAATCTAGAAGAGTTTGCTTTTGGAGAATTTTCAACAGTGGTATTATGGCCCAATTGCTATTAGCTGTTAAATGTATAAAACTACACTCACTAGTGCAATAGTGGCACAATTTGTTTTGGTGCACTTAATGAACCTGATATGATTAAAACCAATAACAAGGAATTTATCAATGCTTATTATATTAATTCAAATTCAATCATTTTTGAGAGGTTTTACTTTCTAGAGTTAAAGAAGTTTCTCTGTTAAATATATATGTTATGGTTCAAAATGTCTTCTACATATCCAAATTAAGCATGAAGATTATTGTAACTGTAAGCTTAGTTCATAAATAAACAATCTTTACAGTCCCAGTGATTACTACCATATATCTACAATACTATGGAAAATTTACTAATTCTATGGCATGGTGTTTAAGTATTCAAAAAAGAACCCCTCTCTGTTCATAAACATGAGACAGATGATAGAAAAAAAATCCAGAATATATAAAAGTGAAGCAATTATGAAAAACCATTTCCTTCTGGTCTGTACCTTGACTATTTGCATCTATTGTATTGCTAGTTCCTCAACCTAGAACTGACCTTAATACTTGCAGATAAATAAAATGGTATAGAAGCAAAAAGAATGAGGGGGGATGGGATAGGGGGTTCCTAGGGAGGGGAAATGGGGAAAGGGGATGTCATCTGAAATGTAAATAAATTTTAAAAATAAAAATAAGTGACAAAAAAAGTGAAGCAATTATGAAAAACCATTTCCTTCTGGTCTGATATGACATTCTGTCATTAGGCAGCTAAGATGGCTTCAGAGATTTTAAAGATAATTTTGACAAGAATCAATGTGTAGAAAGAAGCAAAAAGAAATGATCCAGACACGTATAAGTATCTTGTAATAAAACGGTTAAAATTCCCTGAAGGTAGAAAGACATGGTTCACGAATGAGGGATTCTGTACGTGACTTCTTGCTGTTGCATGGCTGTGCATGCCCTTGGGCTTATCTACTAGAATATATAGGAGCAGAAAACTAGCTGAATGTAGGGTGCCAGTGAAGCAGATCTCCAGAGTCAGAACTCATCCTGCTTAGGAAGTCCTCAAAGATGAAACTGCCACTGAGTCAACCTCACTTCTGTAAGTAAATTACCCCAACTTTCTCTCTAATGTAAAGTATCCAGTTCAGTGGTTCTTTGAATTTATTTTAATGCAAGTCTTTCTTTGGAATCTTTGATGTTCTATCTGGTGTGAAAAGATATTTTTTCATAGATTACTAGGAGAAGAACTCAGCATAGACTTTCTAATACTTTTAAAATTACTTTTCATGAAAGAAACTGCACAAAGGCACAAGAGACAATTGGATTAGTAGTTCTTATCATCCTGTAACTTGAGACATGTTGCAATGTACAAAGAGAGTCTGTGTTGTCTTTTCTATTAAAATGAGAGGCAGAGAAAAGCTTTACTGTTGTCCAATGAGTAGAATTGATGGGAATCGTTAAGCAGCTTCCAATGTTTAGGGCACCACCCAGAACAGATGATACAGCTCAAAAGGACAATGTTTTGGATGTTGGAACAATTGAGGATGGAAAGTCAATGGGTCCAAATCATGTCATCTCAAGGCAGAAGAAACAGAATTATATAGTGAATATTATTTTTTAGTGGATATTTTATTTACATTTCAGATGTTATCCTCTTACCCCATTACCCCCATCCTGCCCAGGAACCCCCTATCTCACTCTCTCCTATGCTTCTGTGAGGATGTGCCTTCACCCCACCCCCACTCCCACCTCCCCACCCATGAATTCTCCCACACTCAGCATACGGGCTTCATGGGACCAAGTATCTTCTGTCACACCTATGCCCAACAAGGCTATCCTCCCCTACATATACAGATGGAGCAATGATCCCTCTCTATGTGCTCCCAGACAGGTGGTTTAGACCCTGGGAACTCTGGTTGGTTGGTTGGTCTTGTTGCTCTCCTCATGGGGCTGCAAACCCTTTCAGCTCCTTCAGCTCCTTTTCTCTAACTCCTCCTTGATCAGTTCAATGATTAGCTGTGAGCATCCACCTCTGAATATGTCAGACTCTGGCAGACCTCAAAAAAGACAGCTATATCAGGCTCCTGTCAGCGTGTACTTCCTGACATCCACATCAGCGTCTACCTTTGGGGACTGCACATGTGATGGATACCCAGGTGGAATGGTCTCCAGAGTGCCCCTCCTTCAGTTTCTGTCCCACACTTTGTCTCCGTATTTGGTCCCGTGAGTATTTTGTTACTCCTTCTAAGAAGGACCTAATCACCCATACTTGGTCTTTTTTCTTCATGAGCTCCATGTGGTCTGTGACTTGAATCTTGTGTATTGAGAGATCCTGGGCTAATATACATTTATCAGTGAGTGAATACCATGTGTGTTCTTTTGTGATTGTGTTACATCATTCAGGATTATATTTTCTGGTTCCATCCATTTACCTAAGAATTTCATGAATTCATTGTTTTTAATAGCTGAGTAATACTCCATTGTGTAAATGTACTACATATTTTGTATCCATAACTCTGTTGATGGACATCTGAGTTCTTTTCAGCTTCTGGCTATTATAAATAAGGATGCTATGAACATAGTGGAGCATATGTTCTTTTTATATGGGACTGGAGAGATGGCTCAGTTGTTAAGAGCATCGACTGCTCCTCCAGAGGTCCAGAGTTCAATTCCCAGCTACTACATGGTGGCTCACAGCCATCTGTAATGGGATTTGGTGTCCTCTTCTGGCCTGCAGGTGTACAAGCAGATTGTGAATATTGTATATGAGTTTTCCCACTGAAATAAATCTGAAAATTTTTTATGTTCTGAAGCCTGAAGTAGACAAAGATGGTAAACTGTGTCTTACAGTGTTTTCCAGTTTAGCACAATTCAAATGACATCACAAAAAGGAAGAACAATGGGGTGCAATGAAAGTGCCATATTTTGTAGGTGGTATTTATTATTTGAAAGTATATCATACCAAAAATATTTTAAATGAAATAAGAAGCCTTTTTTATGTTTCTAACTTTTTGAGGATTTTATGCAAAAATACTGTGTTATATCATTCTTCCAATTCAACACAATCCTATTCCCCTGGTGCATTTCAAACTCAGGGCTTTAAAAAATCAATACATTTACAATTATAGACAAATACAAACAACCTGCTCACTCCATTTAATGTTGCTTATATCACTGTGATTTTAGTGCTGACCACTTGGTTTTGAAAAAACACATAAAGTCCAGTTTCTTGTAGCAAACATTCTTGACTTCTACCTCTTATATTCGTTCTTCCCCTTAGTCAACAATCTTTTCTCTGCCTTAAGTTTAAGGCTCCTGTTGCCATGCCTAATGAGCAGCTATTTGGAGGTCGAGGCTAATCTTGATCATTGTTACAAGTTTTAAAAGTGAGTATTTTAGAGAGAAAACAGTAGATGAAGTCAGTCTACTAAGGCTTCTGCTATGATGTAATAATGACAAAATTTATGCATTAGCAATAATGACCATGACCTCTGATGGAAGAGAGTCTTATACTTGTGGCTGTGTTTTCTGTCAGAAACTTGTGGAGTCTTCTCTCTATGTCAATGTGAACGACAAAGTGCATGTGTTGCTGTTCTAACTTCTACATCGACCAATAAAAGCCATTAAAATTTTTTTCACCATGGAAGACTTTTCCTTCATGAATGTACTCAGATTAAAATTATGTGAACATAATTTCCCCACAGAATTATTATTCAGATCAACTTTTAAGAAAATGATCGGAAGTTTTGATGAAATAGACTCTGGTTGCATTTTATCATAAGTTTGCAATTAAAAGTGCATCATTTTTAGTAGGACATTCTCATCATCTTCTGTATTAGTGATCATAATCTGTTTATTCATTGAAAACCATGTAGAAGAGTAAACTGGTAAACTGTATTATCCTTGACACATCAGCATCAAATCCATTAACATCAGATATGTGGTTTAAAAATGACAAATTTTTCATAAACTTGGTAACTTTAAATGAGCTCAAACGCCAAAAAACTAAGCCACCTAAAAGTGATTTAAAATACTACTTCAGAATTAATTTCAGTTCCTGATATTTGCACTATTCATAACCACTTCTGAAAGAACACACACACACACACTCACACACACACACACACACACACACACACACACACACAAAGGGTAAATCACCTACTTCCTTAACTGTTTTTAAAAAACCACAATTACTTGCCTAGGTCATCACAGTGATCTCATCTGCCATTCCAGATATCCAATACCAAGTCATTCAGAAAAAGAAAGAATGAAAGAAAATAAAGAAAGAAAAAGAAAGAAATGGCCAGATAAAACTGTTCTGAATCTGTTGGGTCTTGGAAAACTCAGATTAATGCATGGTCCCCAAGTGACTCTTGTTTCTATGTTGCAGGTTCATTCCTACTGCTGGTGGTTTTAAACTTTCTCCTTTGGGAGAAAGCTGCATCAGTTCCTGCATGTATCAGAGATGAACACTGCTTGAAACCCGTTGTAGCAACATTTAACAATGCCCTCCAGCGAGCTGTAACCATTCATAATCTTACTGAGCAAATGTATCTACAGTTTGTAAGTATTTCAATCTCCATAATAATTACTGAACTTCACTAGAACCCGAGACACTAAACATCATGACATAGATATCAGAAAAGATAGCTTCAAAGGTAAAAGATGCCCCAACTACCAAAACAGAGACAGGGTCAATTAGACAGTGTCATGAATTTTATGGAACCTAATGATATTTCTATATTTTCTGTATTTTAGTTAAAACAAACAAACAAAAAACAAAACATGACATAAGCCTTTAAAATGTGCCTGGGTAAAGAACTCTCATTTCCTGTTTTGGCATTCAGGATCATAAATTTCCTTTGGCCATGTTCATTTAGCACACTGCAGGTACACTCTGGAGAAGATGTGCATTACAGTGGACTGCATAAGTGTACCAGAGATAAACTGAAGCATGTGATAATCCAAGAAAGAAAAAGGAATAAAGAAAGAAAAAAAGGAGTGGGAGAGCAAGGCAGAAAGAAGAAGAAAAGAAGGAAGGAAGAGTGAGATGAGAGAAGATAGGAGCTAAACTAAGAAATCCTTAAATACCAGGAATTGTGGTTTAAAGATTTCACTGTGTGTTTGTCCAATATCAATGCAGGATTAGAAGTGTATCTAATCTGTTCTTGTATATTGCTGCATATTATTTCTCAAAATCAGAAATTACAAAGAAGCTGTAGAAATAAACAAACCTTCAATAAGACAGACATCAAGAGAATGTGTCTTTGTTTGCAATAAATACGTCTTTATGTTGGTTTATTATTGACTAGATGTTATTTTTCTTCCCTTAACATGACTCAGTTCGTCAGTAAATTCTCTTCTGGATATTTTGTAGCTTTTGTAAGTACCTTCCTTTCTTCCACCTACTTTTCAAAAGGAGTCTTATGTCAATGATTTCAATTTAGATAAGAAAGCATTATACAGTATTTATATTTGCTGTTCTTAACTGACCGTTTTTCAACTTTGTAACCTTCACAATAATCCATTATCTTTCAAGAATTAGCTGGTTATTTGAAATAAATAAGATATTCTAAAGTATATATTTTAGCAAATTTAATATTTTATTAAGTAAGCAATGACTAATACATGTCATTATTTAATATTTTTATTTTATTGAATCAGAGTTTACATAGAGATTATTGTAAAATAGTCTGTGTTGTAAGTTATTTTATCACTATGTATACAATTTATTTGTAAAAATATTATAAACTTGCATAGATATATGTATTTAGTTTTACAATTATTAAATTCATAATTCTGTTGTCTGGGTAAATAAGTAAGATTATTAGTTGACAAAAAATAGGAAGATTAATACATGAGTGTTGTGGCCTTGTGGTGGTATACTAGAGAAAGATGATAATTGAAACAATTATTTCTTAATAAACTCACTCCTTTCAGTGTCTGCCTTACATAGAGTAACAGTAAGTAATTGAAAAGATGAGATGACAGGAGTGTACGAGAGGAAGAAGCTGAACATTCAAAACCAAATTAAGTAGCAGACATAATAAATAAACAGTGAATTAGGTGATGGCCACTTTTCTAATTCCTCAGTATCTGTTTTGTTTGCAGTACTTATTTTGAAAATTTACAAAACCATCAAAATGCATTAATATTGTGGTCATGATGTAATTTATCCACTTTCTGATCTCAAACTGAAAATTTGTTTTTATTTGCAGAGTTCACAACTGACTATGCTTGATCACCTTATTATCAAAGCCACGAGTTATTGCCACTCTACTATCACAAACCCTCCAAATATTGGACGTGAATTCATACAATTCAAAGTGAGTGTCTTCTCTGGTTTTGTTTATAAAACATCAGAAGTAATCTACTGTGTTGGCAGTACTGTCAGGGTAGGCATTATGATAGATCCAATAACCATGCATGCAGACAAAAAATGAAGTTGAGTATAAAAAATGATCAAATTATATTGTTGATAAGTATAACAAAATACCCAGTAATTGTAGCAGATATTTAGATATATCATTTAGAAACTGGTGTGTATGGAATTACTTGCCATAGAAACTTTACTTACTATTTTTTAAAATGCTTTGAACTGAAGTGGCTATCTATTGTTATATACTCACTTCTACATAAGTGATGACAAGGTATTGTTATATGTTGCTAGTGGGTTTTGTATAGCTTCTTTCTATGCTACTGAACACTACCCCCCCCCCATTTTTGATTTTCAAACATATTCTGGTTCTATTTTATTTCCCCTTTTCTTCATGTCTTTATGATTCTCTATTCCTGAACTAAGAGCCAGATGAGCAGAATATTTCTATAAAATACAAGCTTATGTTCCTTAGGATGTATCAATGCTCCAATTCATGATGTGGTCTACACATCATAGGAGATCTATGTTATGATGTAATACAGTTCTTCACACATACATGGCAACAAATATTCTACTCTGTCAGAGACAAGGAGAAAGCACATTAATTATCATTCTGTTTTCAGTGTATCCTTGTTCTAAATTCTTAAATTCACCTAGAAATCATAAATCCGTATTTTAATGAACAACATAATTTTTGGTTTTTATGAATCCGTGAGTGAAAATGATTTGAGCCAATTTCTCCTAGCTGGTGGTATCTATCTTTCCTGAGTTGAATATTATTGGCCCCCATTAAGTCCCAGCAAGACCTGTTTTTCAAATTGATAAAAATAACCAAATAATAAGGATCTCACTGAGAAAGTAGTTGTTAGAAATGCTGAGAACAATACCTGATGACTTTACCTCAGGGGGTAAATAATTTATAAGCAAGATAAATTGTTCTATTTTGTAGAGAATAAACTAATTTTTAAAAGTTTACATTTCCATACTATGCAACATCTATATAACATGTGCCATGTATACATAGAAAAAAAATTGTTCAAGTTAAGCTTTTTCATATGAACATTACATACAACAAACGTGCCATACTGAAATAATTTTATTTCAATGGTTCTGTTGTGTTTATTAGAGCAAAAGATATTTAAAAATGTTGATCAATTTTGTGGGTGCCTGGATCATCCCTCTAAACCGTCTAGTGTTTGAACTGAGAGTCATAAAAGATGTTTCTGAAACTATCCACTCAATCGCCAATGAGATTGAAAGGAACAACAAACTACTCCTGGATGACCTTAAGTGGATATTTACCAAGGTGAGAAATCTCTCTGTATTTTCATTTATAAAAGAGATGGGTTATATAAATTTAATCAAAAGAACATTTCAAAATACATCATCTTTTTATACTGAAATACAGAAATCTAATTATGTGGACAATTGTCCTTAGATTGTTTCTCAACCTGTGGGTCATGAATCCTTTGGGTGTCAAATGGCTTTTTCACAGGGGTCACATATCAGATACCCTACATATCTGTTTAACATTACTATTAATTCAGTATCGAAATTACAGTTATGATGTAGCAACAAATATAACTTTGTTGTTGGGGTTCACCACAGCATTGGAAACCAAATTAATGGATCAGAGAACTAGAATGCTTGAGAACCACTGTTCTAAGATGTTGCTAGCAGCTCCAACTTTTTCAGAAATGCTTCTCATTTCTTCCCACTCTGGGAATCAAAATGAAGCACAACTGTTCCTCATGGACATTAGAGGACACCTTTCTTCGGTGGAGTGAAAGTGTTCAGGTCATTGACTGCAGCCATCCCTTGGCTCTGCATATTAAGTCACCTTCTGATCCTTATGACATGACATGTAATATTTTTATACATAGACTGAATGGAGAATGTATTTAGTTAAAGTGTATAAAAGAATAATGGTGCACATCAGCTTCTATGAAGTACATATGTCAGAATATGTAAGAGCCTACGTGAGTGATAAAATGACATGTGTTCCTCCATTGTCCCAGAGTCAAATAGAAATTTCCTACATTTCTTCTGCTTCTGAAAAAGCATAGTTCTGTGTGATTAATTACATTAGAAGGGATGCACATGAGCCTTCTTGATCATAGATGCTAAAAGACTAACTACTGGCTTAGATAAATGAAAACCCATAACTTTGATGGAAGCAACATATTTCTGAATGTATTTCTTTGACTGAACACATAAAAAACAAGAAGAAAGGAACATTAACAATATAATCAACAAATAACTAACTATCACTTTGATTTTTAGGTCTATCCTAAAGGAAGGTTGGAGGAAATGTTTCCCAGATGGGAATTTCTTTCACTCATAAAATCAAAAGACAAATTTTATCAATTGTTGGCAATATTTAACCTTTCCAACTGCTTACGCAAAGATATATACTACACTGAATTTCATATCAAAACATTGAAGTGTCGCATAACTAATGAAGGTTGTTGCTAATTGCACATTTATCCTGTCTGCTCTGGAGATTGTCCATGACATTGCATTGCTTGGAAGTTAAGTTTAATCATGTACCTTTTGAAAGCATGTATATGTGTAATGGATCCCTTTTGTTTTTTCAAAAATAAAAGCATTCTTTTTACAAATGTCTAAATCTAAAAAGCCTATTTAAAATTTTTGTTCCTTGAATAGACTATAAATAAAGTTTGGTTCTGCAATCAGGATTTATATAAAATTCATTTAATGACAATTAAGATATCTCTTTTTAAATCTACCTTTCTGTCATCTATCTGTTTGTATGTCTATCCATCATCTGTCTGCATATCTATCTATCATCTGTCTGTCTGTCTATCTATCTATCCATCTGTCTGTCTATCATCTGTAATCTACCTTTGATATCTATCTCTACCTATTAACTATGTAAAGTGTTATCTATTACCATCAGCATCTATGTAGTATCTTTCTGTGTTGGTGGGCACATGCATTGGTGCTTATGATCATTAGAGTTAATTTTTAAACACACAAATCTAGAGAAGGAAAATGTAGCACAAAATATTCCATAGAGAGCAAATAAGAGTTTAAATACCCAAGCTGTTTTGAGAAAAAAATATGCAAAAAAATGAAAAAATGCCCATAGTGAATCATAGTCATATAAATTTGACAGAAAAGATTCATTTTCTACCTGAATAGATAGACTCTAGGAGATACATGTTTCATCATGACATGAATAAAGCCCTTTACTTTTATAGTTTAGAATTAGCTCTAAATTCTTGCATTCATAAATATCACACTAAAAGTGAAAGAAGAGATGAGAGTCTCATTGGCAAAGTTTATAGCCAATATTTTACCTACATTGTCTCTTCTCCAGCTATGGTTAAACATAAAATAATGTTTAAAATAGAAAAAAACTCTTTAGGATCTGAGTGAGTGACATGGGATTGTAAATATGGTTTGCAAAGTTCTAATGCAGTCAAGACAAGAAAATGTTAAGCACAGGGGTTATTACAAAGCAAACATGGTAAGAGATATGCATGGTCAAGAAATACTTTTCAATGAGAATGCTGACAATATGGCAGGTGTGGTGGTATGAACCTCTGAAAGGATATAAAAAATTGCTAATGATCCTCTACTAGGTAGAAGATGAGCCAGTGGTTTCTATTGTCCTCCCTACAAAGTGAAAAAATATCTCTTAGAGGGGAATATACCTCTAGAAACAACAAGTTTATTGATGTTGCCTTCCTCAATGATAAAATAAATGCTATAAAGAAATAATCTTAAGAACTAGATTTGCTGGTTCTTTATCCACTTTTGTGGAGTTGACTAGAATTAATCACTATACCTAAATCCTTGGGAACCTAAGCCAACAGTGGAAGAATGACATGGTGGAGTATAAAAAGGTTATACCTTGCCTTGGTGATAGGCAATTATTTCTACCTCAAAAAGTCCTCCATGTATAATTTACTCATGTAGATAGAAATGTTCAAAGTAGGTGTGTATCCCGGATGCTTGATGCACATCATATTTCAAATGTCTGGCTCCAGGAGGTAAACTGTATGCTGATCTTGTATGGTTGACAAAAGGGGAGTCTATGCAGAAGTAATTATGCAACCATAGCAGGGCACTTTCCTAAAACTTTGCTGACAAATAGACAGCTCTAGGCCATAAGACTGTGCAATTACTGAAAAAAAGTGGAAAACTACTGGAGAAGCAATAGGTTTGAAAAATCTGAATGGGTCCTGCTCTTTCTTGCCACTTATCTATATGCCAACTCTTGCTAATTACATATTGGAGTCTCAAGTGAAGAAACCAAAGCATTTCATAGTTTCCTGTAGACTATAGGCCTGGGAAAGAAGTAAGGATACCATCCATGCTACTCGATATAGGTGTCTGCTTTGGAAGAAACCACTGATACATATGTGAGGCTTGTCCATGTTATGTAACTCCCATGGTAAGATGTAAATGATGTCCCTGTAGATGCAGAATCAAGAAGTGATTTTTGTTAATCTTGAAGCAGGAAACAGTAGATCTAAAGGAATAGTGAACCTACAGAAAATTTCTATTACAGAAACACAACTTCTACACACCGTCCTCATGTGGTGAGACATAAGAAAGCATATTAAGTGTAAATGTAAAATAATTTGTAAGATAGTACATATATGAAGGTGAATGTTCGTGTGAGAGCTATCTCTTTCTTCAATAAAATCCCAGGTTTCAGAGTATGTTACATCCTTAGGACTTAATGAAAAGTGGGATCCTAAGGCCACTCACACTATTAATGTTGCTGCATCTTCTGTTGGACTTAAGCCTGAACTGATAGGACTCAGTGCTAAAGACAGTCTTGAAAATTAGGCTAGAATTGATGTGGGAACATATTTTTTTTTATTTTATTTACATTTCAGATGCCATCCCCTTTCCACATTTCCCCTCCCTAGAAAACCCCTGTCCCTTGCCCCCTTTTCCTTTTTGCTTTTATACAATTTTTTTAAATGTTAATCAAAGGCTTTGTAAGTTTGGTAGTATTCGATCAGAAGTGTAATCTAATACCCAACCTAGATATACAAACTATCTTTGACTGATGGAGACACATGAACATCTGTCTCCATGCCCCCCCACCCTCTTTCTCTAGCTCATCACCTAGCTTCTCCTCTCCTTCATCTTCTCCTCTCCTTACTCCATCTCTTTTTCTCGGTACTCCTTCCCACTTAGCTCCTCCTACATATCACCCTTCCTGTTAAAGTAAAACTTTTGTATCAAAATACAATTAGAGCATACTTATTCCTAATCGTACCAGTGAGGTACAAGATAGTCGTAATACCCAGTGTGGGAACATATTTTTTCTTGACTGAATTTCAGAGTCTGGAAGCACAATGAAGTTGGTCTGTGGAAAAATTTCAATAATGATACTATAGTTCAGGTATTAATTTTAGCAGTACGTATAACAAGTTATAGTCAGTCAGGGTACAGTAGAACAATTGTTTGTGGTGCAGTGAATAAACTACTGATATGACTTAAGTTCAATTCTAAGGAAAAAATCAGTAATATGTATTTTGAGCCAATACACAATTATATATCTATATATATATGTGTGTGTGTATATAATATACACAGATGTATGTGTATATATATATATATATATATATATATATATATATGTGTGTGTGTGTGTGTGTGTGTGTGTGTGTTTATATGCACACATGCATGAATACATCTACTTTCAGAAAGACAACAGTGCTGTAATTCAAAACTATACATTATTGAAAATATAAGT
This sequence comes from Arvicanthis niloticus, assembly GCF_011762505.2. NCBI lineage: Eukaryota > Metazoa > Chordata > Mammalia > Rodentia > Muridae > Arvicanthis > Arvicanthis niloticus. The sequence continues at coordinate 34,695,448 of NC_047665.1, forward strand.
ATTAAAATATTGAGGCTAGAGAGATGCCCCAGCAGTTAAGAGCATTGGCTTTTCTTTGAGAAGACCCAGGTTCAATTCGTACCATCAACATGGCATTTCAGAATGTCTATAACTCTAGTTTTAGAGGATATGAACACCCCATACAGGGATACATACATGCAAATCACTAATTAATTTTTACAAATAAGTAAAAATAAATTAAGGTATCATATTTGTACATGTACTGACCAAAGTTGTTGAGTTTTATTTTCTGGAATTTATATATTATTTTTTTCTTTTGAAAAGACCTGAGAATTCTTGTCGCCTCCTGAACCGACCAGCAGAGAGAAGACAAAGGACATGGGATCTTCTTCCCAACATGGTTTATTCAGGAACCTTGAAGTACTGCAAAAGGCCCCTGAACTATAGCTCCCAGCCCTTAAATCTCTGTGTCCTCCCCAAACAGAACCTTCCACAAAGTCATTCTCGATTGGTGCTGAGCACATATGTCACATGGCCTGATCTTATATAACAATGAACAAGCAAAATGCATGCGCAGTAAAGCCTAGCCTACATGCCACCCACGATTCCTGAAATGGTGAGCCAACATGCCAGAGGCGTTTGGCACTCAGTCAGGTACCATCTTGAGTTCTGCTCCCCACAAATTCTTTATGTTCTGAAGTCTAAAGAGCATATTTGTGTCATATGTTTTGTGAGTATAGTGTATGCCAAAATATTGCAAACAGCAAGGCAGTTTTCTGAAGACCATCCTTTTTGGATAATACTGGAAAAGAAAACTCATAACTGATTAAACTAATTTAATAAAGAAGAATATGAAGAAGTTTTTACTTTATTTTCTTTTAGAATGTAAAATGCTATATAGATAGTGAAGAAGTCAATTTACCCATATAAACATATATTTATGTAATCAGTTTTAAAGCATAAAATTTAGCTTAACTAGAACAATTAATATAGCCAAGAAAACATTGCTGCCCACTGCCACTGAGATGATGAGTTTTGGAATCTCAGATAAATGAATCATCCCTTCTTAGGGGTTACTGTTTCTATTCAGTAGGGGAACTTGCTGTTCCTTGTGTCAAACCTGATGCTGTGGGCCTTGTGGCCTCTGTTCTGAGTGTTACACTTAAGATGACTGCTCAGAAGTTTCTTTCTATAAACTATTTGACCACAGTGTCATCTTGTCTAAATATGTCCATAAACTTGCTTAAAAAATGTATAGCATTTGTGACTATTGTGAAGAATGTCATTTCCCTAATTTCTTTTTCAGCCTGTTTATCTTTTGAGTAGAGGAAGGCTACTGATTTATTTGAGTTGACTTTATATCCAGTCACTTTGCTGAAGTTCTTTAACAGGTTTATGAGTTCTCTGGTGGAAGTTTTAGGGTCACTTAAGTATACTATCATATCATCTGCAAATAGTGAAATTTTGACTTCTTTTCCTATTTGTATCCCTTTGACTTCCTTTTGTTGTTTAATTGCTCTGGCTAGGACTTTCAGTACTATATTAAATAGGTAGGGTGAGAGTGGGCAGCCTTATCTAGTCCCTGATCTTAGTGGGATTGTTTCCAGTTTCTCTACATTTAGTTTAATGTTGGCTACTGGCTTGCTGTATATTGCTTTTACTATGTTCAGGTATGGGCCTTGAATTCCTGATCTTTCCAAGACTTTTTAACATGAAGAGATGTTGAATTTTGTCAAATGCTTTCTCAGCATCTAGTGAGATGATCATGTGTTTTTTTCTTTGAGTTTATTTATGTAGTGGATTACATTGATGGATTTCTGAATACTGAACCCTCCCTGCATTCCTGGAATAAAGCCTACTTGATCATGATGGATGATTGCTTTGATCTGTTCTTGGATTTGATTTGTGAGAATTTTATTGAGTATTTTTGCATCAATATTCATAAGAGAGATTGGTTTGTAGCTCTCTTTCTCTGTTGGGTCTTTGTGAGGTTTAGGTATGAGCATAATTATAGCTTCATAAAATGAATTGGGTAGTGTTCCTTCTGTTTCTATTCTGTGGAATAGTTTGAAGAGAATTGGTATTAGGTCTTCCTTGAAGGCCTGATAGAATTCTGCACTAACGTCATCTGGCCCTGACCCTTTTTTTTTTTTTTTTTTTGGTGGGGAAACTTTTAGTGAGTGCTTCGGTTTCTTTAGGAGTTATGGGACTGTTTAGATGGTTTATTTGCTCCTCGTTTAACTTTGGTACCTGGTATCTGTCTAGAAAATTGTCCATTTCATCCAGATTTTTTAATTCTGTTGAGCAAAGGCCTTTGTAATAGGATCTGACTATTTTTTAAATTTCCTCAGTTTCTGTTGTTAGGTCTCCCTTTTCAGTTCTGATTTTATTAATGTGGATATTGTCTCTGTGCCCTTTGATTAGTCTGGCTAAGAGTTTATCTATCTTGTTGATTTTCTTAAAGAACCAGCTCCTGGTTTTGTTGATATTTTGTATAGTCCTTTTTGTTTCTATTTGGTTGATTTCAGTTCTGAGTTTGATTATTTTTTGCTGTCTACTCCTCTTGGGTATATTTGCTTCTTTTTGTTCTAACGCTTTCAGGTGTGCTGTCAAGTTGTTAGTGTATGCTCTCTCCAGTTTTTTTTTTTTTTTTTTTTTTTTTTTTTTTTTTTTTTTGTAAGCACTTAGAGCTAGAGTTTCACAATAGTCACAAATAATATAAAATATCTTGGAGTGAATCTAACCAAGCAAATGAAAGATCTGTATGACAAGAACTTCAAGTCTCTGAAGAAAGAATTAAAGAAGATCTCATAAGATGGAAACATCTCCCATGCTCCTGGATTGGCAGGATTACTTAGTAAAAATGGTCATCTTGCCAAAAGAAATCTACAGGTTCAATGCAATCCCATCAAAATTCCAAATCAACTCTTCATAGAGATAGAAAGAGCAATTTGCAAATTCATTTGGAATAGCAAAAAACCCAGGATAGAGAAAGCCATTCTCAACAATAAAAGATGTTCTGGGGGAATCACCATCCCTGACATCAAACTGTACTACAGAGCAGTAGTGATAAAAACTGTATTAGTACACAGACAGGCAGGAAGATCAATGGAATACAACTGAAGATCCAGAAATGAATCCACATACCTATGATCACTTGATCTTTGACAAAGGAGCTAAAATCATCCTGTGGAAAAAGGACAGCATTTTCAACAAATGGTGCTGGCTCAACTGGAGGTCAGCATGTAGAAGAATGCAAATCAATCCATTCTTATCCCCTTGTACAAAGCTCAAGTCCAAGTCAATAAAGGAACTACACATAAAGCCAGATACACTGAAACTAATAGAAGAGAAGTTGGGGAAGACCCTCGAATACCTAGGCACAGGGGAAAAGTTCCTGAACAGAATACCAATGGCTTATGCTCTAAGATCAAGAATTGACAAATGGGACCTCATAAAATTGCAAAGCTTCTGTAAAGCAAAGGACACTGTCAACAAGATGAAATGGCAACCAACAGATTTGGAAAAGATCATTAGCTATCCTAGATCCAATAGAGGGCTAATATCGAATATATACAAAGAACTCAAGAAATTAGACTCCAGACAACCAAATAACCCTATTAAAAATGGGGTACAGAGCTAAACAAAGAATTCTCATCTAAGAAATTCAAATGGCAGAGAAGCACCTTAAGAAATGCTCAACATCCTTAGTCATCAGGGAAATGCAAATCAAAACAACCCTGAGATACAACCTCACACCAGTCATATTGGCTAAGATAAAAAATTCAAGTGATTGTAGATGCTAGCGAGGATGTGGAGAAAGAGGAACACTCCTCCATTGCTGGTGGGAATGCATGCTGGTACAACCACTCTGGAAATCACTCTGGCGGTTCCTCAGAAAATTGGACATAGCACTACCTGAGGACCCAGCTATACCACTCCTGGGCACATACCCAGAAGATGTTCCAACATATAACAAGAACATATGCTCTACTATGTTCATAGCAGCCTTATTTATAATAGCCAGAAGCTTGAAAGGAACCAGATGTCCTCCAACAGAGGAATGGAGACAAAAAATGTACATTTACACAATGGAGTACTACTCAGCTATTAAAAATAATGAATTCGAGGAATTCTTTTTTTTGTTTTTGTTTTTTTTTTATTAGATCTTTCATTCACACTTCAGATACCATCCCGTTTCCCCATTCCCCCCCCCTTAGAAAACCCCTATCCCATGCCCCCTTCTCCTTTTTGCATTTATACATTTTTTTAAGAAATGTTAATCATAGGCTTTATAAGTTTGGTATTGTTCAATCAGAGGTGTAACCCACTACCCAACCTAGATATATCAACTATCTTTGACTGGTGGAGATACATGAACATCTGCTTCCCTGTCTCCCCCCTCTATCTCTCTTTCATCACCTAGCTTCTCCTCTCCTTCTTCTTCTCCTCTTCTTACTCCTTTTCTTCCTCTCAGTACTCCTCCCACCTTAGCTCCTCCTACACATCACCCTTCCTGTTAGAAGGAAACTTTTCTCTCAAAATACAATTAGAGCATAATTATGCCTATTTGTACCAGTGAGGTACAAGATAGTCCTAATACCCAGTCCATCCTTTTGTTGACTAACCAGCACCTCTGTCATCTATCCTAACTAAAACACTTAGTTCTGAACCTGGCTTTTTCCTTGGCTTTAGGATGAATGTCAGCTGATGACCATACACTCAGATCTTTTCTCTCAAAGTAAATAGCTATAAGTTTTCAACCCCATCAGAAATCCAGAATGACTGAGTTGACTATAATTGTGGGAAGCCCAAAGCATAGCTTCTAAAACTTAGCCAATTTATAGAGACCTCTGAACACCTGGACACTCGCTTTACTTCAAAACGTTGGAGCATCTGTTCTTCTGCCTTCTGGCCCAGGATCATCTGACAGACCTTAGTGCTGCAGAATTATTAAGGGCTGATTACTCTGTCTAGGCAGATATAATCAGTCGACTATTCTGCAAATGTGTCCTTTTCTGGACAGTAATTTGTCTGTAGAAGGAAAATGGCAATTCTTGCCTAGTGGCTGTCTCACCACAACTGGAGTAACTCCAAGGATGCTCAATTTCTTCTTAGAATTTAACATAGGAAGCTGTCCGGAGCAGACAGGTCTCTAATGAAAATGAACATTAATACTGAAATGTTTGTCATGTCAATTCTAAGGATTTCTGATGTTTTGAAAACCAGCTATCCATGTAAGGTAATCTGGACTGTTGCCTGTTAACTCCACTCAGCTATTTCTAAATAAAACATAGAGAACACCCTTATAATAAACTCCAAGTCATGAATTTGCTATAGTCCCTTAACTCTCAGGCTGACCATCTCAAATCAGTTAAAAAAGTTAAAGAAGGACTGGGTCTAAGCTTTGTATTCCTAAGTGTGTTATACTGGTACAATGCCTATGAGAGTAACAATATTCATCTCACTCTTATATCACTAAGAAGCTCATGCCAATGAAAACCTTAAAATTTGTAAACAAAGTAAATTGGTGCCATTTAAGAATTTATATCTTCATCTTGATATTAATTATACAGATTTCTACTAATAGGTTATGGCTATGCAATAAACCCTAGCTAATCCTCTCTATTCCGACAAAACCACTACTTTTCCCTAGGGAGACAGCCCAACATTTACCACCTTAGTCCCCAAGCCCAGGGAACAGGGGTGCTGACTCATCATTAGCTTCTTCAAGCTGATTATGGGTGTTGAGATATTAGAAGAGGAGTGGGGGTGAGAGCAAGTTGACAATCCTCTGATGCTGTGTCTTCGCTGCCTCCAGATGGAATTCACGGACCTCAGAGGTTTGAGCAGGTCTGCCCAGCTTGCTTGTTGAGTAGATACACCAAGGCTGATCATTCTGCAATATACAATTCTCAAAACAAATTTTAGTATCAAGATAGTTTTTTTTTTTAAGAGGGCTGACATTTTATTAAGAATGTTGGTTCTAACCGCTTTTCTATTTTTACCCTCTTTTATTGGATATAATATTTACATTTCAAATTTTATCCCCTTACCATATTTCCCCCACCACCCAGGAACCCCCTATCCCATCCCCCCTCCTCCTGCCTCCATGAAGGTGTTTACCCACCTACCCCCAGCCTCCCTCCCCACCCTCAGATTCCCCCCCCCCCCCCAGTGCTCAGCCTTCAGGGTACCAATGATCTTGTCTCCCACCTATGCCCAACAGGGCCATCCTCCCCTACATATACAGCTGGAGTCATGTGTCTCTCCCTATGTGCACCTGGGCTGGTGGTTTAGACCCTGGGGAGCTCTGGCTGGTTGGCATTCTTGCTCTCCTCACAGGGCCACCAACCTGTATGGTTCACGGTTCCTTCAATTTACTCTCTAACTCCTTCATTGGGAACTTTGATCAGATTAATGGATAGCTGTGGGTATCTGTCTCTGGGTATGTCCGACTCTGAGAGACCTCTAAGGAGACAGCCTTATCAGGCTGCTGTCAGCTTTCCCATCCTGACATCCCTATCAGCGTCTATTTTTGGTGACTGCCTATGGAATGAATACCCAGACACAATGGTCTCCCTACAACCCCCCCTTCAGATTCTGACCTACACTTTGTCTCCATATTTGCTCCCTTGGTTATTTAGTTACTCCTTCTAAGAAAGACCTAGGCATCCTCACTTGTTCTTTCTTCTTCATAAGCTTCGTGTCGTCTGGTAGTTGAATCTTTGTTGTTTCAAACTTTTGGGCTAATATCCGCTTATCAGTGAGTAAATACCATGTGTGTTCTTTTGTGATTGGGTTACCTCACTCAGGATGATATTTTCTAGATCCATTCATTTACCTAAGAATTTCTCGAATTCATTATTTTTAATAGCTGAGTAATATTCCATTGTGTTAATGTACCACATTTTTTGTATCCATTCCTCTGTTGAAGGGCATCTGGGTTCTTTTCAGCTTCTGGCTATTATAAATAGGGCTGCTATGAACATAGTGGAGCATATGTCTTTGTTATTTGTTGAGGCATTTTCTGGGTATATACCCAGAAGTGGTATAGCTGGGTCCTCAGGTAGTGCTATGTCCAATTTTCTGAGGAACCGCCAGACTGACTTCCAAAGTGGTTGTACCAGCTTGCAACCCCACCAACAATGCAGGAGTGTTCCTCTTTCTTCACATCCTTGCCAGCATCTACTATCACCTGAGTTTTTGATCTTAGCCATTCTGACTGGTGTGAGGTGGTATCTCAGTGTTGTTTTGATTTGCATTTCCCTGATGACTAAGGATGTTGAGCATTTCTTAAGGTGCTTCTCGGCCATTCGAGTTTCCTCAGTTGAGAATTCTTTGTTTAGCTCTGTACCCCATTTTTTAATGGGGTTATTTTGTTGTTTGACGTCTAATTTCTTGAGTTCTTTGTAAATATTAGATATTAGCCCCCTATCAGATGTAGGATTGGTAATGATCTTTTCCCAATCTGTTGGTTGCCTTTTTGTCTTGTTGACAGTGTCCTTTGCCTTACAGAAGCTTTGCAATTTGATGAGGTCCCATTTGTCAATTCTTGATCTTAGAGCATAAGCCATTGGTGTTCTGTTCAGGAACTTTTCCCCTGTGCCTAGGTATTCGAGGGTCTTCCCCAACTTCTCTTCTAATATTTTCAGTGTACCTGGCTTTATGTGAAGGTCCTTTATCCACTTGGAGTTGAGCTTTGTGCAAGGAGATAAGAATGGATTAATTTGCATTCTTCTACATGTTGACCTCCAGTTGAGCCAGCACCACTTGTTGAAAATGCTGCCCTTTTTCCACTGGATGAATTTAGCTCCCTTGTCAAATATCAAGTGACCATAGGTATGTGGGTTCATTTCTGGGTCTTCAATTCTGTTCCATTGATCGTCCTTTCTGTCTCTGTACCAATACCAAGCAGTTTTTATCACTACTGCTCTGTAGTACAGTTTGAGGTGCTGAATGGTGATTCCCCCAGAGGTTCTTTTATTGTTGAGAATAGTTCTCGCTATCCTAGGTTTTTTGTTATTCCAAATGAATTTGTAAATTGCTCTTTCTATCTCTATGAAGAATTGATTTGGAATTTTGATGGGTATTGCATTGAATCTGTAGATTGCTTTTGGTAGGATAGTCATTTTTTCTAAGTTAATCCTGGCAATCCAGGAACATGGCAGATCTTTCCATCTTCTGAGATTTTCTTCAATTTCTTTCTTGAGAGACTTGAAGTTCTTGTCATACAGATCTTTCACTTGCTTTGTTAGATTCACTCCAAGATAATTTATTTTATTCATGGCTATTGTGAAGGGTGTCATTTCCCTGATTTCTTTCTCTGCCTGTTTATCCTTTGAGTAGAGGAAGGCTACTGATTTGTTTGAGTTGATTTTATATCCAGCCACATTGCTAAAGTTGTTTATCAGGTTTAGGAGTTCTCTGGTGGAAGTTTTCGGTTCACTTAAGTATACTATCATATCATCTGCAAATAGTGAAATTTTGACTTCTTCCTTTCCTATCTGTATCCCTTTGACTTCCTTTTGTTGTCTAATTGCTCTAGCTAAGACTTCCAGTACTATATTGAATAGGTAAGGTGAGAGTGGGCAGCCTTGCCTAGTCCCTGATCTTAGTGGGATTGCTTCAAGTTTCTCTCCATTTAGTTTGATATTGGCTACTGGCTTGCTGTATATTGCTTTTACTATGTTTAGATATGGGCCTTGTATTCCTGATCTTTCCAAGACTTTTAACATGAAGGGATGTTGAATTTTGTCAAATGCTTTCTCAGCATCTAGTGATATGACCATGTGGTTTTTCTCTTTGAGTTTATTTATGTAGTGGATTACATTGATGGATTTCCGAATATTGAACCATCCCTGCATTCCTGGGATAAAGCCTACTTGATCTTGATGGATAATTGTTTTGATTGTTGTTGGATTCGGTTTGCGAGAATTTTATTGAGTATTTTTGCATCAATATTCATAAGAGAGATTGGTCTGTAGTTCTCTTTCTTTGTTGGGTCTTTCTGTGGTTTAGGTATGAGTGTAATGGTAGCTTCATAGAATGAATTGGGTAGTGTTCCATCTGTTTCTATTCGATGGAATAACTTGAAGAGGATTGGTATTAGGTCTTGCTTGAAGGTCTGAAAGAATTCTGCACTGAAACCATCTGGCCCCGGACATTTTTTGGTGGGAAGATTTTTAATGACTGTGTCTATTTCTTTAGGCGTTATGGGACTGTTTAGGTGGTTTATCTGCTCCTCGTTTAACTTTGGTACCTGGTATCTATCTAGAAAATTGTCCATTTCCTCCAGATTTTCCAATTTTGTTGAGTATAGGCCTTTGTAGTAGGATCTGATAATTTTTTTTAATTTCCTCTGTTTCTGTTGTTATGTCTCCCTTTTCAGTTCTGATTTTATTCATTTGAATGCTGTCTCTGCGCCCTTTGGTTAGTCTGGCTAAGGGTTTGTCTATCTTGTTGATTTTCTCAAAGAACCAGCTCCTGGTTTTGTTGATATTTTGTATAGTTCTTTTTGTTTCGACTTGGTTGATTTCAGCCCTGAGTTTGACTATTTCCTGCCGTCTACTCCTCTTGGGTATACTAGCTTCTTTTTGTTCTAATGCTTTCAGGTTTGCTGTCAAGTTGTTGATGTATGCTCTTTCCACTTTCTTTTTGTGAGCACTTAGAGCTATGATTTTTCCTCTTAGTACTGCTTTCAATGAGTCCCACATGTTTTGATATGATGTGTCCTCATTTTCATTTAAATCTAAAAAGTCTTTAATTTCTTTCTTAATTTCTTCCTTGACCAAGTTATCATTGAGTAGAGCATTGTTCAGTTGCCAAGTGTATGTCGGTTTTCTGATGTTTTTGTCCATGTCAAAGACAAGTCTTAATCCATGGTGGTCTGATAAGGTGCTGGGGATTATTTCAATCTTTTTGTATCTGTTGAGGCCTGTTTGTGACCAATTATATGGTCTATTTTCGAGAAGGTACCATGAGGTGCTGAGAAGAAGGTGTATTCTTTTGTTTTAGGATGAAATGTTCTATAGATGTCAGTTAAGTCCAATTGGTTCATAACTTCTGTTAGTTTCATTGTGTCTCGATTTAGTTTCTGTTTCCATGATCTGTCCATAGCTGAGAGTGGGGTGTTGAAATCTCCCACTATTATTGTGTAGGGTGCAATGTATGCTTTAAGTTTTAGTAATGTGTCTTTTATGTATGTGGGTGCCCTTACATTTGGGACATAGATGTTGAGAATTGCAAGTTCCTCTTGGTACATTTTTCCTTTCATGAATATGAAGTGTCCTTCTTTATCTTTTTTGATTACTTCTGGTTGAAAACTGATTTTATTTGATATTAGAATCGCTACTCCAGCTTGTTTCTTGGGACCATTTGCTTGGTAGATTGTTTTCCAACCTTTTACTCTGAGGTAGTGTCTGTCCTTTCCACAGAGGTGCGTTTCCTGAATGCAGCAAAATGTTGGGTCCTGTTTACGTATCCAGTCTGATAGTCTATGTCTTTTTACTGGAGAATTGAGTCCATTGATATTAAGAGATATTAAGGAAAAATGAGTGTTGTTTCCTGTTATTTTTGTTATTGGCAGTGGAGATATGTTTGTGTAGCTACCTTCTTTTACGGTTTTTGGAAGATTACTTTCCTGCTTTTTCCAGGTTGTAGTTTCCCTCCTTGTGATGGAGTTTTCCACCAATTATCCTTTGAAGTGCTGGGTTTGTGTTGAGATACTGTATAAATTTAGATTTGTCATGGAATATTTTGGTTTCTCCATCAATAATGATTGACAGTTTTGCTGGGTATAGTAGTCTGGGCTGACATTTATGTTCTTTTAGGGTCTGTATGATATCAGTCCAGGATCTTCTGGCTTTTATGGTCTCTGGTGAGAAGTCTGGTGTAATTCTTATAGGTCTGCCTTTATATGTTACTTTGCCTTTTTCCCTTACTGCTTTTAGTATTTTTTCTTTGTTTTGTACATTTGATGTTTTGACTATTATGTGGCGGGAAGTATTTCTTTTCTGGTCTAAACTAGTTGGAGTTCTGTAGGCTTCTTGTATATTTATGGACATCTCTTTCTTTAGGTTAGGGAAGTTTTCCTCTATAATTTTGTTGAGAATATTTACTGGTCCTTTAAGTTGGGAGTCTTCCCCCTCATCTATTCCTATTATCCTTAGGTTTGGCCTTCTCATTGTGTCTTGGATTTCTTGTATATTTTGGGTTAGTAGCTTTTTGTATTTTGCATTTTCTTTGACAGTTGTGTCAATGTTTTCCATGGTATCTTCTGCACATGAGATTCTCTCTTCCATCTCTTGTATTCTGTTGGTAATACTTGTATCTATGACTCCTGATCGTTTTTTTAAGTTTTCTATCTCCAGGGTGTTCTCCCTTTGTGATTTCTTTATTGTTTCTACTTCTGTTTTTAGATCCTGCATGGTTTTGTTTAATTCCTTCTCCTGTTTGGTTGCATTTTCTTGTAATTCCTTAAGGGATTTTTGTGTTTCCTCTCTAAGGGTTTCTATCTGTTCTTTGAGAGTGTTATTTATGTCTTTCTTAAAGTCCTCTATCATCATCATGAGAAGTGATTTTAATTCTGAATCCTGCTTTTCTGGTGTGATGGGGTGTTCAGGGCTTGCTATGATGGGGGAACTGGGTTTTGATGATGCCATGTAACTTTGGTTTCTGTTGCTTACGTTCTTGTGCCTGCCTTTTGCTATCTGGTTAATTCTAGTGCTACCTGTACTTCTGTCTCTGATTGAAGCCTGTCTTTCCAGTTGTCTCGCTTTTGTTTGGTCTTCTAGGAGTCCAGATGTCTTTGTGATTTTTTTCCAGCTGCCCTGATTACAGTGGTATCTCTAGGATGCCTCAGGATATGGTGCCTCCAAGGTAGCATTCCAGCTAGATGTCTGCTGTTCTGGGTGCAGTGTCTCCTCTTGGATATCTCAGGGTATGTTGTCTGACACTCTGAGTTCAGTTGTTCCTCTGTGGCTCTGGGTTGAGCGGACCTTCCAGTATGTCTCAGGTGGAATCCGGGGTCCACACAACTGCAGACCTGGTAGAGGTCTGGTCTGGGACTCAGACCCTGCAGGCCTCAGACCGGAGGGGGGGCGAGCAGCAGAAGGAGCGTGCTAGCGCTGGCTCTGGGTTCTATGGATCCCCCAGAATGTGTCTGGGGGACTCCTGGGTGCACTCACCCGCAGGCCTCAGACTGCAGGAGGGGCGAGCGGCGGAAGGGGCGTGCTAGGGCTGGCTATGGGTTCTATGGATCCCCCAGAATGTGTCTGGGGGACTCCTGGGTGCACTTACCTGCAGGCCTCAGACTGCAGGAGGGGCGAGCGGCGGAAGGGGCGTGCTAGGGCTGGCTATGGGTTCTATGGATCCCCCAGAATGTGTCTGGGGGGCTCCTGGGTGCACTTACCCACAGGCCTCAGACTGCAGGAGGGGAATTCGAGGAATTCTTAAGTAAATGGATGGAACTAGAAAATATCATCCTGAGTGAGGTAACCCAATCACAAAAGAACACACATGGTATTTATTCACTGATAAGTGGATATTAGGCCAAAAGATTGAAATAGCCAAGATTCAACTAACAGAACACATGAAGCTCATGAAGAAGGAAGACCAAGTGTGGATGCCTCTGTCCTACTTGGAAGGAATGGCATAATGCTCAAGGGAGCAAATATGGCAACAAAGTGTGGGACAGAAAGTCCAGGAGGGGCCGTCTGGAGACCATTCTACCTTGGTATCCGTCCCATGTGCAGTCACCAAGGATAGACGCCAATATGGATGCCAGGAAGTGCATGTTGACAGAAGCCTTATGTAGTTGTCTCCTCAGAGGTCTGCCAGAGTCTGACATATCCAGAGGCAGATGCTCGCAGCTACCCATTGATCTGATCAAGGGAGAAGTTAGAGGACTGAAGGAGCTGAAAGGGTTGGTGGTCCAAATAGAAGAGTAACCGTGCCAACCAACCAGAGCTCCCCAGGGTCTAAACCACCAGCCTGGGCGCACATAGGGAGAGACCCATGACTCCAGCTGTATACTTGGGGGAGGATGGCCTTGTCGGCATGGGTGGGAGAGGAGATACTTGGTCCCATGAAGGCTGAACACTGATAGGGGAGGAATTTAGAGGGTGGGGAGGGAGGAATAGGGGTAGGTAGGGGCACACTCTTGTGGAGGCAGGAGGAGGAGGGATGGCATAGGAGTTTCCTGGGTGGTGGAGGGAATGGGTTGAGGGGATAAAATCTGAAATGTAAACATAATATCCAATAAAAAAAGGAAAAAATAATGTATAGCAATTTGTAGATACCTTACCTACACTGACTTTCTCAAAAGACAAATGAACAAATTACATTAGATATAGTTTATTCAATTAAAGGTCTGGTTTAGGTAGAAACATGTACTGTCCTCTTGGTTATATGTTATCTCGTTAAGGCCAAACAGAATGAAGAGCAAATGAGATGAGTCTTTAGTATAATGGGGGCATTTAAGAACATGTCCCTGTTTGCAATAAATATGTGCACATTTTTACTCATCAATTTTCTTATTAAATCCCTGTGTCTTGTCTCAGTTTATCACTAACTTCTCTTAAAAATTGCCACACAAATTTGTCCTTCTACATTATTTAAAAAGGAGACTTCATGTCAATCACAGTACAGCATTTCAATATAGTTCAGAAAACACCATAATGTAGACTATACACACTGTTTGTCCATTCATTTCCCAGTCTTCCTTAACAGTCTTTCAACTTTCTAACTGTTCTAATGTTTCATTAAACTTTCAAAAAACTTGTTGATTGCTATAATTTTTTCTTTATTCATTTTGTTTCCTAGTTGTCAAAATAATGGATATCTAAAATTGTAAAAGTATATATAATCTTGAAATAATTATATGTTGATTAATATGAAAGCATTAATACCTTCTTTTCCATTTTAATTGCAAAATACTTCCTTAAAACAGTGAATTCTTACATTGTATAGCCATCATTGTTTTATTAAGTTATATTGACAGTTATATATATTACAGATATATTAACATTTTTTCATAAAATAACCTATCAAATTTTGTTACAGGTGATCCAACATAAGATTAAAGATCTTCAGTGATACATCTTGAAACAATCATAGGAAACTTGATGGGATCACAGCTGCTGCTGACCATCAATTCTTAAACTGCATTCTACACTTTCTACTGCGATTGTTGTCCACAAAAATATACTGCAATTCCTAATATTTAACCTCTAATAGAAGCTTATAACAGAGCCACAGGTTGAGACATTATACATATCTTTGCTCATCTCTCATACCACTGAGCAGCCCAGGAATATTTTTTGCTCATAGTTAGAATTATTAAAGTTACTTCTCATGAAGCACAATTACATTACTACCATTTAATATTTTATAACACATACCTGATAAACACTTAGCAAGATTTGCCTGTCAGACTATTGGTTCAGTTTTTTTTTTTAATTCTTTAAAAGCAGAGCATACTATAAATGAATCACATTATTTTCTTTCAAACTATGTGTTATCAATTATTTTATTAGTTTTGAGAATTTGATACATGAATTTTGATATTCACCTACTCCTTACTCCTCATAGATCAAACTCATTTTCACCTTCCTAGCTTTGTGTTTTCTTATTTTTATCATACATCGAGTCCAATTTGTGCAATTCATACATCCTTTGAAGTGTGGTCATCCACTGGATTTTTTAACTGACCAAAGAAACCACCACTTACAAAAGGATGGAGGAAAGAGTTTACATTTCCCCACAAAAGTAAGGTACCTATAGCTCCTTAGGTATGGTTGATACTTATTTTTCAATTTCCTCTACCTTTTTTTGTTTTTTGTTTTCTTTTATTGGGTATTATATTTACATTTCAGATTTTATCTCTTTACCCCAATTCCCTCCACCACCCAGAAACCTCCTATCCCACCCCCCCTCATGCTTCTATGAGGCTGTGCCCCCACCTATCCTGCACCCCCAATCCCCCTCTTCATCCTCACATTCCTCCCCACTCTGTGTTTGTCCTTCATGGGACCAAGAATCTCCTCTCCCACCTATGCCCAACAAGACCATTCTCCCCTACATATACAGCTGGAGTCATGGGTCCCTCCCTATGTGCTCCCAGGCTGGTGGTTTACACCCTGGGGATCTCTGATTGATCGGTATTGTTGCTTTCCTCATGGGGTCACAAACCCTTTCTGCTCCTTCAGTCTTCTCTCTAACCTCTCCAGTGGGAAACCGTGGATCATATCAGTGGTTAGCTCTGTGCATTGTCCTCTGAATGTGTCAGTCTTTGGCAGACCTCTAAGGAGACAGCTATATCATGTTCTTGTCAGCATGCACTTCCAGCCATCCACATCAGTGTCTAGCTTAGGTGACTGTACATGGGTGTGGACACTGGATTCCTCCTGAGACATCCTAGAGGGCCCACTGAACCCAGAGCAGTAGGTAGGAAGACCAACACATTGCCCTACGCCCATAGCTGGGTGCATGGAGTGCTCAGATTCCAGCAGACACCCAAACCCCACAACTGTGGAATAGCATGGCCCTTCTGCCCCTGTCCCGAATCTGAGGCCTGGCGCAGACCCCAGCCCGGTCTGCTCCTGTGTGGACACCGGATTCCTCCTGAGATATCCTAGAGGGTCCACTGAACCCAGTGAAGCAGAAGTACCATTGAACCCAGAGCAGCAGAGGAACAACTGAACTCAGAGCAACAGACAACATATCCCGAGACATCCTAGAGGAGCCACTGCATTCAGAGCAGTGGACAACTTATCCTGAGACATCCTAGAAGAGATACTGCTCTTGGAGCAGTGGGCACCTAATCCTGAGACATCCTAGAGGAGACACTGCACCCAGAAGAGCAGACACCTAGCTGGTCGGCTACCTTGGAAACACCATAGCCTGAGTCATCCTAGAGGTACCACTGTACTTAGAGCAGCTGGAGAAGATCACAGAGATATCTGGACCCCGAGGAGATCAGACACAAGCAAGATAACTGGTAAGGCAGGCTTCAGTCAAAGACAGCAAGCACAAGTAGCACTAGAGTTAACCTGATGGAGAAAGGCAAGCACAAGAACATAAGCAACAGGATCCAAAGTTACATGGCATCATCAGAACCAAGTTCCCCCATCATAGCAAGCCCTGAACACCCCATCACACCAGGAAAGCAGGATTCAGAATTAAAATCACTTCTCATGATAATGATAGAGGACTTTAAGAAAGACATAAATAACACTCTCAAAGAATTTAAGGAGATCACAGGTAGACAGATAGAAGACCTTAAAGGGGAAACACAAAAATCCTTTAATGAATTGCAAGAAAACACAACCAAACAGGAGAAGGAATTAAACAAAACCATCCAGGATCTAAAAACGGAAGTAGAAACAATAAAGAAATCACAAAGGGAGACTACTCTGGAGATAGAAAACCTAAAAAAAGATCAGGAGTCATAGACACAAGTATCACCAACAGAATACAAGAGATAGAAGAGAGAATTTCATGTGCAGAAGATATCATGGAAAACATTGACACAACTGTCAAAGAAAATGCAAAATACAAAAAGGTACAGGAAATCCAAGACACAATGAGAAGGCCAAACCTAAGGATAATAGGAATAGATGAGGGTGAAGACTCCCAACTTGAAGGACCAGTACATATCTTCAAAAAAAATTATAGAAGAAAACTTTCCTAACCTACAGAAAGAGATGTCCATAAATATACAAGAAGCCTACAGAACTCCAAATAGTTTAGACCAGAAAAGAAATGCCTCCTGCCACATAATAATCAAAATATCAAATGTACAAAACAAAGAAAAAATACTAAAAGTAGTAAGGGTAAAAGGTAAAGTAACATATAAAGGCAGACCTATAAGAATTTCACCAGACTTCTCACCAGAGACTATAAAAACCAGAAGATCCTGGAGTATTATCATACAGAACCTAAGAGAACACAAATGCCAGCCCAGACTACTATATCCAGCAAAACTCTCAATCAATATTGATGGAGAAACCAAAATATTCCATGACAAATCCAAATTTACACAGTATCTCAACACAAACCCAGCACTTCAAAGGATAATTGGTGGAAGGCTCCAACACAAGGAGGGAAACTACAACCTAGAAAAAGCAAGAAAGTAATCTTCTAAAACCCTAAAAGAAGATAGCTACACAAACATAACTCTACTACCAACAACAGAAATAACAAGAAACAACATTCATTTCTCCTTAATATCTCTTAATATCAATGGACTCAATTATCCAATAAAAGGACATAGACTATCAGAGTGGATACATAAACATGACCCAGTACTTTGCTGGATATAGGAAACACACCTCTGTGAAAAAGACAAACACTACCTCAGAGTAAAAGGATGGAAAACAATCTTCAAAGCAAATGGTCCCAAGAAACAAGCTGGAGTAGCGATTCTAATATCAAATAAAATCGATTTTCAACCAAAAGTAATCAAAAAGATAAAGAAGGATACTTCATATTCATCAAAGGAAAAATGAACCAAGAGGAACTCACAATTCTGAACATCTATGCCCCAAATGAAAGGGCACCCACATACATAAAAGAAACTTTACTAAAGCTTAAAGCATACATACATTGCACCTTACACAATAATAGTGGGAGATTTCAACACCCCACTCTCAGCAATGGACAGATCATGGAAACAAAAACTAAACCGAGACACAATGAAACTAACAGAAGTTATGAACCAATTGGACTTAACTGACATCTATAGAACATTCCATCCTAAAGCAAAAGAATATACCTTTTTCTCAGCACCTCATGGTACCTTCTCCAAAATAGATCATATAATTGGTCACAAAACAGGCCTCAACAGATACAAAAAGATTGAAATAATCCCTTGTACCCTATCAGACCACCATGGACTAACAATCATCTTTAATATGGACAAAAACAACAGAAAGCCCACATACATGTGGAAAATGAACAATGCTCTACTCAATGATGACTTGGTCAAGGAAGAAATAAAGAAAGAAATTAAAGACTTTTTAGAATTTAATGATAATGAGGATACATCATATCAAAACAAGTGGGACTCCATGAAAGCAGTACTAAGAGAAAAACGCGTAGCTTTAAGTGCCCACAAAAAAAAAAAAAAAAAAAAAAAAAAAAAATTGAAAGAGTATACACTGACAACTTGACAGCATACCTGAAAGCGTTAGAACAAAAAGAAGCTAATGTACCCAAGAGGAGTAGATGGCAGGATAATCAAACTCAGGGCTGAAATCAACCCAGTTGAAACAGAAAGAACTATACAAAATATCAACAAATCCAGGAGCTGGTTCTTTGAGAAAATCAACAAGATAAATAAACCCTTAGCCAGACTAACCAAAGGGCACAGAGACAATATCCACATTAATAAAATCAGAACTGAAAAGGGAGACATAACAACAGAAATTGAGAAAATTTAAAAAATAGTCAGATTCTACTACAAAGGCCCATACTCAACAAAATTTTAAAAATCTGGATGAAATGGACAATTTTATAGAAAGATACCAAGTATCAAATTTAAAACAGGAGCAGATAAACCATCTAAACAGTCCCATAACCCCTAAAGAAACTGAAGCAGTCATTAAAAGTCTCCCCACCAAAAAGAGTCCTGGGCCAGATGGATTTAGTACAGAATTCCATCAGACCTTCCAGGAAGACCTAATACCAATTCTCTTCAAACTATTCCACAGAATAGAAACAGAAGGAACAATACCAAATTTCTTCTATGAAGCTACAATTACACTCATACCTAAATCTCACAAAGACCCAACAAAGAAAGAGAGCTACAAACCAATCTCTCTTAATGAATATTGATGCAAAAATACTCAATAAAATTCTCTCAAACCGAATTCAAGAACACATCAATGCAATCATCCATCATGATCAAGTGGGCTTTATCCTAGGAATGCAGGGATGGTTCGATATTCGGAAATCCATCAATGTAATCCACTACATAAATAAACTCAAAGAAAAAAAACACATGATCATCTCACTAGATGCTGAGAAAGCATTTGACAAAATTCAACATCTCTTCATGTTAAAAAGTCTTGGAAAGATCAGGAATTCAAGGCCCATACCTGAACATAGTAAAAGCAATATACAGCAAGCCAGTAGCCAACATTAAACTAAATGGAGAGAAACTAGAAGCAATCCCACTAAGATCAGGGACTAAACAAGGCTGCCCACTTGCAACCTACCTATTCAATATAGTACTGGAAGTCCTAGCTAGAGCAATTAGACAACAAAAGGAAGTCAAAGGGATACAAATAGAAAAAGAAGAAGTCAAAATTTCACTATTTTCAGATGATATGAGAGTATACTTAAGTGACCCTAAAACTTCCACCAGAGAACTCATAAACCTGATAAATAACTTCAGCAAAGTGGCTGGATATAAAATGAACTCAAATAAATCAGTAGCCTTCCTCTATTCAAAGGATGAACAGGCTAAGAAAGAAATCAGGGAAATGACACCCTTCACAATACTTATAAACAATATAAAATACCTTGGAGTGAATCTAACCAAGGAAGTAAAAGATCTGTTTGACAAGAACTTCAAGTCTCTGAAGAAAGAAATTGAAGAAGATCTCAGAAGATGGAAATATCTCTCATGCTCCTGAATTGGCAGGATTAATTTAGTAAAAATGGCCATCTTGCCAAAGGCAATCTATAGATTCAATGCAATCCCCATCAAAATTCCTAATCAGTTCTTCAGAAAGATAGAAAGAGCAATTTGCAATTCATTTGGAATAACAAAAAACCTAGGATAGCAAGAACTATTCTCAACAATAACAGAACTTCTAGGGGAATCACCATCCCTGACCTCAAACTGTACTACAAAGCAATAGTGATTAAAAAAAAAAACAAAAAAAAAAACAAAACTGCATGGTATTGGTACAGAGACAGGCAGGAAGATCAATGGGATAGAACTGAAAATCCAGATATGAACCCACACACCTCTGATAACTTGATCTTTGACAAAGGAGCTTATACCATTCAGTGGAAAAAGGCCAACTTCCCTTTTCATATTGCAATTTGGTCTGCTGAGTACTTGTAAAAGGCTTTCACATTTTATCACATTCACTATAAAATCATATTTGCAGTTATCAGGTTGTGTCTAAAACACAACTTTGTTTAACTTCATACACAAACTCTGGATCTCACAGTCATTTGGCTCCCACTTTTGCAATGGGCATCATGCCTTGAAAAGAAGAAATGTGATTTAGATGTTACATTCAGTATTGAGAATTCTGCAATTTTTTATTCTTTCTACTTTGATCAGATGTGGATCTATATGTTAATCCCCATATCTTACAAATAGAAGTATTTTTGATGGGAGTTGACAAATGCTGTTATTTTGGAATATAAAGATAGGTCTGTGAGATTCAGTTTTAAATTATGGCCATTTAGCAGAATAATACTAGTGGTTCTCTCTTGGACTCTATGACCTATATAGCTACCAGATTTTGGCCCCCAAATTGTACAAAGTATGGGTTTCATCATGTGGAGTTATACTTGAATCTTATCAAATAGTTGTTGGTGACAAGATGACATTTGTGCTACTATTGCATCAGTGGGCATATCTGTCCAGTCCAGGCATTAGTGTAGCTTACAGTGTTCACAACTGGACAAGACTGATTATTCCTTTTATACTCTGGTAGAATGTACATTAACTGCCAGCACTGTAAAATCTAGCCAGACAGACAATATTAGGTTGATACCTCCAGGCTCTGTGACTCCATTACATGGTTTCTTCCACTATCAAGTTCTAGAAAGTAACAATGTCATTTGCAATATCTTGCCCAACTTTTTTTGCTCTCTGATTATTCATTCACCCAAAACTCTAAAAATGGTAACCTGTTCATAATACTGGAGTTTTTGTCAACATCTCATGTCCAGTGTTGCACTTGTCTTCATAATCATGTGGTACTGACATTTTAGCTACATGCATCCTTTTGCTTACACAAACACACACACACACACACACACACACACACACACACACACCCCACACAGGAGAGTTTAAAAACATCTCTATGTTTATATTTTCCTATAGGATTATATACTGACCATGTCCATTAATTATTCTCAGAGGCACTGAGTATCTTTTTACTGGGATTACAAATAATTGTTAGGTATTATATAAGAATAGAGAACCACACTTGAGTCTTCTGGAAGAGCAGCTTGTCCCTTTAAGCATTCAGCCATGTCCTGACATTTATTTTTTGGATGAAACAGTGTTATTGTCATGTATCCATAGACAATATTTTTAAAAGACATTATTCTTTGTCTTAGTTAATTTGTACATAAATGCAAGCATCAACACTTTTCAACTTTAAAAGATTTTCTTCTTATTTTTTATTGGTTAGAAATTCATAAATTATACAGTGAAATATAAGCTCATCTATTTACTCCATATTATCTTTAAGTTTCCCTTTATTGCTCCCATAGTGCGTGCCTCCCACTTTCTTGTTTGTTTGTTTTTCAGTAATCCACCAAGTCCAAGTAGTGCTGCATATATAAATATATATATATATATATATATATATATATATATATATATATATATATATATATTGCCATCCACTAACTACATCATGGAAAATGCATCAGTGGCCATAACACCAAAAAAACGATGATTTTGTCCTCACCCAGCTACTCCTGGTTGCCAACAATTCCTCATTAAGTTCTGTGATCTAGAGATCTCCTACCTTATCTATACTGAAGTTTTGTCTGACTTCATCTTGTGCACTTTAGTAGGTTACTACAGCCTGTGTGAGTTCATACTTGTGATTCAATGGCCAATTTCTTTGTGATCAATTTGATATTATCTAGAGTATTCTCTTCCTGAACTTATAATGAACTTAGCATAGATGGTACTTATATTAATTGATAATACAGAGGGTTGAATTGAATTATAAGCAGTAACACACATATCAGTTTCAGCCAACAGAAAAGAAAGCAAGAAATTAAGAAAAATTACATATGTATGTACTATGACATTGGATGCAATGAAAGCTGATGCTAAAATAAAACTTAGTGCTTAGCTTTTCTTTCAAACAGCAAATTTTATGATTGGTGGAGAAATCAAGAGTAACGAAGGGGATTGCTTAGGAAGTCAGATGAGAAATAAAATATTCTACAAATGGAGGAAGAAAGAGGTAAAAGTTTCACATCTTTAATCCTTTAACTTCAGTTTGTATGCAGTACTTGTTAATAACAGCACAAGTAACCAACCAGAATATGTTAATATTCTGGTCATAGATTCATTTATTCACTTTCCACGCAAAGTAACTGAGCTTTGTCATCATTTGCAGGGTACAATCTAAAAAACACAGTCAGACTTCTTCCTTTGCTTGTACAGAAAGAAAGAAGAAGACAAATAGATCTAAATGAGTCAACAGCTCATTAGTCTACAAATGATCTGGTGTGGCTTTGCTGTACACTAGGTTATGCAGGCATTAAAGCAGATATGTGTAGCAGAATGATTTCCTACTACTGCTACATTTGCAATAAAAAGCTCTGTAATTGGGCAGTATGAAAGGTAGGCGGAATGAGGAGTTGGGAGGAGGAAGGAGAAGAAGGGGGAGAAAGGGCTACTGACCTTGGAGGAAGACAGATATGTGGAGAGCAGTAACTTACATTGAAGAGTAAATATCTAACATATTTAAGATATCTAAGAGTAGCAACTTATAGCTAAGGTTAGACATTGAGTAACTATTCTAATTATGTGGGCATCTTGTTAATTGAGCATTTCCAAATATATAAATCCATTGGATAATCATTAAGCTTTAAGAATCTTATTTCTACTGGGTACCGTGGGCACAGTGGGAATGGTCTGGGCTCAGCTGAGCATTGTTGGGGATAGCATGGTGGACTGACAAAGCCAGCTGCCAAGCTGGTGTCTCATGGGTCTAGTTGTGGCATGCGTAGCTTCTGGCTGCTTCTAGTGTGGAACATGGTGTCTGGAGCTAAGCAAACCTGCCATGCAGATTAGATAGCCCACCCATGCTGAGCCTTTTAAAAAAACAAACAAACAAACAAAAAAAAAAAAAACCCACCCGTTACAGATATGCAATCACACATGCAGTACAATATGCAGAGAATGCATGATGGGATATGAGCATACCAGCTACAAGCAAAGTGACATGGAACATAATACTATAGCAGATCCTTTAACTGTTCATCATGTAGGACACTTTGAGCTGAACTGGAAACTGTTGAGCAGGTATACATATATATGGATATTTGCAAGAAATACAAATATGATTGTGTTATTTTTAATAATTGTGTTTTATGTATGTTAATATTTTGCCTGCTTTGCATGTCTGTTCATTGGATGTGTACCTGATGCCTGTAGAGGTCATCTGGAAGTGGAATAATGGATAGTTATGAGAAGCCAAGTGTGTGCTGAGAACTAAATCTACATCTGCTGAGACCAGAAAGTGCTCTTAATGAAAGCCTCATTGCTGCAGAACCTAGTTGATTTGATTATATATTACAAATTGCTCATGTGTTGGAAGGTTTATATATTACTCCCCTCCCCTCCAAACCTTCTTGACTTTTGCAACACTCTTATGTTATATCTGCTTCTTATTTATTCCATATTCTTGCCTTAACTGAAAATACTCAAACAAAGTATTCCTATGAAATAGTATGTCTTTTTCTTAGGATGCAACTGGGCCCCCAGTCATGGAAAGACTGTCTGTATATCATGCCAGTTTAATGTATATTTACTATCATGTCTTCTTTGGGATTACTGCCAAAATATAGCATGATTTATGTTAAACAGAATTGTATAACAATAATGGGGAATGATGACAAAGAGATAGAGAAAGTGAAAGTGTTTCTTGTGGGCTACTACAGTGCTAAACACTTCAAAAAGCACTGTTCTGGCACTGCTACATTTGATCCTTATAAAAGCTGGCTTAGATAAAAAACTAGAGCTTTGAAAGGTTACACAGTTTTTATAAACCTTACATGTTATGTGTGAAAGAGAATGTAGGCGTACTGTTAATCACGTGCCCTAAGGCTCTCTCAACAATCAGTAAAGTAACTGCACTTTGACATGTTCCCGTTTTTCAATATCCTTTATACATTTTCCTTTGTAAGGCTTATTGAGATCCTCCTTTCTTTTCCTGTTCATTAACACTAGATAATAGGCATAAACTTATTAAGTATATTGAATCAGAGATAGGACTTACATATGAACCTAGTAGCAAACACACAATAGAGGACCAAAACTCTATAGTAAATTCCACTGACATTGTTATTACAGGCAACATTGCATCACTGTTTTCAGACCTACATTCCAAAAATATGGACTGCTTTGGTAGAGACTAATCAGGAAATTGCATTCATTAATGTCTTTTGTTTCTATTGTATTAAAAAAATAATCTAAAACCAAAACAAATATATAAGTGGATAACTTAACTTATTTGTATGTGTGCATCATTTGCAACTGGAAATATTATCATTCATTTTATATGAGTGAGGCCCTCGGAGTACTGACTTAGAGCCTGTAAAAACTTGACTCCTGTGAAAAAGCAAACAATCAAACAAAAAAGACATCACCTAAAAGGCAGGTGACAGAATTTAGATGGGAAACAAAATACTGTCAACAGGCTCTCTTACTAGAAAAATCAGTTTTTTAAATAATTTATTTTTAATGGATATTTTATTTATTTACATTTCAAATGTTATTCCATTTTCAGGTTTCCCCTCTGGAACTCCCTATCCCCACACCCCAGCCCCTGCTTCTATGAGGGTGCTCCTCCCCACCCACTCCAACCTCACTGCTCTGGCATCTCCCTACATCGGGGAATTGATCCTTTACAAGATCAAAGGCCTCTCCTTCTATTGAAGCCATCTTTTGCTGTAGATGCAGTGGGAGCCATGGGTCCCTCCATATGTACTCTTTGGTTGGTGGTTTAGTCTCTGGGAGGCTGGAGGGTCTGTTTGGTTGATATTGTTGTTCTTCAGCTCCTTCAGTTCTTTTTCTAAGTCCTCCATTGGGATTTCTGTGCTTAGTCCAATGGTTGGCTGTGAGCATCCCCCTCTGTATTTGTCAGGTTCTGGCAGAGTCTCTCAGGAAACAGTTATATTAGGCTATTCTCAGCAAGCACTTTTTGGCATCTGCAATAGTGTCTAGATTTGGTGTTTGTATATGGGATGGATCCCCAGGTGGGGCAGTCTCTTGATGGTCTTTCCTTCAGTCTCTGCTCCACACGTTGTCCCCATATTTCCTTTAGATGGGAGCCATTCTGGGTTAAATATTTGAACATGAATGGGTGGCTCCATCTCCAAACAGGGGGCTTTGCTTAACCTATAGATAAGATCTTTACAGGTTCTACCACCCCTTTGTTGGGCATTTCTGTTAATCTTATCTCTGTTGTGTCCTGGGAGCCTCTTGTTTTCCTGGCATCTGGGACTTGCTGGTGGCTACCCCCAGTTCCCCATCCTTTATTGCTACACACCTCTGCTCACATTCCTGACCCTTTGAATATCATCCTCATCTCCTCCCTTACCTGATCCCGCTCCCTTTCCCCCTCCTCCTTCTCTTTATCTGCCAAGTCACTTTCACCCTCTAGCTCCTATGTGTATTTTGTTTTCCTTCTAAGAATGACTGAAACATACACATTTTGGTCTTCCTTCTTGAGTTTCATATGGTATGTGAATTGTATCTTGGATATTCCAAGATTTTAGGCTAATATCACTTATCAGTGAGTGCATACCATGGGTGTTCTTTTGTGACTGAGTTATCTTACTTGGGATGATATTTTCAAGTTTCATCCATTTCCCTGCAAATTTTATGAAGTCATTGCTTTTAATAGCTGAGTAGTACTCCATTGTGTAAATATACCACATTTTCTATATCCATTTCTCTGTTGAAAGAGATCTGGGTTCTTTACAGCTTCTGACTATTATATATAAGGCTGCTATGAACAGAGTGGAGTATGTATCTTTGTTATATGTTGGACCATCTTTTGGATATATGCACAATAGTCTATGGTAAAATATATAAATTTCTGAGAAACTGCCAGACTAATTTCCTGAGTTGTTTTACCAGCTTGCAATCCTACAAACAATGGATAAAAATCAGGTTTTTTTCTACAATTTTCTTTTTATTTCAGTGAATTATAGATCAATGACTTAGCTTTTTCATATAAAAATGTACGTCATCCATAAAAAAATGTGTTAGTCAGAGTCATTAAAAAATAATGGATATTTAAGTTTAACCTCTTTGAGAAAAGATCACATGTAACTAATAATTTTATTCATGTTATTTTAATGTTACAGCAAATTGTGTTTGCCTAGCCTGGTGTCCTTCTGCCTCTGATGCTTAATACAGTTGGTGGCTGGATCAATCATCTTCCTCATTTTTGTTCTTAAATGAGTGATATGTAAAGAGCCCCTGGTGTTCTCCTATCTGGGGAACATGAATGAAAACACCAAGTCCTGGATGGCAATTCCAGGATTTGTGGAAGGTATGCATTCTCTTTACATGACTCCTTCATGAAATGATGGCCTCTGCAACATGAAGTGAAGTTTTCAATAACTCTTTTTACAAGAATGAAATGTAGGCATCTGCTTTTGTGGACATCCTCTCCATTGCATGATTTATGGCAACTCAGAACTTCTCGAGGGTTTTCTACTCCACATTTCACTTAGAAAGAATCAGAATCAAGAGCTGTTCATAGTATGTTGTGAGTTACCTATCCAGACATACAGAAAGGCAAACAACTACCTCAACAGAAATTCATCAGTCTTCCCTGAACTATGTTTGCCTTAAATGATCAAGAACAACATCTGTGAATCTAATGTTCTAATGCACAGAGTTTATAAAGAATACGCTCCATGGTTTTCAATGAGGGAGAAATCAAAGCAGCCCATGCCTCAAGTCAGGAAGATAGCACAAAGAGATTACAAGGAATGTTCAGATAATGAAAATAGATGGAACATTAATAAGGGAAAAACCCAAGATGTGAGAAGAGTAGGTCAGTTAATGTTATTACCAATTGCTCATGAACATGATTTTTCTTGCATTACACTAAACCAAATTTACCCAAAATATCATAATATAGAATATCATTAAGCTGATTTGAACCAAATAATATTTTGAATTATGCACAGTGCCAGAAGAGAAAAGTTAGTAGTGCTAAGCAAAGGCATGTTTCATTGTTTCCCCACTCCTCATTGGATATAAGACCTGTATGTTCTCTTTGAATTTGTGCCCAGATTTTTAAAGTTTATAATTAGTTGTATACTACTTTGTCTCTACAGTAGTCTCCAAAAGCTCTTCTTTTGAAGCTGTGATCTTCAGCCTGTCACACTGCTGCAAGGTGTGACATGTAGGAAATAAAATCTGGTAGAAGAAGGTTATATCACTGAGTGTATATCTTGAAACAACACTGAGATTCTCCTCTCCCTCCCCTCCTCACTCTCTCACCAGCCTGACCATGGAAATGTGAATACACTACTTTTAATCTATGATCTCTTAATCCCATCATAATATACTCAGCTGCCACAGGACTAAGCAACAGTTGAACAAACCCTTGGAAATTACATGCCAATGGAAAACATTTCTCTGTTTGAGATGATTTTGTCAGCTATTTTGTCACAGTAATAAGAACCTTACAATCCAGTATTTTTAGAAGTCACCACTAATTGGAGTTCCTCTTCATGTGTTATTAACACTAATAAGTAAATATTGAGTAATTTTATACTTCTATCACTAAAATGGTATTTACATTCACAATCTAATCTTCTGAAAATGAAAACTTAGTAGCAGAGTTTTTCTTTGTAGTAATTTTTAAAAATTCCTGATAAGCACCAAGAGAGCATCCTCTATATGAAAATCAAGTGTCAAAATCACAATTTATTTGGATACTAAAGACAGAAAAAGAAAAGAAAACCTTGTAACCCATTTTAAAACCCCAGATATCTATTATTGGTGTTCCACATCTTGCAGAACTTACTAGCCTTTAATGAGTATTTGTAAAAAAAATACTGAAAGCAGGTTTTTATTATTTTTATTTTATTTCTTTTCTTGTTTGAGATAATGATAGGATTACATAATTCCTTAATCCTTCCCCTTCCTTCATATCATCCTTCATAAAACTCTTTACTCTAGTTGAATACATAGCTTCTTTATATTCTTTAATGTTAAACACATACATGTAACATATAAAGGCTGACCTATCAGAATTACACCAGACTTCTCAACAGAAACTAAAAAGCCAGAAGATCCTGCTCAGATGTCATAAGAGAACACAAATGCCAGCCCAGGTTACTATATCCAGCAAGACTCTCAATTACCATAGTTGGAGAAACCAAGATATTCCATGACAAAATCAAATTTAAACAATATTTTTCTACAAATTTAGCCCTACAAAGGATAAAAGACGGAAACTCTGACACAAGGAGGAAAACTGTATCCTAGAAAAAGCAAGAAAGTTATCTTTTTTCAACAAACTCAAAAGAAGATAGCCACATAAACATAATTTCACCTCTAACAACAAAAATAATAGGAAACAACAATCATTATTCCTTAATATCTCTTAACATCAATAGATTCAATTCCCCAGAACAAAGACATAAACTAACACACTGGATCCATAAAATGGACCAAGCATGTTGCTGCATACAGGAAAGGTATCTCAGTTTCAAAGACAGACACTACCTCAGAGTAAAAGGTTGGGAAAATTTTTTTCAACTAAATGGTCCCAAGAAGCAAGCTGGAGTAGCAATTCTAATATTGAATAAAATTGAATTTCAACCAAAATTTATCATAAGTGATAAGGAAGCACACTTCATACTCATTAAAGGAAAAATGTACCAGGAAGAATTCTCAATTCTGAACATCTGTGGTCCAAATGCAAGGGTACCCACATTAATAAAAGTAACTTTACTAAAGCTCAAAGTACACATTGCACCTCACACTATAATAGTGGGAGACTTTAACACTCCACTCTCATCAATGGACAGATCATGGAAACAGAAACTAAACAGGGACACAGTGAAACTAACAGAACTTATGGAGCCAATGGTTTTAACAGACATCTATGGAACAGTTCATCATAATAAAAAAGAATATACCTTTTTTCTCAGCACCTTATGGCAACTTCTCCACAATTGACCATATAATTACTTTCAAGACAGGCCTCAACAGATACAAGAAGATTGAAATAATCCTATGCATCACCAAGGATGAAGGCTGGCCTTCAATAACAACAAAAACAACAGAAAGCCCACATACACATGTAATCTCAGCAATGCTCTACTCAATGATAACTTGTTCAAGGAAGAAAAAGGACAGAAATAAAAGACTTTTAGAATTTAATGACAATGAAGGCACAAGTTATATGACACAATAAAAGCAGTGTTAAGAGGAAAACTCATAATGCCTCCAAAAAGAAACTGGAGAGACCATACACTAACAGCTTAATAGCACACCTGAAAAGTGTTGAACAAAGGAAGCAAATACACCCAGGAAGGGTTGATGGCTGGAAATAATCAAACTCAGGGCTGAAACCAACCATTTAGAAACAAAAAGAACTATACAAAGAATCAACAAAACCAGAGCTATGAACATATGTGCACAGGGGACATTTTCCTGAACAGAACCCAAATTGCTTATGCTCTAAGATCAACAATAGACAAATTAGACTTCATAAAAGTGCAAAGGTAAAGGACACTGTCAATAAGACAAAATGGAAACCCAAAGATTGGGCAAAGATCTTTACCAATCCTACATCTGCTAGAGGGCTAATATCCAATGTATACAAAGAACTCATGAAGTTAGACCACAGAGAATCAAATAACCCTAGTTTAAAAAATGGGGAACAGAGCTAAATAGAGAATTCTCAACTGACAAAACTTGAATGGCTGAGAAATACCTATAGAAATATTCAACATCCTTTGTCATCAGAGAAATGCAAATCAAAATGACCCCAAGATTCCAAGTCTCAGCAGTCAGAATGGCTAAGTTAAAAAACTCAGGTGACAGTGCATGTTGGTGAGGATGTGGAGAAAGGGGAACACTCCTCCATTGCTGGTATGGTTGCAAGCTGGTATAACACCTCTGGAAATCAGTCTGCTGGTTCTTCAGAAAGTTGGACATAGTACTATCTGAGGACCCAGCTGTATCATTCCTGGGTATATACCGAGAAGATACTCCGACATGTGATAAGGACATATGCTCCACTATGTTCATAGCAGCCATATGTATAGTAGCCAGAAACTGGAAACAACATAGATGCCGCTCAACAGGGGAATGGATATAAAAAATGTGGTAGATTTACACAATGGAGTACTACTCAGCTATTAAAAACAATGACTTCATCAAATTTGCAGGGAAATGTATGGACTTGACAATATCATCCTGGGTGAGGTAACCCAATCACAAAAGAACACACATGGTATGCACTCACTGATAAGTGGATATTAGCCCAAAAGCTTGGAACGCCCTAGATACAATTCACAGACCCCATGAAGCTCAAGAAGAAGGAAGACCAAAGTGTGGATGCTTCAGTGCTTTTTAGAAGAGGGAACAAAATACACACAGGAGGAAATATAGTGACAAAATGTGGGGCAGAGACTCAAGGAAAGGCCATCCAGAGACTTCCCCACCTAGGGTTTCATTCCATATACAGTAGAGGATGCTGGAAAGTACTTGCAGACAGGCACCTGATACAGCTGTCTCCTGAGAGGCTCTGCCAGAGCCAGACAAATACAGAGGCAGATGCTCCCAGCCAATCATTGGACTGAGTGCAAGGTCTCAGATGGAGGAATTGAAGAAGGGACTGAAGGAGATGAGGGAGTTTGTAGCCCTGTGGGAGGTGCAACAGTGTCAAATAACCAAACCCCCAGAGCACAGGTGTTGGACCACCAACCAAAGAGTAGACATCGAGGGACTCAGAGCTCTGGTCCTATATGTGTCAGAGGATGGCCTTGTTGGACACCAGTGGAAGAAGCGACCTTCAGTCCTGTGGGGGTTTAATGTCTTAGTGTTTTTGAATTTCAGGGCTTGAAGGTGGGAGTGGGTGAGTGGGTGGGAGAGCACTCTCATAGAGGTAGGGGAAGGGGAGATGGAATTTGAGAATTGTATATTGCAGAATGATCAGCCTTGGTGTACCTACTCAACAAGCTGGGCAGACCTGCTCAAACCTCTGAGGTCCTGGAATTCCATCTGGATGCAGTGAAGACACAGCATCAGAGGTTTATCAATTTTAGGGTTTCTGGAGCAGAGAACTGGAAACATTTGAATTGTAAGTAAAGAAAATAACTAATAAAAGAAAAAAACCTATTTTCTTTTTTTTATTGGATATTTTATTTATTTACAATTCAGATGCCATCCCCATCCCCATTTCCTCTTCCTAGAAAACCCCTATCCCATCCTCCTCCTTCTTTTTGCTTTTATACCATTTTAATTACATGCAAGTATTAAGGTCAGTATTAGGTTGAGGAACTAAGTGCATTGCTTTTGATAATGCATATTCCATGATGAGTAAGGAAGGCATTCTTGTTAGAACGACCTAGGACAAACTCAGTCTTGTTTATGAAATGCAAAAGGGGAAGAGGCAGAGAGCTTTTGAGGCTGCTTGTCAAGAATCTGACATGGGCCAAGGACAAGGAAATAGACTGCTTTGCAGGAATATGACATTGGCCAATGACAAGGAAGTGGATTTCAGACAGGAATCTCACATTAGGCTAAAATAAAGAAGTAATTTAGGGCAAAAATCTAAATTTTAGGCTAGAACAAGAAAGTAGGCTTCAGATATGAAAAGGACTTTGGGCTAGAACAGGGATATAGGCTAGGATATTTTGGTCATTCTGATTAGAAACCTATTTTCAAGATATAAAATATCACAACACATTTTTAAAAATGTTAACACATTTGAAATTCTGTTTCATCATCATATTTTATTTCTTTAACTTTTAAAAATAATTGAGTAGTAACTATAGATAATTAATAAGATGAGTACTACATAAGAAGATAAGTAATACATATCATACAAGCATGATCTCTGTAGAGTTCATGTCACTACTAGAGAAATAATGGGAGCCTAATTTTAGTGATACCTGCAATACAGTCTCTGTGTGAATTATTTTGGCAAGCTTGCTCAACTTGACTGACTGAAAAAAGAGTTCTGAAATTTAAGACTAAGAACTACTCAATTAGGTCAATTTTACTCTGGCAAATAGAATTTTAAAAGTTTAAATACATCTTCCAGAACTCTTTGTTAAGTACAATTATCAGGAGATTGTTATTGTTTGAAGAGATGCTTCATATGATCTAGGCCTGACCCCAGCTACATGAATCCATATGAAATAGCAGAGAGAAGCTAGGACAGTAAACCTGTTCTTTTTTTTTTGTTGTTGTTCTTTTTTTCTTTTTTTATTAGATATTTTATTTACACTGCAGATGCCATCCCCTTTCCCCATTCCCCCCCCCCTTAGAAAATCCCTATCCCATGCCCCCTTTTCCTTTTTGCATTTATACTTTTTTAAAAAAATGTTAATCATAGGCTTTATAAGTTTGGTATTGCTCAATCAGAGGTGTAACCCACTACTCAACCTAGATATATCAACTATCTTTGACTGGTGGAGATACATGAACATCTGCCTCCCTGTCTCCCCCGTCTTTCTCTCTTTCATCACCTAGCTTCTCCTCTCCTTCTTCTCCTCCTCTTCTTACTCTTTCTCTTCCTCTCAGTATTCTTCCCACCTTAGCTCCTCCTACATATCACCCTTCCTGTTAAAATGAAACTTTTCTCTCAAAATACAATTAGAGCATAATTATGCCGATTTGTACCAGTTAGGTACAAGATAGTCCTAATACCCAGTCCATCATTTTGTAACCAGCACCTCTGTCATCTATCCTAACTAAAACATTTAGTTCTGAACCTGGCTTTAGGATGAATGTCAGCTGATGACCATCCACTCAAATCTTTTCTCTCAAGGTAAATAGCCAGGATTGGCTATGAGGCTGTAAGTTTTCAACCCCGTCAGCAATCCAGAATGACTGAGTTAACTATAATTGAGGGAAGCATAAAGTATAGGTTCTAAAACCTAGCCAATTTATAGAGACCTCTGAACACCTGGACACTCCCTCTACTTCAAAACGTTGGAGAATCTGTTCTTCTGCCTTCTGGCCCAGGATCATCTGACAGACCTTAGTGATGCGGAATTATTAAGGGCTGATTACTCTGTCTAGGCAGATATAATCAGTCGACTATTCTGCAAATGTGTCCTTTTCTGGACAGTAATTTGTCTGTAGATGGAAAGAGGCAATTCTTGTCTAGTGGCTGTCTCACCACAACTGGAGTAACTCCAAAGATGCTCAATTTCTTCTTAGAATTCAATATAGGAAGCTGTCAGGAGCAGACAGGTCTATAATCAAAATGAACATTAATAAAGAAATGTTTGTCATGTCAATTCTATGGATTTCTGATGATTTGAGAAGCAACTATCCATGTAAGGTAATCTGGACTGTTGTCTGTTAACTCCACTCAGCTATTTCTAAATAAAACATAGAAAACACCCTAACAATAAACTCCAAGCCATGAATTTGCTATAGGCCCTTAACTCACAGGCTGTCCATCTCAAATCAGTTTTAAAAAGTTAAAGAAGGACTGGGTCTAAGCCTTGTATTCCTATATGTGTTATACTGGTACAATGCCTATGAGAGTAACAATATTCATCTTACTTTTATATCAATAAGAAGCTCATACCAATGAAAACCTTAAAATTTGTAATCAAAGTAAATTGGTGCCATTTAAGAATTTATATCTTCATCTTCATAATAATTGTACAGATTTCTACTAATAGGTTATGGCTATGCAATAAATCCTAGCTAATCCTCTCTATTCCCACAAAACCACTACTTTTCCCTAGAAAGACAGCCCAACATTTACCACCTTAGTCCCCAAGCCCAGGGAATAGAGGTGCTGACTCTTCATTAGCTTCTTCAAGCTGATTATGGGCGTTGAGATATTAGAAGAGGAGTAGGGGGAAGAGCAAATTGATAAACCTCTGATGCTGTGTCTTCACTGCATCCAGATGGAATTCCAGGACCTCAGAGGTTTGAGCAGGTCTGCCCAGCTTGTTGAGTAGGTACACCAAGGCTGATCATTCTGCAATATACAATTCTCAAAACAAATTTTAGTATCAAGATAGTTTTTTTTTTTTAAGAAGGCTGACATTTTATTAAGGATGTTGGTTCTACCCACATTTCTTTTTTCTTCTCTTTTATTGGATATAATATTTACATTTCAAATTTTATCCCATTACCTCATTCCCCCCACCACCCAGGAACCCCTTATCCCATCCCCCCTCCTCCTGCTTCTATGAGGGTATTTACCCACCTACCCTCCAATCCCCCTCCCCACCCTCGGATTACCCCCCCCACCAACTCAGTGCTCAGCCTTCAAGGTACCAATGACCTCGTCTCCCACATATGCCCAACAAGGCCATCCTCCCCTACATATACAGCTGGAGTCATGTGTCTCTCCATATGTGCTCCTAGGCTGGTGGTTTAGACCCTGGAGAGCTCTGGCTGGTTGATATTGTTGGTCTCCTCATAGGGCCATCAACGCTTAAGGCTTCTTCAGTTTACTCTATAACTCCTCCATTGGGAACCTTTGATCAGCTTAATGCTTAGCTTCAAGTATCTGCCTCTGGGTATGTCAGACTCTGGGGGACCTCTAAGGAGACAGCCTTATCAGGCTGCTGTCAGCTTTCCCTTCTCAATATACAATTCTCAAAACAAATTTTAGTATCAAGATAGTTTTTTTTTTTTTAAAAAGGCTGACATTTTATTAAAAATGTTGGTTCTACCCACATTTCTTTTTTTCCCTCTTTTATTGGATGTAATATTTACATTTCAAATTTCAAATAGATGCTGACATCCATATCAGCATCTATTTTTGGTGACTGCACATGGAATGAATACCCAGGTGGAATGGTCTCCATACAACCTCTCTTTCAGATTCTGTCCCACACTTTGTCTCCATATTTGCTCCCTTGGGTATTTAGTTACTCCTTCTAAGAAAGACCTAGGCATCCTCACTTGTTCTTTCTTCTTCAAGAGCTTCATGTCTTCTGGTAGTTGAATCTTTGTTGTTTCAAAGCATGGGAGCATGGGAGATCTTTTCATCTTCTGAGATCTTCTTCGATTTCTTTCTTCAGAGACTTGAAGTTCTTGTCATACAGACCTTTCACTTCCTGGTTAGATTCACTCCAAGATATTGTGTTTTATTTGTGGCTATTGTGAATGGTGTCATTTCCCTAATTTTTTTCTCAGCCTGCTTATCCTTTGAAGAGAGGATGGCTACTGATTTGTTTGAGTTGATTTTATATCCAGCCACATTGCTAAAGTTGTTTATCAGGTTTAGGAGTTCTCTGGTGGAAGTTTTAGGCTCACTTAAGTATACTATCATATCATCTGCAAATAGTGAAATTTTGACATCTTCCTTTCCTATCTGTATCCCTTTGACTTCCTTTTGTTGTCTAATTGCTCTAGCTAGGACTTACAGTACTATATTGAATAGGTAGGTTGCAAGTGGGCAGCCTTGTCTAGTCCCTGATCTTAGTGGGATTGCTTCAAGTTTCTCTCCATTTAGTTTGATGTTGGCTACTGGCTTGCTGTATATTGCTTTTACTATGTTTAGATATGGGCCTTGAATTCCTGATCTTTCCAAGACTTTTAACATGAAGAGATGTTGAATTTTCTCAAATGCTTTCTCATCGTCTAATGAGATGACCATGTGTTTTTTTTTCTTTGAGTTTATTTATGTAGTGGATTACATTGATGGATTTCCGAATATTGAACCATGCCTGCATTCCTGGGACAAAGCCTATTTGATCTTGATGGATAATTGTTTTGATGTGTTGTTGGATTCGGTTTGCGAGGATTTTATTGAGTATTTTTGCATCAATATTCATAAGAGAGATTGGTCTGTAGTTCTCTTTCTTTGTTGGGTCTTTCTGTGGCTTTGGTATGAGTGTAATGGTAGCTTCATAGAATGAATTGGGTAGTGTTCCTTCTGTTTCTATTCGATGGAATAGCTTGAAGAGGATTGGTATTAGGTCTTCCTTGAAGGTCTGAAAGAATTCTGCACTGAAACCATCTGGCCCTTAACATTTTTTGGTGGGAAGATTTTTAATGACTGTCTCTATTTCTTTAGGAGTTATGTGACTGTTTAGATGGTTTATCTGCTCCTCGTTTAACTTTGGTACCTGGTATCTGTCTAGAAAATTGTCCATTTCATCCAGATTTTCCAATTTTGTTGAGTATAGGCCTTTTTAGTATGATCTGATGATTTTTTTTTAATTTCCTCTGTTTCTGTTGTTATGTCTCCCTTTTCAGTTCTGATTTTATTAATTTGAATGCTGTCTCTGCGCCCTTTGGTTAGTCTGGCTAAGGGTTTGTTTGTTGGGGCCTAAGTTGCCCCACGTTGGGCGGCCAAAAAATGTTGAGACCCACACGTCCCTGTTCAGGCAGCCAAAATATGTTGCGGCTCGAGCAAAATATTGAGGCCCGGGCTGCCCTCTGTTTGCCTGCTACTGTATCCTGGCCCAAGCTGCCGCTCTGGTCCTCGGGTTGGGGTTCAGCAAGAGAGAGAGTGAGGGCGGTCTTGAAGAATGGAGACCAGACAGAGTGTGATTCAATCCCATTTATTCTTCAGTCTCTCTTCTTCTCTCCAAGTCCTAAGTTCCTAGTCCCTAGTTCCTAGTCCCTAGTGACTCCAAGTTCCAAGTTTCTTCTTCCAAGTGCCAAGTGCCTAATGTCTAATAACTAACTCCAAGTTGTTCTCTCTAGAGCCAAGTGTCTTCTACCTAATGTCTAATTCCTACTCCAAGTTGTACTCCAAGTTGTACTTTCTGAAGTATCTGATTCTCTCTTCTGTGTCTTCCTAATGTCTGATGTGTCTGATTCTCTCCTCTGTTCTGTCTCTGCCTTTTATATGTCTCACTTCTAAGCCATGCCTCTAAGTGACACCTATAATCATGCCTTTAGGTCTTTTCTCTAAATCTGATCTCTACACTTCTAAATTACACACCTTTAATCTCACATACCTTTAATCTCACACACCCAAGGTATCTAAACCAAGATTATTCGAGTGTGCTCAGCTGTTGTAGGCTATTGTAATCCAAGTCTTATGTCAGGTTATATGGCTCAAGGTGGCTGCAAAGCTGATAGCCGCTTTCTGCTAAAAGTCGGCCCCCAACATTTGTCTATCTTGTTGATTTTCTCAAAGAACCAGCTCCGGGTTTTCTTGATATTTTGTATAGTTCTTTTTGTTGCAACTTGGTTGATTTCAGCCCTGAGTTTGACTATTTCCTGCCTTCTACTCCTCTTGGGTATATTAGCTTCTTTTTGTTCTAATGCTTTCAGGTTTGCTGTCAAGTTGTTAATGTATGCTCTTTCCAATTTCTTTTTGTGGGCACTTAGAGCTATGATTTTTCTTCTTAGTACTGCTTTCAGTGAGTCCCACAAATTTTGATATGATGTGTCCTCATTTTCATTTAATTCTAAAAAGTCTTTAATTTCTTTCTTTATTTCTTCCTTGACCAAGTTATCATTGAGTAGAGCATTGTTCAGTTTCCAAGTGTATGTGGGCTTTCTGTTGTTTTTGTCCATGTCAAAGACAAATCTTAGTCCATGGTGGTCTGATAAGGTACTAGGGATTATTTCAATCTTTTTGTATCTGTTGAGGCCTGTTTTGTGACCAATTATATGGTCTATTTTAAAGAAGGTACTATGAGGTGCTGACAAAAAGGTATATTCTTTTGTTTTAGGATGAAATGTTCTATAGATGTCAGTTAAGTCCAATTGGTTCATAACTTCTGTTAGTTTCATTGTGTCTCAGTTTAGTTTCTGTTTCCATGATCTGTCCATTGCTGAGAGTGGGGTGTTGAAATCTCCCACTATTTTTGTGTAGGGTGCAATGTATGCTTTAAGCTTTAATAAAGTTTCTTTTATGTATGTGGGTGCCCTTGCATTTGGGGCATAGAAGTTCAGAATTGCAAGTTCCTCTTGGTACATTTTTCCTTTGATGAATATGAAGTGTCCTTCTTCATCTTTTTTGATTACTTCTGTTTTAAAACTGATTTTATTTGATATTAGAATCGCTACTCCAGCTTGTTTCTTGGGACCATTTGCTTGGAAGATTGTTTTCCAACCTTTTACTCTGAGGTAGTGTCTGTCTTTTCCACAAAGGTGCGTTTCCTGAATGCAGCAAAATGTTGGGTCCTATTTACATATCCAATCTGATAGTCTATGTCTTTTTACTGGAGAATTGAGTCCATTGATATTAAGAGATATTAAGGAAAAATGGGTGTTGTTTCCTGTTATTTTTGTTATTGGCAGTGGAGATATGTTTGTGTAGCTACCTTCATTTATGGTTTTTGGAAGATTATTTTCCTGCTTTTTCTAGGTTATAGTTTCCCTCCTTGTGTTGGAGCCTTCCACCAATTATCCTTTGAAGTGCTGGATTTGTGTTGAGATACTGTGTAAATTTGGATTTGTCATGTAATATTTTGGTTTCTCCATCAATAATGATTGACAGTTTTGCTGGGTATAGTAGTCTGGGCTGGCATTTGTGTTCTCTTAGGGTCTGTATGATATAGTTCCAGGATCTTCTGGATTTTATGGTCTCTGGTGAGAAGTCTGGTGTAATTCTTATAGGTCTGCCTTTATATGTTACTTTGCCTTTTTCCCTTACTGCTTTTAGTATTTTTTCTTTGTTTTGTACATTTGATGTTTTGACTATTATGTGGCGGGAAGTATTTCTTTTCTGGTCTAAACTATTTGGAGTTCTGTAGGCTTCTTGTATATTTATGGACATCTCTTTCTTTAGGTTAAGGAAGTTTTCCTCTATAATTTTGTTGAGGATATTTACTGGTCCTTTAAGTTGGGTGTCTTTCCCCTCGTCTATACCTAGTATCCTTAGGTTTGGCCTTCTCATTGTGTCTTGGATTTCTTGTTTATTTTGGGTTAGTAGCTTTTTGTATTTTTCATTTTATTTGACAGTTGTGTCAATGTTTTCCATGTTATCTTCTCCACATGAGATTCTCTCTTCCATCTCTTGTATTCTGTTGGTGATACTTGTGTCTATGACTCCTGATTGTTTTTTTAAGTTTTCTATCTCCAGGGTATTCTCCCTTTGTGATTTCTTTATTGTTTCTACTTCCATTTTTAGATCCTGCATGGTTTTGTTTAATTCCTTCTCCTGTTTGGTTGCATTTTCTTGCAATTCCTTTAGGGATTTTTGTGTTTCCTCTTTAAGGGTTTCTACCTGTCTACCAGTGCTCTCCTTAAGTTCTTTGAGAGTGTTATTTATTTCTTTCTTAAAGTCCTCTATCATCATTATGAGAAGTGATTTTAATTTTGAATCCTGCTTTTCTGGTGTGATGGGGTGTTCAGGGCTTGCTCTGATATGGGAACTGGATTCTGATGATGCCATGTAACTTTGGTTTCTGTTGCTTACGTTCTTGCCTTTTGCCATATGGTTAACTCTAGTGCTACCTGTACTTGCTGTCTCTGAATGAAGCCTGCCTTTCCAGTTATCTTGCTTGTGTTTGATCTTCTAGAGGTCCAGATGTGTCTGTGATCTTCTCCAGCTGCACTGATTACAGTGGTACCTCTAGGATGCCTCAGGATATGGTGCCTCCAATGTAGCAGTCCAGCTAGGTGTCTGCTGTTCTGGGTGCAGTGTCTCCTCTAGAATATCTCAGGATATGTTGTCTGAAGCTCTGAGTTCAGTTGTTCCTCTGTGGCTCTGGGTTGAGTGGACCTTTCTGTATGTCTCATCAGAATCTGGGGTCCACACACCAGCAGGCTGGGCAGAGATCTGGTCCAGGCCTCAGTTCTGGAAGATGGGTGGAAGGGGAGTGCCCACCTGCATTGGCGGGGAGGGGGTTATCTGCTGGAATCTGAGCACTCACAGCACCCAGTTATGGGCTCAGGGAAGTATGTTGGTTTTCCTACCTAAAGCTGGCTGTGGGATCCGTGGAGCCTCTAGAATATCTTGGGCGGGATCCGGGGTCCACATACCTGCAGGCCGGGCAGAGGTCTGGTCCAGGATGTTGAGCATTTCTTAAGGTGCTTCTCGGACATTCGTGTTTCCTCAGTTTTCGAGAATTCTTTGTTTAGCTCTGTACCTCATTTTTATTGGGGTTATTTTGTTGTTTGGCATCTAATTTCTTGAGTTCTTTGTATATATTCGATATTAGCCCTCTATCAGATGTAGGATTGGGAATGATCTTTTCCCAATCTGTTGGTTGCCATTTTGTCTTGTTGACAGTGTCCTTTGCCTTACAGAAGCTTTGCAATTTGATGAGGTACCATTTGTCGATTCTTGATCTTAGAGCATAAGCCATTGGTGTTCTGTTCAGGAACTTTTCCCCTGTGCCTAGGTATTCGAGGGTCTTCCCCAACTTCTCTTCTATTAGTTTCAGTGTGTCTGGCTTTATGTGAAGGTCCTTTATCCACTTGGAGTTGAGCTTTGTACAAGGGGATAAGAATGGATTAATTTGCATTCATCTACATGTTGACCTCCAGTTGAGCCAGCACCACTTGTTGAAAATGCTGTCCTTTTTCCACTGGATGATTTTAGCTCCCTTGTCAAAGATCAAGTGACCATAGGTGTGTGGGTTCATTTCTGGGTCTTCAATTCTATTCCATTGATCATCCTGTCTGTCTCTGTACCAGTATCATGCAGTTTTTATCACTACTGCTCTGTAGTACAGTTTGAGGTCCGGAATGGTGATTCTCCCAGAAGTTCTTTTATTGTTGAGAATAGTTCTCACTATCCTAGGTTTTTTGTTATTCCAAATGAATTTGTAAATTGCTCTTTCTATCTCTATGAAGAATTGATTTGGAATTTTGATGGGTATTGCATTGAATCTGTAGATTGCTTTTGGCAGAATAGCCATTTTTACTAAGTTAATCCTGCCAATCCAGGAGCATGGGAGATCTTTCCATCTTCTGAGATATTCTTCAATTTCTTTCTTCAGAGATGGGGCGGGGGGGATATCTGCTGGATACCCACAGCACCCAGCTATGGGCTCAGAGCAGTATGTGGGTCTTCCTACCTAACTCTGGCTATGGGATCCGTGGAGCCTCTAGAATGCCTCAGGGAGGATCCGGGGTCTACACAATAGCAGACTGGGCAGAGGTCTAAACCTGTTCTTGAAAAGTGGGAACAGTTGGGTTCCAGAGGATTGTATTTAACCCATTTATCTAATCAATGAGCTCTTTGTTCAGTGAGATAACCTATCTTAAAGGTTAGGAAGTGAATGACTAAGCTATCCAGTATAGGGCTTCAAATACATGTACATATACAGGTTCAGTTGCACATGTATAAACACCCCCCTACACGCACATAGACATATGTGAACATATACACATGTACACAATCATACAAACAAATAAGCATAAATGTACACACACATGCACACACACACACACATTGACATATCTGAATTGTTTCATTTATAAACTAAGCTAACCAAAGGTACTCAAGGAAAAGGAGAATTTTTAAAAATTCTAGCTCACTTTTATGTGAACAACTCTAACTTAGAAATATTTGTGTTCCTGAATGAATTCCAAGTCAATATTTACAAACATTCCAGTTTTATCACATGTTACCCTCAAACTTCTTTTAATACTTTGCAGTTGTTTTCAAGAGCGCTATTATCCTGAGTACTTGTGTCAGAGAAAAATTTCTGTTCCTCTATTTGTTGTATTCACTTTCTTAAAAATGGTCTAAGGTTCTTGAAGAAGGGACTCAACTTTTTTCTTTTTAAGTGTGTAACCAACAATTGCAAAAGTGCCCACATATAAAGACAGGAAAATTCACACCAGTAGAGTGGTATTAACAGCATCCTGTTCTGACCTGTAAATGGGGGGATATGAGAGGTATTTCTGATTGTTAAGTTTTCTTCTTTAAATTTTAGCTTTGGATAAATTTCTGTTTTCAGTGTGAATGTAGGCTCATTTAGAGATTGCTTATATTTCTCACTGTGTATATGTGTGAATATGTTTGTATGTATATGTGTATTCATATGTGTGTGTGTATGTATGTTTGTACACGTGTGTGGGAGAGAGAGACAGAAAAAGAGAAGGAACACAGGCACAGGTACATATGTTTTTATTAGGCACATTGTAAAGTTTGCAAAATCTAGAATGGAAATACATAGCAGAAAATAATACCCAAATCTAGGAAAAGAAACAAGAATACAAACATACAGGACTCTTTCAGAGGACAAAAAGGTGAGACAAGAATCCAACTTTCCACTGAGCATTATAGTCAGGTAACTTTGACTAAATTAAGAATCAAGTAGAAGACACCTGTTTAATCATGTCTGGAATAACCTCTGAATTTTATCAGGTAGTTTTAGATCTCAACTCCTGCATTTCTGAAAAAGAAAACCCACCACATTCAGCTTTTTAGAAGAGATGATTCCAAAACTATGACTATTCAGTTTGTATATTATCTTCTTGCAAGTCATGATTCATCATAAAATTATACTTGCAGTAGTGGGGCTCTGTAGAAAATAAGTGACACAACATTAAAGAGGACACAAGGACATCTTAAAGGATACTTCAAGGAATTGTCTACGTCAACTTGCCAAGTAGACTAGAATTCATGGCTATCTAAAATCACTAGGGGAAAATCTAAGAGTGCAATAATGAGGAGATTGATTAAGAAATATAACAATGGTATAACTTGTCCTAGGGGTAGCCACTTAACTCTCCCTTATAGAGAATTCTGTATACATTTTTCAAACATAGAAATCTTGAAAGTGGACATGCAGAAGAGATATATGCTGCATATCAAGTTTGTAGTGTTCTGTTGAGGTTATAAAAATTATGATTACCTTTTGTTGTCGAGAATAGGAGAGTATGTGGGGAGGATATTACTAACCAAGGCCAGAGTCTTTTTGTAAAACACTGTTGACAGATAAACAACTAGACAGCATAAAACCAAGCAAGAGACTATTGAAAGTTGAAAGACTTTTGAAGGGACAACAGATTTGGCAGATCTGAATGGGTCCTGCTTCTTCTTGGCCCTTAGCAAAATGCCACCTCTTACTGATCATATGTCAGTCTAAAGTGAAGCAACTTAAACAGTACAGAGCCTGTCTTTAGATTGTAATTTAGCTAGCAAAAGAAGTAATGATCCCATTCGTGATACTCTGCACAGTCTTATGCTTTGGAAGTAACAACTCATATAACCTCAAGCCTTGTTCATGCTGTCTAACACCTTTGCTAATGTGTGACTAATGCCCATGTGGATGCAGAATCATCAAGTTAATTTTAAGTAAACCAGACCCCTCTGAACTCCCATAGATTATGTGACCAACCAAATAGCATACATGGGCTGGACAATGGTTCCTGGCACATATGTAGCAAAGGAGTGCCTTCTTTGAACTGAGTAGGAGACGATATACTTAAACTTCTAGAAATTTGATGATCCAGAGAAATATGATGATGGCTGGAATAGGGTGGTTGAGTCAGGGAGCAACCTCTCAGAAGCAAAGGGGAAGGTAAATGGGATAAGGAACTCCATGAGAGGGATCTGTGATTGGGGGTACTATTTGGAATGTAACTAAATAAAATGACATAATAAGAAGGAAAAGAAAAGGAATCTTTGAGAGTGTACATACATGTAAGAGAAGGGAATCCTGAGAACCATATATTTCTTTTG
The DNA here is from genome assembly GCF_011762505.2 of Arvicanthis niloticus. Classification (NCBI taxonomy): domain Eukaryota; kingdom Metazoa; phylum Chordata; class Mammalia; order Rodentia; family Muridae; genus Arvicanthis; species Arvicanthis niloticus. The sequence goes on from NC_047665.1 coordinate 34,739,148, forward strand.
GTTTGTTTGTTTTGGTTTAGTTTTTTTACTAGTTTTATTTATATTTTTACATTCCATTCATTAACCTCTCTTGGTCCACCATCTCAAAATTCCTTACCTCATTCCCCCCTCCCCACAAACCTGCATCTCAAAGAGGATGTCCCAACTCCTTCACACCCACTCCCAACCCCCTCCACGGCTCTCCACTTAATGGGTCCACAAGTATTAGGCAAATTAGTATGAGGGTTAGGCAAATCTCTCTCACTTAGGCCAGACCAAGCAGTCCTTTGTTGTATACTGGTCAATGGTCTTGTACCAGATAGTGTATGCCACCTGGTTGATGTCTCAATGCCTGAGAGATAGCAGGGGTCAGGGTTAGTTGATAGCATTAGTCTTCCTTTGTGATTACCCATCTAATCAGTTTCTTCTAGTCTTTCCCTAATTCAACCACAGAGTTCACTGACTTCATTCCATTACATAGGTGTAAGTATCTGCATCTGATTCTTTTAATTGCTTGTTTGGCCACTTAGTGAGCAGCAATGCAAGATTCCTGTCTGTAAGCACTCTATAGCATCAGTAATAGTGTCAGGCCTTGTAGCCTCCCCTTGAGATGGATCCCAATTTGGCCCAGTCACTGGACCTCCTTTCCCTCAATTTCTTCTCCATTTTTGTTTCTACAGATCATGTAGATAGGAAAAAATATGGGTCAAAGTTTTTAACTGTGGAATGGCAACCCTATCCCTCCATGATCTGTCTTTCTACTGGTTATGAACTCTACAAGTTCTCTCTCCTCATTGTTGGGCATGTAATCTCTTTAATTCCTGAAAGTCTCTTACTTCCCAGGTCTCTGGTACATTCTAGAGGGTCCTTCCTACCTCCCAACCCATTTGTTGTGTATTTCTATTTCCTCAGGGCTCCTAAGAACGCTATGTTTGTTTAATTAAATCTTTGTATAAGGGTGACAAGGAGATCAGACACTACTTCTCAAGAGATATTGGACAGCCAGGTTTCTGAAATCCCTCATGCCATTTTTGTGGCTGTATCACCTTTTAAATGAATATTAGACATGATAGATTTTCCAAAGATTTTTTGGCGGCAAGTACTCTATTTCAACAATATGAGAAAATTTTGGTGGCATTGAGTTAGAAGATCCATCAATGTTGACTAGCTTCCAGAGTCTGGAAGCCACTATGCAGTTGACTTTTGAAGAATTTTCACCAGTTCTAATACTAGAAGCAAGTGTGTGTATACAGTGTACCCATTAGAACAATCATGGCACAGTTGTTACTGGTACAGTTAACAAACTTCTGACATAATTAAAGCAATTGCAAGAAAATACCTTATATTTGTTATTTTAAAAGAATGTCCAATAATTTTTGAGAGATTATACTCTCTAAAGAGAAGTTAATAGAGGTTTTGAGTTAAATATATCTGATCTATTTCAGATTGACTTCTAATCACCTAATCTAAGCATGCAGATTATTATAATTGTCAGCATAGTTCATAGAGAAACATTCTTCAGAGTAGGCAGTGATTACTGGCAAAGATTCAAAATAACACTATGAATAATTTACTAATGCTTTGACATGGTAGTCAAATATTCTATAGAGAATTGCTCTTTGCCCATAAAGAATAGGAAAAAGATAAAACAAAATGTAAAATTCTAAAGAAAAGAAAGCAATCATGGGCACCAATTTCTTCATGGTTTGACATTATCATCCATGATCAGGCAGCTGAGAATGGCGTCAGAGATTTCAAAATTTTTCACAAGAATCAACATGTAGAAACAAGCAAAGAGAAATCATCAAGACTCATATATGCATGTTGTAATAAAATGCTTAACATTCCCTGGAGATACAAAGACTTGGTTTATGAATGAGTGTTTCTGTACATGACTTCTTGCTGTCTCATGACTGTGCGTGCCTTGGAGTTATCTGCTAGAATATATAGGAGCAGGAAACTAACTGAATGTATGATTCCATTGAAGCAGATTTCCAGGGACAGAGATTCTGCTTAGGATCTACTCAGTGATGGAGCTGCCATTGAGCAGATCTCACTTCTGTAAGTCTCTTTTAGTAAAGTCTCTCAGTAAAGGATTCAGTTCAGAGGTTCTATGAGTTTGTTCTAATGGAATTCTTTCTTTGGAATCCTTGATGTTCCAGCTGATTTGAAGAGATTCAAATGATTCATATGATTTGTGTTCATAGAGTATCAGGAGAAGAATTCTGCATAGATTTTATATTAACTTTTAAAATTATTTTTCTTGAAAGAAATTATACAAGGAAACAATAGACAATTGGGTTAGTAGTTCTCATCACCCTCCAAGACATGTTACAGTGTTCAAAGAGAGTCTGTGTTGTTTTCTCTCTTGAAGAAAGAGAAGAAGGATGAAACTGCTACTGGTATAGAATGAGTAGAACTGATGGAAATCATTAGGCAGCTTCCAATGCATAGGACACCTTCCAGAACAGAGAATGCATCTCAAATGGACAATGTTTTGGAGTTTTAGAAATTGGAAAATATCAAAGGTATAAAAATCAGAGAATCAAATTAATCTTATTTCAAGAATTGTGATTGTGAATAAAAAGTACTGATGGTTGGTGTTTTTACTCCTACCTTAGCTAATAATAAGTCATTAGAAACATGACTTGAACATGTAAGCCTTTTCCATTATAAATATATTCAGATTACATTGAGAATCTAATCTACTGACAAAATTATTGAGCTGATGAACTTTAGAGAGAATGATCTGAAGTTTTTGATGAACAAAATCTCTGATGGGAATTTATCATATGTTATCAGCTCTAAGATGACATCATATATTGGACTACATCACTTCTTGTTAGTAATCATTATAGTTTTATTTATTGTCAAATGTATAGAGAAAGCAAAGTGGTAAACTGTGTTACCCCTGTCTCACTTGTGTCCAAAATGATGATATCAGACATGAAGATTAAATATTAACTAGTCGTCAACAGTTTGGTAACAGAAAAGGAGCTTAAGTTTCAAAGGCACTAAGCCATCTAAAAATGACTTAAAAATATAAGTACAGAACTAATTTTAAGTTCAGATATTTGTAAAATTCAGAAAACTTTTGAAACAATACAAACAATGTAAAAACACCTGCTTCTCTAACTATTAATCAGAAAAATTCTATTACTTCCCTAAGTACTTAATGTTACTTTATATGCCATTCTAGGTATTGAATACCAAATCATACAGAAAAACAAAACACCTTTGAACAAACACAACTTTCCTAAGTCGATTGGGTCTAGGAGAACTCAGAGTAACACACCATCTCTAAGTGGATTTTGTTTCTATGTAGCAGGTGCACTCTTGCTGCTGGTAGTGTCAAACTTTCTGCTATGGGAGAAAGCTGCATCAATTCTTCCATGTCAGGCGGAAGAGGGAGGCTGCTGGAACCCACTTGAGGAAGCATTTAACAGTGCCATGCAGCGAGCTGAAACCCTTCGTAATCTTGCTGACCAATTTTACAAAGAGCTTGTAAGTACATCAATCTCTATACTATTACTTGACTGCACTAGAACCTGAGACATTAAGCATCATAACTCAAATATCAGAAAATACATCTTCATAGGCAAAAGATACCCCAACTACTGAAACAGGGACAGCGTCAATTGGACAGTGACATGAAATTTCATAGAATCTAATGATATTCTTATATTTTCTTTATTTTATTAAAAATAAAAACAACTAAACTGTGGTAGAAACTTTTAAAGTGTGACTGGGATATAATTCCTGTTGTTGCATTCAGGATCATGAATTTTCATTGGTCATGTTCATTTAGCACACTGCAGGTAAACACCATAGAAGATATGCATTACAATATACTTACTATATAGTTCTAACAGAGGTAAAGTAAAACATGTAAGGAAGCAAGAAAGAAGAAAAGAAAAAAAAGAAAGAAAGAAAAAGAAAAAAGAAAAGAAAATTTATCAAGAATCCCATAAATATTATAAATTGTGGTTTAAAGAGTTTTAGTGATAAAAGTTTGTCTAATATCAGGGCAGGAATATAAGTATATCCATTCCTTTCCTGGTATCTGTAGACTTTTAAGGTCAGAAAAGAAGAAATTATAGAAGCAGCAAACTTTCAGTAATATGGTCATCAAAAGAATGTTTTTCTGTTTGGAATAAACATGTGGTCATAATTTTATTGACTAGATGTTATTTTTCTACCCTTAACGTGACTCAGTATCGCAACAAATTCTCATCTGGACAATTTTTGGCTCTTGTAAGTACCTCACTTACTTTCAGCTGCTTCCCAATAAAAGCCTCATGTCAATGATAAGACTTTAGACAAGAAAGTATTTTATAGTATTTGTATTTCTTGTTCTTAATTTGACAGCTTTTCAGCTTCTTAACCTTCACAATTATTCACTAACCTTTGATGAATTAACTGATTATTTGAAATAAATAAGATATTATAAAGTATATATTTAAGTATACTAAATATTTTATTAATCATACAATGACTAATATAATACATGGCATTAATTAATATTTTTATGTTTTGTTGATGTTGAGTTTGCATAGAATTTACTGTAAAAAAGTTTATTTTGTGAGTCAAATTGCACACAACTTCATTCTAAAATGATAGTAAACATGCCAATCTATATTCTTTAGTATTAAATTAATGAATTTGTAATGAATATATAAGGAAATATCCAAACTTATTGATAGAAAATAGGAAGATTAATAATTATATGCCATAGTTTTATGAGGAAATGCTAAACAATGGTAATTACATCACTAGGTCTTCATAAATTTATTCCTTTCAGTGTTTGCATTCCATAGAGTAACCTTTGAAAGTGAAGAAGAAAAGAGAGTAAAAGAGGAAGGAGTTAAATATTCAAAAGTTAATGAAAAGCCAAGTTAAACTGTAGGTACAATGAATAGACACAGAATTACAGGACAGGCAATTTCTTATTTCATAATATCTGTATTTTATGAAGTAATTATTGTTAAAATTTACAAATCTTCTAAAATGCATTAATATTCTGGTCATGAAGCTATGAATTCTGTTTTTTGTTTTATTTGAAGAACTCAAAACTGATTAGGCGGGACAAGACTGTTGTCAGAGCTGGAACTTACTGCCATTCTACTCTCTCAAATCCCCCAGATAGGGGAACTGAGCATGCAGATATTGAAGTGAGTTTCCTTCATTGGTTTTTCACAGAACTCCAGAAGCAGTATATTGGGTTTGTGTACTGTCAATTATTATAGGCATTATGATAGATACAGCAATCATGTATGCAGAAAAATGAAAATAAACTATAGGAAATAATCACAATATGAAATTGATAAATTATAAATAAAATCAAATACCCAATAATAGTGTAGCAATGCTTAAATAGACCATTTAGAGGGAAGAATGAAGGAGCTTCATGATGAGAAGGTCTACATACCATTTTAGGATATTATACATGGTATAAATGAATACCTTATTGAAAATGATTTTAAACATTTACCCCTGCCTCTTTATATCATGAGTCAATCTTTATTTGTTCTTATTGAGTATCAGGAAGACCTGTTTTACAAATTGATAAACTAAACAAATAACCAAATAATAAAGATCTCACTGGAAAGGAATCTCTTCAACTTGCATAAGAAGAACAAGATATAATGACCTAACTTCAGATAACTGCTAATTGACAAGTCCCACAACTGTTTTATTTTGCAGAAATTACATAAGTTGTTTAAATGTTATACTTCTAAACTATGTAACATCTATACATGTGTCTTATATGCATAGTAAAAACATGTTTCAGTTCAGATTCTTTACATGAACATTATAGGTAACAAACCTGCTAAACTCAAATTATTTAATGAAATGGTACTATTTTGTTTCTCAGACTGAAAATTATTTAAAAACACTGATCAATTATGTGGGTTCCTGGATTAGCCCTCTATACCATCTAGTGATTGAACTGAGTACCATGCAAGATGTCCCTGAAACAATCCTCTCAAAAGCCACAGAGATTGAAGAGAACAAGAGAGAACTCCTCGATGACCTTAGGTGGATATTCAACAAGGTAAGAACTTCCCATTAGTTATTCTCATTCTTAAAACAAGTAAAGTGTGTAAATTAACAACACCAACACCAACAACTAAATAATTCTGAAATACCTCATCTTTCTAGAATGAAAGATAGGTATCTGATCTTGTTCACAATCTTCCCATAAAACAATGTTTCTCAAGTTGTGGGTCATGACTTCTTTGGGCATCAAAAGACACTTTTACAGTAGTCATATAATAGATATCTGCACATAAGATATTTAAATTACAATTACTGAAATTATCAAAATTAGAGTTATTAAGGAACAATGAAAATAATTTTATGGTTGGGGTTCCCTACAGCATAAAGAACTAAATTAAATGATCACAGCATTAAGAAGTTTCAGAACCACTGCTCTAGTAAGTTGATGGCATCTCCAACATTTTCAGATGCTTCTTATCTCTTCCCACCCTGGGGATCTGAATGAAACCTATTTGTTCCTCTTAGGACAACTTTATTGGTTGGAAGAAATGCACTCTGGTCCTTTGATCACAGCCATCCCTTCAGTCTGAATAATAAATCAATATCTGGTCCTTATCACATGTGAGATTTTCATACATAGACATTTTGGGTAATGGATTTCATAGAATAGTGGCACATGTCAGCTTCTGTGAAATACATATGAAAGGACATGTAAGAATTTCCTGAATGAGTAACTGATATGAGCTTTTCCATTGGCCCAGAGTCAAATAAAGATTTTCTACATTTCCTCTGCTTCTGAAAAAAAAAAAAGATTTTAGAAGTCCAACTACTTGAGAGTCTCTTAGTTTAGATAAATGAAAACTCATAACTTTGATGGAAGCAGCACATTTGTGAATGTAGTTCTCTGATTGGACACAGAATAAATAAGGAGAAAGGAACACTAATGATATGATCACAAGAAGCTCATTATCATTTTGATTTTCAGGTCTATCCTACAGCAGAGATAAAAGAAGAATTTTCCAGTTGGGAACATCTTTCATTCTTAAAATCAATTGGCAAAAATCATAAATTTTTGGCAATGTTTAACCTTTCCAACTGCATATACAAAGAAACATACTACATTTTATTTTATCTCAGAACATTGAGGTGCCGTATAACTGGGAAAGATTGCTAAGTGCACATCTACCCTGTCTATTTTTTAAATGTTCCACAACAATCCATTGCTGAGAAGTTACTTTTAATTGTATATCTTTTGGATGCAAATGTGGGTATAATGGGTCTCTTAAAAAATAAAGGCATTATCTTTAGAAATATCTAAATCTAAAAAGCCTCTTGATCTTTTGTTCATTGAATATAATACATATGAGGAAACTAGGATACCCAAATCAAATATATCACAAACAACAGATGTTAATTTTGCAAATAAAGTTAAAGTTTACTTCAATAAAGTCACAGTTATTTCAACAAAAGTAATGAAAGTCAGGTTATTAATATCAAAGTGTAAAAATCATTACATAATTCATGTACTCAAATCAGAAATATAATTTTTAATCCTTCATGAATTTGAGATTGTCCTTAGACAACCATGTTAATAGTGAAGGCATAGTCAATCCAATACAATTGCTACATGACTCCACACCCTCAATAGGACTTAGAGGAAAGGACTCAAGGACTGGAAGTGATAAAGATACAGTAAGTTCATTTGTGGAATTTCCAAAAAGCTGATTTTGAAAAATATAAAATTATTTTAGAATGTAAATGTCAGTTAGTGATGATCTTTTCAATATGTGTCATAAGCCCAACTATAACTTTGGTCCTCCATAGAGTGATCATAGATATATTCTGCATGTTTCAATTGTCTGTGTCTAACCAGTATTTAATGCTCTATGGTATTTTTAAAAAACAAGACACTTCATATGATGTGTATATTAAAACAATAAGAGTTTACAATGGACAATCCCTTGAGATGTCTGCGATAAAACTCTGATGAAGCAACCAGTTGTCTGTCATCCTGCTCAGTATGAAATTGGACCCATGCCATTTTTTATTATCAACTGGTTGTTTTTCTTCTTCAGTTATACCTTAAATATTTTGATAAGCAGCACTTTGATTTTTTTTTTGATCCTAGGAACTTTTGAAATTATATCTCTGCTTTTTCCAGTGACATGATTGATAATTCAACTTCTATGTATTTGTATAGATGGTGACATTTTCTTGATATTTATTTCTTGTTTTATTGTACCATGAACTCATAATGTACTGTATGATTACTACAGAAAATTCTAACCAATCAAAATACACACTTAGAGCTCAGTCCAAAATCATCCAACTATATAATGTCACATTAGCACTGGAGGTTCGGAATTCATTGTGGAATAATGGTGGATACATTGTAAGAGCCAGGCAATGAGGGCGTTGTCTTTGAAATTGGGTCTATTGGGAATGACAGAAGTTAACATCTACAAAGTATCACCAGTATGACAGCTGAAACATGAGCTAAAGAGCAATGGATGTACTGAAGCCAAGGACCCTTAAACCCACACAAAGGACTTCAGGCAACTAAAGGACTTCCCTTTTAAACCACCAGCCTGGGAGCACATAGGGAGGGATCCATGACTCCATCTGTACATGAAGGGGAGGATGGTCTTGTGGGGCAAAGGTGGGAGAGGAGATTCTTGGTCCTGTGAAGGATAAACACCGAGTTGTGGGGGGGAATTCGAAGGTGAGGCGGTAGCAGTGGGGGGATAGGTGGGGGCACATCCTCATAGAAGCATGAGTGGGGGGATGGGATAAGAGGTTTCTGGGTGGTTGGGGGAAGGGAGTTAGGGAATAAAATCTAAAATGTAAATATAATACCCAATAAAAATAAATTAAAAAAAAAGAAAATATTTGATATGTCCAAAGTTTCATGGCAAAAACAAGAGATAATATAAAAACTAGAGAAAAACTATTGAGAATTAATGTTGCATTACAAAGTGTGATATATATCAATCTTTAAGTTTTGTATATGTCACAGAACAACACAATATAGCACATTTTATTTGAAAATGCAATGTGGCCAAATTGTAAAATAAATATGGCTTGGGAAGCTGTAGTAATAAGAAAAGCTACAACAAGTAAGGGACTAGAAATAATTTTAAATACTGCTACAATACTTCCCAATAAAAATGGAAAAGGGCTCTGGAATAACATAAAAAGAATGTGAGATATCTTAAGACATGAACTATTCAATATTCTATAGAGGAAATGAAAGAGCAGAGGAATAAAGGGGACACAGAATTAGGACTGGACTCAGGAATGAATAAGATGTCACATGTATGGATGCAAAAAATATGAGAGGATTAAGTACATTGCACTTCCACAGAAATTAAAGTACAGTCAAGTGGATCTGTTTCTACTGTTGAAAGTACTAGTAATAATAGAGGCTTACTTACAAAGAAAAGATAGGTGCACTGGAAAATGTACCAAACCTAAAAAAAAAAAAGGCTAACACAAATCTTCTTCAAACTATTTAAACATGCAAAAAAAGACACAATAACCAAATATATTTTATAGAGCCAGCAGGACCACAATACCAAATACAAGTAGAGAAACAAAAAAGAGTAGCCATGAACTTGAAAAACAGTAATGAGAGATACAAAAGAGGGGCTGTACTGCTGAAGGAAAGGGGATATTATGTAATTATATTATAATCTCAGAAAAATAAAAACAATAATTAAAATCACAAATTATAAGTCAATATTTCTGGTGACCACAGAGACAGAAATATTTAATATACTACATATAAGCATAATTTAGCATATGATAAGATGATTGTTGACCATGATTAAGCTATTTTAATTAAGATTCTATAAAGGTCACTCATACAACCTCAAAGTTATGATACCATGTAGAAACCAAGGGATACATATGACATTATTGTCATTATCAATTAATATATTTATTTATTCACTTTACATCCTGATATCAGCCCACACCCTCCTCTTCTCCCAGTCCTACTTTTACACTTTTCTCCCTCCATTCCGCTTTCCCCTTCTCCTTGGAGATGGGGAAGCTCACAGTATTTACCACTCTTCCCTGAGACATTAAATCTCAATAGGACTAAGTGCAACTTCTTCCACTGAGGTGCATCCAGGCAGTCCAGCTAGGAAAAAAGAATCCAATGTAGCTTGCAATCAGAGATGGTGATACCTCTAGAAGTTCATTTATTATAGAATATCCATTTAACTATACTAGGTTTTTCTGATTTTCTATATGAAGCTGAGACTTGCACATTCAAGGTCCAAAATTCTGATGGAATTTTGTTGGGAATTGTATTGGCTCTGCAAATTGCTTTTGGTAAGATGACCATTTCTACTATGCTAAGCCTACCAATCCATGAGCATGGGATATCTTTCCATCTTCCTCATTGATTTTCTTCATAGACTTGTGTTGGGGGCCAACTTTTAGCAGAAAGCAGCTATCAGCTTTGCAGCCATCTTGAGCCATATACCCTGACATGTGACTTGTATTACAATAGCCTACAACAGCTGAGCACACTCCAATAATCTTGGTTTAGATACCTTGAGATTAAAAGTATGTGAGATTAAAGGTGTGTGAGATTAAAGGTGTGTGAGATTAAAGGTGTGTGATTTAAGAGTATGACTTAGAAGTATAGAGATCAGAGTTAGAGACAAGACCTAAGGGCATGATTAAAGGTGTAACTTAGAGGTGTGGCTTAGAATCAGACTATAGAAGACAGAACCAGACATCAGACTATAGAGGGAGAATCAGACAGGAGACACTTAGAGGAAGAGAGACTGAAGAATAAATGGGATTGAATCACACCCTGTCTGGTCTCCATTTTTTGAGTCTGCCCTCACCCTCGCCCTTGCTGAACCCCGACCCGCAGACCGGAGCAGCAGCTTGGGCCGGGATACAGTGGCCGCCCAAATGTGGGTCGGCCCAGGCCTCAACATTTTGCCTGGGCTGCAACATTTATTTTGGCCGCCCCAACGTGAGGCTAGTGTGGACCCCAACATTATTTTGGCACCCGAACAGGGACTGGAGCTTGGGCCTCAACAGACTTGAACTTCATATTTAGTTAGAGTAACATCAATATATTTTATAATATTTTGACTGCTGTAAAAGGTGTTAATTGCCTCATTTCTTTTCTGTCTTCTTTAAACACAAATCTGCACTCAAGTATCAGATTTCTGGACCTCTAGGTGACATGTCACAAAATAATGTACTTCATTCAGATTGAATTTTCTCTAAGGAAATGTCTAATTGCAACCTCACCAATAGTTTTTAAGAGATTAAGGGATATGGTACCTTTGCTTGAGGGCACAAAATCTCTTTACTATAGCAGAAGTTTACCTGGTTGACATTATATTAATATAAACCAACACTTATAGTCATTTGATCGACATTTGTAAGTAGGACACTAATCCTAGTAATACTCAAAACAACAGTAATACGTTAAATATTTGAGTTTTTTCAATCCAAGGGGGTTGTGTTTTGGTTAATGGGAGCTCAGCTTTACAAATTTATCTTAAGCATCTGAGGTTAGGAGTTCATATCATTTTCATATTTCCTTAAAGGAAACTGTGTTACAGAAGTTTACTTCCAACATTGTCAGTGATTGCAAGGATTTCCAGACAGTGAGTGTTAGTCACAACAGCATCCTGATAAATGAAAAATACAAAACATGAGTTGAAATGAAAGACTAGAATTGTGTAATATGGATCAAAAAAAGGAAAAGCTAAAGGGGTGAAATCAATAAAAAAGACATGGTATAGAAGATACTGTTCTTGTTAGATTTGATGAAGAAACTAAGTTGAGACAATTCCTCTTTAATATTGGATTGGAGGCAAGTCTATAGAACATTTTCTTGATTAATGGTTGATGTTGTCACATTAAGGCATATGGTCTAGGATATTATGCAAAGGAATTCTGAGCAAGCCAGTAAGCACTACTCCTCCATTACTTCTGAATCAAGTCCTAATTCAAGGTTTGTGTCATGAGTTCTTGACATGAGTTCTATCAATAATGAACTTTAAACTGTACCTTTAAATCAAACCTTTCCTCACTGAACTTCTTTTAGTCATGGAGTTTTGCAAAACAATAAAAACCTAGAAAAACAGAGACCATGACTTTAGGATACTAAACTAAACTGCACAAATACCTAAGTCTACTTTAAATTTTAGACACACATTTTAAGTTTTTATTCCATTTTCTTTCCAGTGACCTTTTTCCTCTCACTTGCTTTCATAACACTTTAATTGTATTAAAAGTAGTTCTTCATCCCTTGAGTGTTTATAGCTCAAGAAAAAAATCAAAACTACACCACTGTAGCAGTTTGAGTAGCTTTGGTCTTGATAGATTCCTGTGTTTGAATGCTTGGCTAGTAGAAAGTGGCAATCTTAGGAAATAAGATTGTTTATGTAGGTGTCACCTTTCTGGAGGAAGTGTGTCACTATGGAGGTGACCTTGGATGTTCAGGCTCTGCCTGATAGAACATCACATTTATAGTCCCAAGCACAGTAAAAGCAGAATGTGTTCCCATTATATGTAAAGAGCAAAATTTACCAAGAATTACTGATAATAGAAGACCCAGAAAGCTTAATTTTTATTCACTTCTCCTATTCTGTGAAACATTCATCTTTAAGATTTTTGACAATGACCAGTCTTGTCCTCAATTTTATGTTTTAGCAAATGGATAAAGGCTGACTATCAAAATGTCAACAATTCAAATCCTCAATGTGATAAAAGCATGTTTGTATCAAATAAGTTACTTTTTATTTAATTATAAAACCACTACAAAAGCATGAAATTATAAAAGAGTGTATCTGAACAAACTAAATGATGTGACACTTATCTTAAATGATGTTAGAAGACTCTGGTATGAAACTCAAGTAATGTTAGGAGTTTAGCTGGAAAACTGCCTATAGTAAAATACTCAAAATAATGTATTCCAAAGTTCATAGAGTATGTAATGTATGAAAACAAGAGTTTAATTGCAAAATTAAGTACATATAATTTATATAGGTTTTCTATACTGTTTTGGTTCCCAGTAGATCTCATGCCCATACCCATTCAGAAGCTATCTTTGGATCCACAAATGAAACAAACACACACACACACACACACACACACACACACACACACACACACACACACAGAGTTACTTTTTTAAAGGCCTTGGTCATCACAAAGGCTGGGCACTCTCAGCCTTTTTCTGTTATACCAGGCTCAATTGGGGAACAGGTCATTGACCACTTACCTGAAATCTCACAGGCTGGTTGGCTTTATCTCTGCCCCCTTGCTTCCAGTCATAGCAATTCTGCTCCATTCCTCTCTGCATCCTACCTGTGCAAAACTAAGTATCCCACTCCATGCCCAGCCATTTGGCCCCTGGCATCTTACTTGATTGATCAAAATCCAATTGGGGACAAGGACCTTCAGCATCTACACACAGATTTCTGATTGAATCAAAGCATCAGAAACAATGTCCAAACCTCCAATTTTCTGTTAAACTTAAAAAAAGAAAGAAAGAAAACCTTGTCTCTCAGACATAAAATGAGTACAACCATAATAATAATATAAATCATTGAGTATGATATACAATTAACATCAGGTCCCTTATAGTTATCAATTAGATAATTTAATTTACCATCATTACTAATAAAGTATTCTATACCTGGATTATGTTTGGATTTTAGTCTGTAACACCATGTGGATTCCATGTTTTAAACTCTATAACATGTCTTTTAATGTTAAACAACTTATCTTTGCCTATGGGATTTTAATTAGTCTTCAACACTATCAAAAATCTAAGAATGAATTAAATATTACCTGAGTATATTTAATATATAATATTATATTATAATATTGGAAGGACGCAACATTGCTTCTAAAATTTAAACAACTGTAGAGACAGAAGACTTGGATAGTCCCCTAATTTCTTATAATGTTGGAGCATCTTCCTTCAGCCTTTTGTCCCACAGCCATCTGGCAGAAACAGCAATGAAGTAGGAATATAAAGGACTAGTTCATCCATTCTTGGAAGAGCTTAGTAGTTGAATATCATACATCTGGGTGGGTCTGTGGTCTGTGAGAGACAGCTGGGTAGCTGGTCAAGCACAGGCTTTGAACCTCAAGCTCCTCAGGGAAGGTAGGATTTTGGCCTTGCTTCTGGGCCCCTGTCTTCTTTCACATAGCTACAGCCTCCCCCACCCCAGAGGTCTGTGGCCATTGGTCACATAGGACAATGCCCCTACTACCCTGCCACAGGTAGAGGGCATGATTACAGGCCACAGATCCTCAAGGAAGATCTCCATATTAATGAGATACCTAAAGGCCAGAGGGCATGGCCAATTAAGCATTCCTTCCCAGTCCCTCCTCCTTGCATAAGATATTTAACCTCAGGCCCACCCTGAGAATACCAGGGTTTAGCTGCATCCATTTTCCACCATGACAATAAATATCTTAAGACCATATCTTAAGACCATTGACTATTTCTCTTCCTTGGGGCCTACCGTGGGGAACTGTGGAGAAGGTATTTAACTGAAGAGCAGCTACCCTATAATCTTCCACCGCTGACCTCTCTATGGTCCAGCCACAGAGGCCATCATCTCAAGAAGTGAGCCAAAATCCAGCCCAAACCCAGCCAAGTGAGTAACCATGACCAAGAGTCTCATTCCCACAGGACACAGCTGGAGCTTCTCTCACTTCCCCCTTTGATTGCAAGTCCAACCAGCCTACATGCCCCTATTTTGGCCCTTCAGTGGCTTCTCAGCAGAGCCTAAGAGTCCAAGGGCTAGAGAACCTGTTGGTTCCTGGCCACCTCCTGGCCTGAGGACCCCCTAACTCAAGAGCTCTGCTCCCAGCTGGACAACAGAATGTGTTCTCTCACCCCCTGAGTGAAGCCCTTCAGGTTCCTACACCCCAGCATCTACCCAGAGCCAGAATGGAGTGAACACAGTCAACTTCCCATGCCTCTGCCTCTAGGAGCCGAGACCCTAGCCCCTTGGGGGCTGCAGACACAGGACCCAAAATTCAACCCACAAGACCTATGCCCACGCAAGCCACAGCCAAACAAATCTGTTTTCCTCTTGAACATTTTTTTTTTTTGTCTGTAAATGAAATAGGCAATTTCTGCCTTGTGGCTACCTCACCATAATAATCAAACTTGCTTAGAGGTAAACATGCTCACCATCTGCTTTGAGCTGTGAAGGGGGTTCTATCTATCAGGAGCAGCTATTTTTTAGTTAAGATTTCTAATAATAATGAAATGTTTAAATGTTAGCAACTCTTAGCCATTTATATTTGAGTAAATTGAAAGCACTTTATTATAATTAAATTAGAATCTAATCTAACCATGAGTTTAATATCTGGTCCTTACCTTTTGTTACTTAATCTTTCTATACAATTTGTAAAAGCCGTTATCACAGGACTGGACGCCTTGTGTTCTTAAATAAATTGCATAAGCACAATACCTATCTAATAGTAACAATATTAATTTCAAATTTTTGTATCAACATACAAATTTATACCAATGAGACTTTAATAATATAATGCTATATAAATTGGTTACCAATGTAAGAAATTATAAGTTCAATTTTAAATCAATTGCAAAGAGTTCTACCAATTAAGATTATGGCTACACGATGCTTTTTCATAAATAAATTTAGTAATTCATCCCATCTATTGCCTCCCTGTTTAAAACTATGACCATTCCCAAATTATCCTTGAAAATGATAACCTATAGATGATTTGTAAAATAACCATAACCAGACCTCCAAACCCAAGAAATTGGGCTGACACGTCTCCATGGCTTCTTCCTGCTGAATAGAGATATTGAGAAATCATTTAAAGGTGTGGGGAGGGCTAGGAAAATTAGAAGATTGGTTAGACTTAAGAAATATTGCTTTAGCATCTGTTATCTGTTGAGGCCCTCTCCACTCCATGCTTATCAGCCACTGTATCCCGGCCCAAGCTGCCCTGCTGGTCTGTGGTCTGGGTTCAGCAAGAGAGCGTGAGGACGGACTTGAAGAATGGAGATCAGACAGAGTGTGATTCAATCCTGTTTTTTCTTAAGTCTCTCTTCCTGGTCCAAGTCCCAAGTCTAGCTGTACTCTCTAAAGAGTCTCCCTAAAGAGTATATTTCTCTGCTGTCTGCCTCTGCCTTTTATATGTCTCACTTCTAAACCATGCCTCTAAGTTACACCTTTAATCATGCCCTTATGTCTTGTCTCTAAATCTGATCTCTAGGTCACACTCTTAAGTCACACACGTTTAATCTCATATACCTTTAATCTCACACACCCAAGGTATCTAAACCAAGATTATCAGAGTGTGCTCAGCTGTTGTAGGCTGATATAAAATAAGTCTCATATCAGGGTATATGGCTCAAGATGGCTGCAAATCTGATAGCTGCTTTCTGCTAAAAGTCATTTCCCAACAGTTATCCAATCTTTGTATGCTTACCAGACTCAGGTCTTGCCTTAAGTTCTTACTGGATCCATCTGACAGTTTCAATGAGGCAAGATCATGTGGAATCAGCAGCAATTCCTGAAGCTGTTCTGGAAGGAAGTTTAGGGACTGCATCAGGAAATACAGGACTGGATCAGCTGGTCAGTTCTGCATCTCTGAGGATGAATCTTGTCAAAGCTATAATTCTGTAATGAATGAATCTCACAACAAAAATTATAGTACCATTAAGTTATTCATAGGAATTGTGCAGGGTGCAAAGATTTCTTAAGGACAAAGCGTTGCTCCTTGTTTAAGCAGGGAAAAGAAAACTCTTCTTTATGAGTTGATTTTATCAATAACCAATTGTAATAAAACTTCATTCATGCTATATGAAGGCGGGCATGAGGAATCTTAAGGATTCCATAACCAACAAGATTTATTATCTAATTTTAGCTAAAGGTTGTGTTGGAGACATTATATGTCTAAGCACTTTATAGTGCTGTTTCCATATCTAAGAAAAAGGAAGAAAATTCACTTGCCTTTTTGATTTTCTTGAATACATCAAGATCCTCAGGAGAGCTTCCCTTGCCATATCTGACTCAGATCACTCTCTATGGGGTCCAGACCCTCTCCTCCTTTTCTGTCAATACAGAACCTCTCTCCCCAAATAGTCTTTGTTTCAGTAACTGAAAATCATTAAAGGTATATCATGACCTCTATTCAGAGAAATTTTCATATAACCACCAAACTTATAACCATACACATTTCAATAATTAAAATAATTCAAAGCAATTAAGGTAATCTAAACAAATATTAACTTTGAAATAGTGCTTATTCACAACCTCCTGCTGTTTGACCTATAATTTAAGTCAAAAGCCTCAATATTTTATACATCTATGTAAACTTAAATCTTCCTTTCCACTGGAGATTAATGCCTCTTTGAATATATATTATAGTATGACCCTTTATTTTTAATTCCCAAGGCCTAAGTTTCTACTGGCTGATAAGTTGGGTTTCTTACCCACTGCTTTCCATCTAATTATATTTTCAGATCAAATGCCTTTAACTTTAATTAAATTCCCTTTGACTTATTAAAAGCCTATTTACTGGCTTGAAATTTTGACACATAAGGCTGACAATCCCAGAAATCTTATGTTGACCACGTTTGCTCTAAGAATTTGCCCTTGCAAGACTTTTACATATCTTTAAAATATTCGTTCATGCATTCAATATGAATTTTCTCTTCTGTGGAGCCTAATATTTGCTGCATCTATCATGTGGCTATCTGCCTTTCATAGTCTTCCTCCTGGAAGCTATCCTGGTCTTTGCACCATAGGGTCTTCCAGCTTCTCAGCATAAGCTATTTGTATCAGTTTTGAACTATTGGAAGAAACTCCCAACTGTCTCATGCAAAATGTGTATATTCCCTCCTATCATTAATAACAATTAAACCTATTATAAGTAAGGCTGTTATGAACATAGTGGAGCATGTGTCCTTGATATATATTAGAGCATCTTTTGGGTACATGTCCAGGAGTAGTATAGCTGGGTTCTCAGCTCGAACTATTTGAGCTTCCTGAGGTAATATCAGATTGATTTCCAGAGTGATTGTACCAGTTTATAATCCCACCAGCAATGGAGGACTGCCTTTCTACATATCTGTTGTCTTTGTCCATTGTTATTCACATAAAAATTTTGGCCTAACGACAGACTGGTGCCACAATTAGCTTTGCCCTTCTTATGGCCCTGAACATTTATTATTATTGTCGATTTAATAACCTATTTTTTCTTAACTGAGATTAGTGTACATATGATTTGTATAGCAATTCCCAGACCCTAACTCTCCGAACCCTTCTACAAGCTAAGGCTGGTTCTTAGCATCTAGATACTATGTTTAATAATTATAATTAACCATCAAAACACTTATACATATGACACATACATATATAGACAGTGAATATCTGTTGATGATAATAAATTTTATATAGATAATATAGAACATAAATATGTGATTTATGATATATAGAAACAAGTGATAAATAAAGTAGATGATAGATATGACAGAGAGATAAATAATAGACTGATCGATAGATGATAGAGATGGATAGATAGATAAATGGTGGATAAGCAGAAAAATAGATAGATGGATAGACAGATAGATAAATAGATATAATTAATAGGAAAATAAACATAGATAGATGATACATAGATGGGGAGATATAATAAATATATAGAGCTAAATTCATAGATACATAGAAGATAAATGGTAGATAAGAAGATAAACTATAAAAAATAGAAGGATAATTTGTAGATAGATAGCTAGATGATTAATATGTAGGTAGATAGATAGATAGATAGATAGATAGACAGATAGATAGAGTCTTAGTGTTTCTTCCTATGATGAGAAACAATGACCAAGGCAAATCTTATAAATGACTACAGTTAGTTGGAGCTTGCTTAGAGGTTCAGAGGTTCAATCCTTAACAATATGGGAAGAAGCAAGACAATGTCCTAGCAGGCATAGCTCTTGAGGAGCTGAGAGTTCTGCATCTTTCTTAAAGGAAAACCCAAAACAGAATGTTGTCTGAGAAGCATCTAGAAATTTTAGTTTGTAATAGATAATTTTCTTAACATCTCACATGGCAAGTTGCTGGAAAGAGATACCATGACTACTGCAATTCTTATAAAAGGAAACATAAATTGTGGAAGGCTTGCAGTTCCAAAGGTTCAGTCCAGTATCATCAAGGAAGAAAGCATGGCGATGTATAGGCAGAAATGTGGCTGCAGGAGCAGAAATTCCTACATCTTGATTGACAGAAAACAGAAAGAGAATGTGTTTTGCACTGGGAAAAACCAGAGCATAGGAGACATCCAAATTCATCTCCACAGTGACAAACTTTCTTAACTAGGCCACACCTATACAAACAAAGCCACATTTCTGAATACTGCCACTCCCTACTGGCTAGGCATTCATACATAGGAATCTATTAAGACCAAAGCTATTCAAACCTACACAGTGATGTAGTTTTGTTTACCCTGGAGCTCTAGAAACTCAAGGGATGAAGAACTACTTTTAATACAATTAAAGTGTTATAAAAGCAAGTGAGAGAACAAATGTCACTGGAAAGAAGATGGGATAAAAATTTATAATGAATGTCTAAAATTTAAGGTAGACTTAGGTGTGCATGCAGTTTGGTATCCTAAAGCAATGTTAGTGATTTTTTATAGGGTTTTATTGTTTTGTAAAAGAACATGATTAAAAGACTCAGTGAAGAAAAGTGTTATTTAAGGGTACAGTTTATAGTTCATTATGGATAGAACACATGTCAAAAACTTATAGTGCAAATCTTGAATTAGGACATGAATCAGAAGTCATGGAGGGACACTGCTTACTGGCTTGCTCAACTTTCCTTTGCATAATATCCTAGACCACATGCCCTAATGTGACATCGCCAGTCATTAAGCAAAAAAATGTTCTATAGACTTGCCTATAATCTAATATTAAAGAGACATAATCTCAGCCTCAGTTCTTCATCCCAGATTACTCTGGCTTGTGGAAAGTTGACATCAAATCTAACAAGAACAGTATAAGTATTGATTTATATTAATATAATGTCAACCATGTAAACTTCTGGAAGAGAAAAGAGATTTTGTGTCCTCAAGCAAAGGTAACATATCCCTTAATCACTTAAAAACTATTGGCAAGATTCAATTAGACATTCCCTTAGAGGAAATTCCATCTGGATAAAGTACATTATTTTGTGGCATATCACATTGAGGTCCAGAAAACTGATACTCGAGCAAAGACTTGTGATTGAAAAAGCAGAAAAAAAAATGATGGAATTAACATCCTTTACAGCAGTCACAAATAATATAAAATACCTTGATGTAACTCTAACTAAACAATGAAAGTCCCATATGACAAAAAGTTAATGTCTCTGAAAAAAGATATTGAGGAAGATATCACAAGATGGAAATAACTCCCATGTTCATGGATTGGTAGGATTGGCATAGTAAAAGAGGACATCATACAAAAATCAAACTGGAAATTTAGTGTAATTCTCATAAAAATTCCAAGAAATTCTCAAACTGGAAAAAGCAATTCTCAATATGATATGAAAAAACAAAAAACACAGGATAGCTAATACAATCCTGTATAGTAAATGAACTTCTAGAATTATCACCATCTATGAATGCAAGCTATAATACAGAGCAACAGTATTTCAAACCACATGGTATTGACATAATACTAAACAATTGAATAATAAAATTGAATCAACTGAAAACCTTTTGCACAGCTAAGGACACCTTAGTAGGACAGAATGACAGCATACAGAATGGGAAGAGATCTTCACCAATCCTACCTCTGGCAGAGGATTAATATGCAAAATATATAAAGAACTCAAGGATCTAGAAATTGATAAATCAAATGATCCAATTTAAAAATGGAATACAGAGATAAACAGAATTCTAAACAGGAATTTCCAATGACCTAGAAGCACTTACAGAAATGTTCAACAATTTTAATCAACACAAAATGCAAATCAATACCAATCGGTGACTCCATCGAACACATTTCAAAATGGGTATGGCTAAAAATTCAAGGAACAGTACATGCTGGTGAGGATTTGAAACAAAGGGATCACATCTCCATTGATGATAGGAGTCCAAACTTGCAGAACCACTTTGTCAGTGTCTAGGTAAATTGAGAATGTATTTAACTCAAGACCCAGCTATACAACTCCTGGGCATATACCAAAAATACTCCCCATAATACATTAGGGACACTTTTTCAAACTATTTTCAAACCAGCTTTAATCATAATAGCCAGCAACTAGAAACAACATACATGTTTGTCAACTGAAAAAATGGATAAAGAAATTATAGTACATTTACACAATGGAATAATAATCTATGATTACAAACAAAGACACATAATTTTGCAGGCAAATGGATGGAACTTGAGAATATCATCCTGAGTCCGTTAATGCAGACAACAAAAGAAATGTATTGTTTGCTGTGGGGAGCCAACAGAAGGCGGCTATCATCCTTGCAGCTATCTTGAGCTATATACCCTGACAAGAGACTTGATTACAGTAGCCTACAACAGCTA
This sequence comes from Arvicanthis niloticus, assembly GCF_011762505.2. Taxonomy (NCBI): domain Eukaryota; kingdom Metazoa; phylum Chordata; class Mammalia; order Rodentia; family Muridae; genus Arvicanthis; species Arvicanthis niloticus. Next base: position 34,760,695 of record NC_047665.1, read on the forward strand.
AGCACACTTTGATAACATCTTGTTTTAGATACCCAGGATCTTCTATTGGGTGTGTGAGACTTAAAGGTGGGATTTACAGCCGAGACTTAAGGGCGTGACTTAGAGATCAGATTAGAGATAAGACTTAAGGGTGTGACAAAAAAGTGTGGCTTAGAAATGAGACATATAAAAGGTGAGAGGCAGACAGAAGAAATCAGTAGGCCTTAGGCATTGAGGAAGGCGACAGACACTTGAATTAGAGAACTTGGAAGGAGAATTATTATTAAGTATTAGGCTCTTGTAGTGGGCACTTGGAAGGGAGCTTGGGAAGAAGCTTGGAACTTGGAGGCACTAGGGACTAGGAACTAGGGACTAGGAACTCAAGACTTGGGACTTAGACTAGGAAGAGAGACTGAAGAGTAAACAGGATTGAATCACACTCTGCCTGGTCTCCATTCCTCGAGTTCATCCTCTCTCTCTCTCTCTCTCTCTCTCTCTCTCTCTCTCTCTCTCTCTCTCTTGCTGAACCCCGACCCATAGACCAGAGCAGCCGGGAGCAGTGGGGGCTCTAACAATTTAGCTCCCAAGGCTTTTGGCAGTGCAGGTTCCAACACTGACAGCTCGCTGGCAACATTTTGGCCCCCAAGTGTGGGGCAGCTAGGGCTGCAACAATTTGCAATCACTTAAAATTGGACATTAGCTGTAAAGTCAGCATAACCTTGATATAATCTACAGATCCAAAGAAACTGGATAATAAGGAGGAAACAAATGAGGATGTATGAATCTCACTCAGAAGGGGAAACAAAATAGCCTTTAGAGGTGGTTGAAGAAAGGGAATTGGTTGAGAAAGGTAGTGGGTAGTGGTATCCATACTTCCAAATGGCAATCAGATATGGTGTCTGGGGGATCCAAGAGAAGGCTGATAGTGAGAAAGGAAATCAGTGGGGAGCACTGAAAGAGTTAAAAATTTTTAAACCTTCCACAGATGGAGTCAAGAGTGCAGATCAGCTTGTTCTGCGCTCTGGGTCCTAGGAAACTAGCTATCCATAAGACAAAATAAATAAGAGTTCAGAGCTGGGAGTTCAGGACAGTGTGACCAAGCGCTATGGGTACCAGGAACTAAAAACTGACCATAAGATAGATTGAATAGGGTTTGAGCTGGGAGTTCAAGTTAGCATGCCTATGCACCCTGGATACCAGGAACTTGGCCGACCACAAGATAAATGGCTGATTACTTATAGACTCTTAGAGAATAGCCTGTTCTTTGTACCCTGTCACCAACTGAATAATGGGCTGGGACTTTCCACAGATGTTCTCCAATAGCCATCCTTTACTCCCCCTGGGTTGTGGTTTCGCCCCTGAGTTGTGTATTTGGGCTTTAAATTCTCTCTGTCTCCAAAGCCCGGGGGTCAGACCCCACTGCCCCTGCATGGGTCATGGGTCTTGACCTCAGTATACTGATTAAAATATGCCTCTTGCTGATTACATCAAGTTCGGTGTCTTGCAGTTAATGGGTGGCCTCAAATTCCCGAGGCTTGGGTGAGGTCCTTCATTCTTGGGGGCCTTACAGCACCACTCTTGCTAGCAAAGACACTGGAGGCCCTTGAATGTCCATGGGAGTCACCCAAGCTGAGAATCCTATCAATTCAGGTTATAGAGACTGAATTAGCCATCTCCTGTAGCCAGTTGTGACTTCCAGTGGAGGGAAGGGAACATCAACCCACCCACAAAACCTTTGAATGCACGCCCCCTCAAAAATATACTACAATACAAGATAGGGATAATGATGGAACAGAAATTGAGGGAATGTCCAACCAATGATTTGCCCAACATGGGATCCATCCTATTGAAGTAGAGCAAACCCCTTAGACTATTAATGTTATTCTGCTATGCTGCAAACAGGAACATACCATAACTCTCTCCCAGAAAATTTCATCCAGTAGCTGATAAAAACAGATACAGAGACCCACAGTCAAACATCAGGCAGAGATTGGGGAGTCTTGTGCACAAGTGGGAAAATGGGTGAGCCGAAGGGGTCAAGGACATCACAAGACCTACGAAGTCAACTAAACTGGGCAATGAGGTTCCATAGAGATTTCACCATGAACCAAAGAGTGTGCAGGGGCTGAACCTATGTATCCTGCATATTTATAGCAGATGTGCAGCTTGGTTTTCAAGTGAGTATCCATACAATTGGAGCCAGAATGACAGACCCTTGTTGCTTCATCAGAGTATCACGGCAGACATCCCAAGGGATTGCCAATCTTAAGGCTATTGTTTTAACACACACATAATACGAAGTGTGTAGTATTTTAAATAAAGTACCATAGATCAACAAAATACTTGTTAAACAAAGAGAAATGAAAACATGTAGAACATATCTATGATCATGCTATGGCAGAGCAAACTTAAAGTTGGACCTATGTCATCTTGGAGAGATCATCACTAACTGATATTTGTGTCCTAAACAAATTTTAGTTTTTAAAAATCAAGTTTTTTGGAAATCTCACACATGGCTCTGCTTTCACTGTTAACATTGCTTTTTAAGAACAATCGGAATGTCATGATACATTAAAAATTATATATTAAAAATTTTATAATTCTAATTAGGATAATGTATCAGTTAATGAGTTTTATACTTTGATTATAATAACTTGACATTTATTACAATTCTGTGAAATAAATGTTACTTAATTAAAGGAAAACTTAACTTTATTTGCTAGATTAACAACTATTATTTGTAATATATTTGATTTGGACAACCTAAATTTATTGATATATTTTATACTCAGTGATCAATAGATGAATAGGCTTTTTACATTTAGATATTTCAAAGAAGGATATTTTTATTTTTTTTCAAAACAAACACACTATATAAACATATGCATTTGGAATGTATATAATTAAAAGCAAAAGTTCAGTGATGGCTATTATGGAATATTCCGAGGAAAACAATTATCTGGAATCATGCGACACTCCACCATTTGGAGATGAAATAGAATGTCCTGTGCATCATGTCTTAGGCATCTGAAAATGTTAAACATTGCCAAAAATTTATAACTTCTGCTACTTGATTTTAAGGATGAAAGATATCCCCAGTTAGGAAATTCTTCCTTTTTCTCTGCTGTAGGATAGACCTGAAAATCAAAATGATAATCAGTTAATTGTTCATTTTATTGTTAGTGTTCCTTTGACCTTATTTCTTCTGTTTCCATTCAAAGAAATACATTCAGAAAAGTGTTGCTTCCATCTGTTATGAGTTTTCATTTATCTAAGCCAAGAGACTCTCAAGCAGTTAGACTTTATAATCTGTGGTGAAGACTCATGTGCGTTTCTTCTATCATGTAATTAATTGCAGAGGAAATTTGCCTTTTCAGAAGCAGAGGAAATATAAGAAATTTCTGTTTGATCCTGGGCAAATGTAAGAGCTCATATTAGTTATTCACTCAGAAAATTCTTACACGTCTTTTTATGTTTTTTTTCACAGCAGCTTATATACACCACTCTTCTACTAAATCTAACATCCATAAGTTCTATGTATAAATATTTTATAAGTGATGAGGATCAGATGGTGATTTAATACGCAGACTGTAGGATTGACTGTGATTGAAGGACCAGAGCTCTTTTCCTCCAACCAGGAAAGATGTCTTTTATCTGACTAAGAGGAACCTCTGTGTTTCATTCTGATCTCAGAGTAGAAAGAGATGAGAAGCATCTGAAAGGGTTGGAGATGCCAGCAACCTATTAGGGCAGTGGTTCTCAAACTTTCTAGTGCTGTGAGCCTTTAATATAGTTCCTCATGCTGAGGTGACCCCAACCATAAAATTATTTTCATTCCTAGTTAGTGAATGTAATCTTGTTAATTGAAGTAATTGTAATGCAAATAGCTGATATGCAGTATATCTGTTATACAACCCCTGTAAAAGGGTCATTTGACCACCAAAGGTCTAATGACCCACAGGTTGAAAAACACGGTTTTATGGAGAGATTGTGAACAATATCAGATATTTATGTTTCGCTTTGGAAAGATATGGTATTTAAAAATTGTTTTTTTTGTTGTTGCTGCTGTTGTTAATTTCCACAACCCACATATTTTATGAGTGAGAATAACTAATGGGAAATGCTCACCTGGGTGAATATCCATCGAAGGTCATCAAGTATTTCTCTGTTGTTCTCTTCGATCTCCTTGGCTTTTGAGAGAGTAGTTTCATGGACATTTTCCATGGCACTCAGTTCAATCACTAGCTGGTATAGAGGGCTAACCCAGGAACCCACAAAATTTATCATAGTTGTTAAATACCATTCCATCTGTGAAACACAATTGAACAATTGCATTAACTAATTTCAGTTTAGCAGGTTTGTTACCTGTAATATTCATGTAAAGAAGCTGAACTGAGACATGTATTTCCTTTGTTTATGTGACATATGTATAGATGTTACATAGTTTGGAAGTATAACACTTAAACAACTGCTATATTTTCTATATAATATATTATAAAAAATTATAGTTTTTGTCAGTTAGCATTTTTCTGAGGTTAGGTCATCATACTTTGCTCTCCCTATGCAATTGTACAGCTTTCTTTTCAGTGAGCTCTTTATTATTTGGTTAGTTGTTCATCAATTTATGAAATGGTTTTTCCTAGTACTTAATAGGGAATAATAATGTTTGATGTATGACAGAGGCAGGTGTAAGTAGTTATAATTCTTTTCAATAAGGGATTCATATATATTATGTATGAGGGAAGTACTACATCACAACCTAAAATAGAGCTGCTATGGTATGTAGACCTTCTCATCATGAATTTGGGCATTGTTGCATCCTAAGGAATATAAATTATTATTTCACAGTACTATTCTGCTACTTAGGCTTTCTGTAAAGGCATAAATAATAATAGAGTGATGAAGAGATAGGTATAAAAGAAATAGAACCCGGACAGATTTGGAAATCAAGAAGGGGGATAGTGTTCAGTAACATAGAATGCTATCATGCAGAACTAATTAATAACATATAATAAATACAGCAACATTATTATCACTAATGGAGAAGTAAGAATATATCCAATAAGTATATGAATAGTTTATTTAGCTCAAATAATTCTAAAAAATATATAGTAAGTAATATTTGAGTGTTTGGTCATTTCTAAAATACCATTCTCTAAATCTTGTATTTAAGCATTTCTTACACTTTTGTAGTTCATTTTATTTATAATTTATTAATACTATAATGTGATTATTTTTCATACTTCTTCATTTTTTCTGCATGTATGGATACTGTTTCTATCATAATGCCTGTAATAACTGACAGTATAAAAACCAATGTATTACTTCTGAAATTCTGTAGAAAACCCAGGAAGGGAACTCACATCAACAACTATGCTATCTTTGTCCAATCTTGGGAGTTTTACGAGACTAGAATGGCAGTAAGTTCCAGCTCTGAAAGCAACCTCTTCCTTCATCATCAGTTTTGACCTCTGAAAATAAAACAAAAACAGATTTCAGAAATCATAAATAACTACATGACCAGAATATTAATGCATTTTAGTGGATTTTTAAATTTTGAGATATATAATTCATAAAACACAGATATTAAGATATTAAGAAACCATTTGTCATGTAGTTTTGTCTCTATACATTGTTCCTGTAATTTAATTTGGTTTTTTATTAACTTTGAATACCTACCTCCTTCCTCTCATAAATGCTTATCTTCTTCACTTTCAAAAGTTAGGCTAAAGAAGGCAGACACTTAAAGGATTAAATTGATAAAGAAATAAGTGTTTTAATTATTACCATTGTTTAGCATTTCAACATAAAGCCATAGCACATATTTCTAACCTTTCTCTTTTCTGTCAATAAGTACTGATATTTCTTTACCCAGACAACAAAATTATAAATTCATTAATTTAACACTAAAGAATATATATGGACATGTTAATAATAGTTTTGGAATTAAATTGTATGCATTTTGACTCACAGAAATGAACAAAATGAACTATTTTATGGTAAATTCTATGTAAATTGAAAGTCAATAAAATATAAAAATTATTAATAAATATGAATTAGTTTTGAATATTTTATTTATTTCAAATAAGCAGCTATTTCATGAAAGCTTAATGAATAATTGTGAAGGCTAAGAAGTTGAAAACTCTCAATTAAGAACAGGAAATACAAATATTGTATAATGCTTTCTCTTCTAAAGCACAGTCACTGACATGAGGATCTTAGTGTGAAACAACTAGAAGAAAATAAGGTACTTACAAGATCTGCAAATTGTCCAGCTGAGAATTTGTTGTGGTACTGAGTCATGTTTAGGGGAGAAAAATAGCATCTAGTTAATAAAAATATGATGACATGTTTATTCTAACCAGTGACAAATTCTTGTGTTGCTCATCATATTGACAGGTTGCCTGTTTTTATAGTGTCATTTTTTTTTTCTTTCCTTGAGAAATGACAATCACCAATCAGGGAATGTATACACTTTTATTCCTACCCTGAAGCCACAATTCCTCATATTTATGGGCTTCTAAAAAGGTTAGATTCTCTCTCTCTCTCTCTCTCTCTCTCTCTCTCTCTCTCTCTCTCTCTCTCTCTCTTCCTTTCTTCCAATCCTCCTTTCTTGCCTGTTTACGTTTTACTTTATCTCTGTTACAAATATGTAGTTCAATGTAAAGCACATCTTTTACAGTGTACTGCAGTGTGCTAAATGAACATGACCAATAGAATTTCATGATACTGAATGAAAAAATAAACAGGAAATGAGAGTTCTTCCCCCCCCACCACCACATTTTAAAAGTTTCTACCATTGTCATATTTTAATTTTTAATAAAGTAGAGAAAAAATTAATATTGAATTCTATGAAATTTTATGACCCTGTCCAATTGGCCCTGTCCCTGTTTTAGCTGTTGGGGCATCTTTTATCCATGAAGGAGAATTTTTTGAAGTTTCAGTCACAATATTTAGTGTTTCAGGTTCTAGTGCAGTTCAAGTATTTGTATGGTGGTTGAGGTACTTACAAGCTCTACATAGAACTCGTTAGCAAGTTTTCGGTTGGTTTTCGCTCTCTGAATGGCACTCTTAAGTGTTTCCTCAAGCGGGTCCCAACAGCCACCCTCTTTTGTCTCACATGCAGGAATTGATGTAGCTTTTTCCCACAGCAACAAGTTTGAGACCACCACCAGCAGGAGTGCCCCTGTTACAAGAAACAAAACACAATTGGAGATGAAATATAAACCTGAGTTCTCCTAGGCCCAGAAATGTTGTATCTGGACAAAGATTTTTTTAGACTTGTTTTTTTTTTCCTGTTTGTTTTTCATTTTTTTCCTGCATGAATGTGTATTGGATATGTGCTATGATGGCATAAAAAGGTACTCTAAGTACTTCTGCACATAATTTTTCTGAATAACAGTTTGAGGAGGAGGTGTTGTCACAGTTTTTGTATTGTTTAAGAACTGCTTTTTAATTTTACAAAGGTATGAAGTTAAAATTAGTTTTATCCTTGTATTTTAAGGCATTTTTAGATATTTTACTATCTTTCAAATTTAAGCTCATTTTCAGTTATCAAACTCTTGAAGAATATTCAATTTTTAATCATCATGTCTGATGTCAATATTTTGGATACTTATGGCACAGGGATAGCACAGTTTACCTCTTTGCTTCCTCTATACATTGGTCCATACATACAATCACAATGATTACTAACAAAAAGATGAATAGATGTTGTCCAATGTATGATATCAACTTAGAACTGCTAAGATGATAAAACTTTATCAGAGATTTTTATCACCAAGAACTTCAGATTACTATTTTTAGAGCTAATCTGCCTAATAATTTTTCAGCAGATTAAACTCTCTTAATATAATCTGACCATATTTATGTTGGAGAAGCATTACATGTTCAAATTGTTTTTAAAATAGTTTACTATTGTTTAACGTAAAAGTCAGAACACCAACCATCAGTACTTTTTACTCGAAATTCTGTTTCTTCTGCCTTAAGATAATATTAAATTGATCCACTGAATTTATACCCTCAAATTTTCCAATTTCTAAAACTCCAAAACATTGTCTATTTGAGATTTCTTTTTGTTCTAGAAGGTGTCCTATGCGTTAGAAGCTGCTTAATAATTCCTATCAGTTCTACCCATGGAATATAAGGAACACTTTCATTTTCCCTCTCCTCAAGAGAGAGACAACACAGAATCTCGTTAAACATTGCAACATGTCACAATTTAAAGGATGATAAAAACTACTAATCCAATTTTCTCTTCACACCAAATAGAACATCAAAGATTCCAAGGAAAGAATCCCATTAAAATAAACTCATAAATCCACTGAACTGAATACTTTTACTAAGAGAGGAATAGGGGTTGGGGCGATTTACTTACAGAAGTGAGGTAGACTCGATGGCAGCACCATCATGAGGAGTTCCTAAGCAGGATGAGTTCTGTCTCTGGAGATCTGGTTCACTGGATTTGTATATTCAGTTAGTTTCCTGGTCCTATATATTCTAACAGATAACCTCAAGGGCATGCACAGCCATGAGACACCATGAGGTCACATACAGAAATACTCATTCATGATGCATGTCTTTTATCTTCAGGGAATGTTAACTGTCTTATTACAACATACTTATATGTGTCTGGATGCTTTCTTTTTACATGCTCCAACATGTAGATTCTTGTGTAAATTTAGTTCGCAATCTCTGAAGCCATTCTTAGCTGCCTGACTAAAGATCACCAGACCATCAGAAAATTGTTGTTCATGATCACTTCCCCTTCCTTTGAATCTTACATTCTTTGTTTAATTTTTTCTTCATCTTTATGTACAGAGAATGATTCTTCATTGAACATTTGACCACCATATGACAGCATTAGTAAATTATCTATACTGGACATTCATTTAAAATAACAAATACAGGTTGTTTTCTTGCAATTGCTCTTAAACATGTCTGAAATTTGTTAGCTGCACCAGTAACAATTGCACCATGACTGTCCTAATGAGTATATTTTTATACACTTACTGCTAGTATTAGCACTTGTGCTATGGTACCACTGGTGAAAAAATTTCAAAACCCAATGTCTTAGTAGCTTCAAGACTGTGGGATCTAGTCACCATTTAGGGATCTTCTAACCCAATGCCAACAAACTGTCCCCATAATATTGAAAGAGAGTACTTGTTTCTTAAATATATATACAAATCTTACATTTCTTTTTAAAAATTATTTTTATTTATTTATATTCCATTTCCATTCACCTGTCTAAAGTTCTTGGTTCCTTCCCTCTTCCCTTTTGCTTCTGAGCAGGGGGTCCCCACATTCCCACTCTACCTACCACATCCCAGTCATCATCACATTTCTCTGGAGAATCGAGTTTCTACAGGTTTAAGCACATCTCATTCCACTCAGTCCAAATAAAGCCTATATCAGGTACATATATGCCAGGGGCCATGGACTACTCCATGTATGCTCCTTGGTTGGTGGTATAAACTATGGGAGAGCAGAGGAATACAGATTAGTTGTTACTTTTGTTCTTTCTTTGGGGTTGCCATCCACTCTAGCTCTTTAATCCTTCCTCTAACTCTTCCATAGGGATCCAGGACCTCAGTCAAGTAGTTGGATGTAAGTATCTGCATATGTCTCAGTCAGATGCTGGTAGAGCCTCTTAGAGGACAGCCATGTACTCCTGTCTGTAAGCACAAATTGGCATCAGTGATAGGGTCCTGGTTTGGTACCTGTGCATGGAATTGAATCCAAGTTGGGCCAGTCATAGGATGGCCTTTCCTTTAGTCTTTGGTCCATTTTTATCCCTGAACTTCCTTTAGGTGGAAACATTTCTGTTTCAAATATTTTGAAAATGAGAGGGTGGCTCCATGCCACAACTGGGTGCCATGTCTATCTACTGTAGGTGGTCCCTTCAGGTTTTATCTCCTCACTGAAGGTCATTTCAACTAAGGTTACTCCCATTGAGTCCTGGGAATCTCTCACATCCTTGGTCTCTGGGAGACTCTAGGGGTTCCCTTTGCCCCTCACTTCCTACTGCTGCATATTTCCATTCATTCTCACGCCTTCTGGGTTTCTCTTCCTCTCTCCCCATATTTGATCCTTTCTCCTTTTACCCTCACCAATTCCTCTTCTAGAAAGTTGTTTCCCTCCTTCTGCCTTCTGGGATTATTTTATTACTACTTCAAAGTGGGACTGAAGTATCCACACTTGGGCCTTCCTTCGTATTAAGCTTCATATGGTCTATGAGTTGTATCATGAGTATTCTGTGTTTTTTGCTAATATGCACTTATTGGTGAATATATAGCTTGCATATCTCTTTGAGTCTGGGGTATCTCTCAGTGGTTAAGAGCACTTGCTGCTCTTCTAGAAGTCCTGAGCACATTGTCACTTAAAACCATCTGTTATGGAATCTGATACTCACTTTGGTGCATCTGAAGGCAAAAAAAACCATACTTACATATATAATCTACACTGTCACAGATTCTTTATGAGATGACTTTAGTATACTTTTAGGTTCTTCACCAAATGATTAAATGTTTAGATTTTAAATTTATGAAATGGAAGCTTAACAGAAGTACAACACTTTTGTAGACCTACTGTTACCTGCTTCAAGACACCATAAATTGACTTGGTGATTCTGCATCCACATGGACATTAGTCACAGGTTAGCAAAGGTATTAGACAGTACAAACAAACCTCCTGGTTATATGAGTTATTTTTCCCAAAGCATAAGACTGTGTAGAGTAGCACAGATGACATCATTATACTTTTTTGCAAGCTTGTAATCTAAATACAATCTTTTGTACTGTTTGGGTTGTTTCACTTTAGACTGACATATGTTCAGTAAGAGGTAGCATCCTGGTATGGACCACGAAGAATTGGGGTCCATTCAGATCTGCCAAATCTTTTGTCCCTTAATAAGTGTTCCAACTTTTCTCATGCTTGGTCTTATACTCTCCTGTTGTTTATTTGCCAACAGTGTTTTAGAAAAGGACTCTGGACTTGGTTAGTAATCTCCTCCCCTATTGCCAACACACATGTTCAAAACAATTTTCATAAGCTAGTACAAAACACTAAAAACCTTATGTGCAACCTGTGCAGTTTCTGTCCCACACTTTCTCTTCCTATTTGCTCCCTTGAGCATTATGTTACTTCTTCTAAGAAGGAAGGAAGCACCCACACTTGGTCTTCCTTCTTTATGAGCTTCATGTGGTTTGTGAGTTGAATCTTGGGTATTGCGAGCTTCTGGGCTAATATCCAATTATCAGTGAGTGAATACCATGTGTGCTCTTTTGTGACTGGGTTACCTCACTCAGGATGATATTTTCTATTTCCATCCATTTACCTAAGAATTTCTCAAATTCATTATTTTTAATAGCTGAGTAATATTCCATTGTGTAAATGTACCACATTTTCTGTATCCATTCATCTGTTGAAGGACAACTGGGTTCTTTCCAGCTTCTGGCCATTATAAATAAGTCTGCTCTGAACATAGAAGAGTCTGTCCTTGTTATATGTTGGAGCATCTTCTGGGTATATGCCTAGGAGTGGTATAGCTAGGTCCTCAGGTAATGCCATGTCCAATTTTCTGAGGAACCACCCGACTGATTTTCAGAGTGGTTGTACCAGCTTGCTATCCCACCAACAATGGAGAAGTGTTTCTTTTTCTCTACATCCTCACCAGCATTTGCTATCACCTGAGTTTTTGATCTTAGCCATTCTTACTGGTTAGGGAAATTTTCCTCTATAATTTTGTTGAAGATATTTATTGGCCCTTTAAGTTGGGAATCTTAGCTTCAGAAGGTTTAGAATCTTGTCCTGGATTTCCTGGATGGTTTTGATTAGTTTTTTTTTTTTTTTTTTTTTCATTCTGTAATTTTTGACAGTTGTGTCAATGTTTTTAGTTTTTTTTTTTTTTTTTTCTTCCCAAGACAGGGTTTCTCTGTATAGCCTTGGCTGTCCTGAAATTCACTCTGTAGATGAGGCTGGCCTTGGACTCAGAAATCTGCCTGCCTTTGCCTCCCAAGTGCTGGGATTATAGGCATGGGCCACCACTGCCTGGCATGTCAATGTTTTCTATGGCATTTTCTGCACTTGAGATTCTCTCTTCTATCTCTTGTATTCTGTTGGTGATGCTTGCATCTATGACTCCTGATTTCTTTCCTAGGTTTTCTATCTTCTGGGTTATCTCCATTTGTGGTTTCTTTATTGTTTCTACTTCTAGTTTTATGTCCTGTATCATTTTGGATTAATTCCTTCAACTGGTTGTGTTTTTTGTAGTTCTTTAAGAGATTTTTGTGTCTCCTCTTTAAATGCTTCTACCTGTTTACATGTGTTCTCCTGTATTTCTTTGATGGAATTATTTATGTCCTTCTTAAAGTCTTTCATCATCATGAGAAGTGATTTTAAATATGAATCTTGCTTTTCTGGTGTCATGGGATATTCAGGACTCGTTTTGGTGGGAGAACTAGGTTCTGATGATGCCAAGTAACCTTGGTATCTGTTGCTTATGTTCTTGTACTTGCCTTTTGCCATTTGGTTATTTCTAGTGCTACCTTCACTCAGTGTCTCTGACTGGAGCCTGTCTGTTCTGTTTTCTTGGTTTTGTCAGAACTCCTCACAGTCCAGCTGTCTGTGATGCCTGGGATCCTGAGATCCTAGCTGTGATAGTTCCTGGGAGTGAAGCTGCTTCTGGGATCCTGAAATTCTGGTGTTCCCAGGCTTCTGAGATCCTCTAATCCTATTATCCTATGTTCCTGGGCATGTTAGAGCTCTTGGGAGTCCAGCCTACCCTGAGTTTGGGGGGGATTGTTTGCAGACCTGTGCCCCAGGTCTCCTTTGAGCACAGGTGCAAACAGGAAGGTCCTGTACCCCTGGACTTGAGGGAGTTCCTGTGTCCCTGTGGGTCCCACTTACTCCCTGGTTTTGTTTCTGGGGGTGGGTGCCATGTCCTTCTCACTTACGCTCCTGGGCATGTTAGATCTCCTGGAAGTCCAGCTTCCTCTGTGTTTTGGGGTATTGAGTACAGAGCTGATGCCTTAGGACTGCTCCAGGTGCATGCACAACTGGAAGCCATAGTTTTCAATATGGATATTTAAAATTGTATACTGAAGTGGATATAGTCTTAAAGTAGTTACATACTCCATAATGTGAAAATATAAATTAATAACTTATTTTATGATTCTGAGTTACATAATACTTACTTTAAAAGACCAATTCTTACATTGTAAAGCCACCATTATATTTTATTAACAATTATATTAAGAATTATATATAATATTGTGGCTGTATTAACAGTTTTTCATAGAATAAATTATTAAGATAGAAATACGTCAACAATTTTTGGTATAAATAATCATACACAAGATTAAAGATTCTCAGTGTAAAATTTTTAAAAATAATCGTGAGAAACTTGGTGGCTTCACAGCAGCTGATGACCATCAATTCTCAAACTGCATTCCTGTCTATGTACTATACTTTGTTGTCCACACAAATATATACTGCAATTTCTAATAATCTACCTCTAGTGAAAGTTCATTATAGAGTCCAAGGTTGAGCCATTTGATATTTCTCTGCTTATCTTTCATACTGATGTAGAGCCTAGGGTCATTTTTTGTTCATTATTAGAATAATTTATGTTACTTCTCATGAAGCACAATTGTGTTATCACTATATAATACTTTATAACAAATACCTGTTAAACATTAGGCAAGATTTGGTCAATTCCAGTTTTTGGTGAAATTTTTAAAAAATTATTTACAAGCACAGCTTGTGATGTCTGTATTGTACTCTCATGTTTCAAAGTATTTTTATCACTATATTTATTAATTTTTTGAGAATTTACTACAATGTATTTCATACATCTCTTACTCCTAGATCAATCTCACAATTTCTACCCTTTTACCACTGTGTTCTCTCTCTTTATTGCATATCAAGTTCAATTTGTGCAACTCTTATATTCTTTGAAGTGGAGCCTTCCACTGAATTATGATTGACTTTCCAAAGACAACACTATTTACCAAAGGGTAGGTGAAAGAATCTCCATTGTTAGCTTTAAGAAATCCAACTGCAGTTCAGAACAGACCACTCCAGACCACGCGGTTCCAAGGGGGAGGAGGTTTATTCAGGGGATAGGCCAAAGGTGGGGAGAGGAAGGTGGAAGAGATAAGAGAGCGAGTCAGGGGGGTCCTGCCTGTTTTATATGGGCGGTGACGTAGTATCTCCCAGGTAAAGGTGAGGTAGCCAGGTGGATTCTGGGAGTGCGCGGCTGTTGCCTTGGCAACGATGTGGGGGTAGCCTAGATGTGATGTCACTGGGTTTGGAGCCTGATACCAACATCCATCTCCTCATAAATGTCAGTTTCCAATAACTCCTCATGTAGGGTTGATACTTTATGATCAACTTCCCTCTTCATGTTAGGATGAGGTCTGTTATGGTCTTGCACAGGACTTATACATTTTATCACATTCACTATAAACTCATATGTGCAGTTTTTAGGCTTTGTCCAAAAGAGCCCTTTCTTTCTTTCTTTCTTTCTTTCTTTCTTTCTTTCTTTCTTTCTTTCTTTCATCTTCCTTTTTTTCATACATGAACTCATTTGGCCGCCAATGATCTTCAGGCCATGAAAAGAAGGAAAGTAATTTATAGATCACATTTAGTCCTGAGAATTCTGTAATTTCTTATTCTTTCTACCTTTCTTCAGGTGTAAGTTTCTGTTAATTACCACATCTTGCAAATAGAAGTATTCATGATAATAGTTAAGAGATGCCATCATTTATGGGTAGAAAGATAAGTCAGTAGGATTTGGTTTTAAATTATGGCCATTTAACAGAATATTACAAGTAGGTTCTCTGTGCCCTTCCCCCACAGCCTTGAGCTGGCCTGAGATTTGTTTACCACAATAAACCAAACAACAGTAGGACCTGGGAGGCATTGCATTGCTGGCCTTTGTGCCCTGCAGTCTGCTACAGGAACTAAGAAGAATGGACCACTGATCTTGCCTTGACACCTTCAGACTGCTATCCCCTCATCCAGCTTCTGGAGAAGAGACTCTGGGGGATGGGGCTTCCCTTTAATATGTGAAAGCAAAATATTAAACTTCGGTCCTTGATCAGAATACATTGTCTTTGCCGCATGCTTCTCTAGCCCTCCATTCCCTTTTCATTCCCAGCCTCCCTCTCAGGTAAACCCGGTTCCCGTAGCTGCTGGTGGCTACATATTGGCTCCTGACCGTGGAACCTGAGAATGGAAGACCAGCTGAGGAACACTGTCTTGGTGGAGCTCCATGCAAAATGGAAAAAGAAACAGAGAATCCAGAGTACTTGTTGAACAGCAAACAGCACTGATGCTAGCTAAGTTATGGCTGTGTTTGCAGAAAGTGTGCTTAAGTGGGATACGGGTGTAGATTGAGTGAGCCTTGACTCGATGCAAGCTCATCTAGGAGATGACAGTAATTTGGGGATAGGAGAATATTAATCGGCATCTGCCCACAGCCTAAGAGCTGTCTCAGGCGAGAGGAGCAGGGTTTGAAAGAATTGGAAAACTGAAAAGGGCAGAGCACTGAGTAGTATCCATAATTCTGCCTTCTTTGTTTATTGTTTGTCCTTGCTGTGCCAATGTCCACTTTTGTCAATTGTCTGGTTTTTGTTTTGTTGTCTGAATGATCGGTGTTCTATGTTTTATGGTGTTCTATGTTTGATGTTCAAAAGATTGTTAAAATTGCTTGATCCAACCCTTGGTCTAGTTTAACTTGGTTTCAAAGGCAGTTTTAATATGCAGAGCAGTGGCTGATAAGTTTTCTTAACACTTGTAGCTAAGAGTCAAGCTGAGCTGGAAAAGCTCTTCCAAAAGTTGATTGTCAATATAAGCTGCTTTTAAAGGGACCAGCAGTGTTTTAGATTCTATAAGGAAGCTAAGAGTTGTTTGTCCTAGAAAAATCTCTGTGACAAGGTGCTTTTATCTTGAAATTACAGCCAGAAAAAATTGTTTCTGACTGTGTTTAAGGTATAAATATGTTCTGCATGTCTTAAAAAAGTTTTTAAAAAGTTTAAAATAAAACGACTTGCAGCACAGTACAGGCCTACAGGCCTAGTCTTTGGGTCAGGCCTAAGAAAACAGGCCTGTTGAAGATTAAGAACATTTACATTTGAATTAAGACAATGCAGACTGAGCTCAGCAGAAGCTTAGGTGCCAAACATTCCTTTTGTCCTGGGTCTTCAGGACCAGCTCCTAGAAAGGAGTTTTCTAGAATTTGTTTTTTGACTTGCTTGTTTCTTGCAGGGGAGGAGGGGTAAATCTAAGACCCAAAGACATTCACAAGAGTCTGTGGGCCAAGAATTATAATGATTATGCTGGAAAAATTAAAATTATGCCTGCTTCCCTCCATGACTTTATAACTGTACCTGCTGGCAAAAGAATTATTCAATTGTTTGGTTTCTTTGCATCTGCTTCCTTCGAAATTTGTTAATAATGAGAATGAGATGGCTTTGGTTCCTCTAATGTATATTGGATTCAATTTATTATTAGCAAGAGACTTAATCTTAAATTATGTAACAATTATTAGAGGACAAGTTTGCCTTAAGCTTGGCTTTTATCTGATACTCTCACTCAGCTAAAAAAAAAGATTGGTTATTGAATTAATCCAAAACTAAGTTCAAACATAAGATTTATGAAACTAATGGGGCATTACAGCCTAACTTACCTACTCCAGTTGCCATTCCAGTAAATACATATAAAACTATTATAGATCTAAAAGTTGTTTTTATACCATTCCTTTACATTTCTGGTAAAGGTGGGAGGTTTGCATTGAGTAAATTTGTTCACAATTTTTGAGAGCCCATGAAGTGATATCATTAAAGAGGTTTGCCTCTAAGAATGGTTAATTGCTTTAATATATATTATAATATAATATATAATATATAATATATATATAGTTGTTGTTGCTGAGTTTGAATCCTTTAGTATATATAATTCATTGTATGATATTTTATTATCTGATCTCTCTGAAAGAGTTTTCTGCAAGCTGCTCCAGAAAAGATTCAAAGGCAGTATCTTTTCAATATTTGAGACCTCAGTTATATCCTAAGCAGATTGTGGCACAGAAAATGCCAATAAAAATAGATAGTTGGGGCTAGAGAGATTGCTCAGCCGTTAAAGGCTAGACTCATAACTAAAAATATAAGAGTTGAATTTCTAGAAATGGCGTGGTGGCTCATAACCATTTGTGGTGGGATCTAGTGCCCTCTTCTGGCTTGCAATTGTACATGCAAAAAAAATGGCTTGCTTTTAATTTAATTTGTGTTTAATGATTTTCAAAATTGTTAAGAGATATTAATTAGCTAAAACCTTATCTTAAGCTTACCATAGGAGAATTTGAACCTCTGTTTGATATTCTCAAGGGGGATGCAAGTCCTAATTCCCCTTGACAATTAACTAAGTAAGCAGAGATAGCTATGCTGAAAGTAGAGTAAGCTGTTAGTTATCAACAGATAAATTTTACAGACTATGAAAAATTGTTGGATGTTTGTGTTATTATTACTCATATGCCCACAGCAGCCCTTTGGCAAAAGAAACCATTAATATAGATTTATCTTTCTTCATCTACAAGTAAAGTTTGAACATCCTATTATAAAATTATTATTGTGTTAATACAAGATT
This sequence comes from Arvicanthis niloticus, assembly GCF_011762505.2. NCBI lineage: Eukaryota > Metazoa > Chordata > Mammalia > Rodentia > Muridae > Arvicanthis > Arvicanthis niloticus. The sequence continues at coordinate 34,778,323 of NC_047665.1, forward strand.
ATAAGATAGAATCCTAAAAGCATTTTGGATAAAAGGTTTATTCCTTATTCCAAATAGCAATTAAATTGGTTATTGAAAAGTAATGATATTTGGCATATTTCATGGCAAACTTTTTAGGCAAATTTGATGATCATTATCCAAAAGACAAGTTGTTACAATTTTTTTTATGCATGCTTTTATATTTCCTAAAATTTACTATGCATGCAGCCCATAGAAAAAGATGTTTGCTATATTTAACATATATACAGATGCCTCATCTATTGAGAAGACAATATATGTAATTAGATCACATGTTTATTTTCTTGAGTTTCCCTGCTTCAACAAAATTAAATTATGTATTGTAGCCACTGTTTGAAATGCTAAAAAAATCAAGCTTTCAATTTATATACTCATAGACAGTATATGGCTCATAATTTATAATTGCTTAAAATTGTTTCTTTTTTAGATATTGCTGATTCTTAAATTTCATAGTTATTTATAAAAATAAAACTTAATTTAAGAAACATGTACTGTTTCTTAACTTTATAAGACATTTAAAAGCTCATTGGATTGCCTAAACCCAGGACAATGCCTGAGCAGATTTGTATACTTGGCCCTACAATCTTATTCTTTACAGCATCAAAATAGTAATAGCTTGAGACAATAATTTGACATTTCTAAAAAGTGTGCAATTTAAATTGCAAAAACTTGTTTTCAATATCTTCAATTTTTTCATAATGGTGTTAAGCCATGAGGATTTATCCATAATCACTTTTGACAAATAGATCTTACTCATTTTTTATTTAAAAATAATAAAATATGTACATGTGATTTGACACCTTTTAGGCTTTCTAGTTGCAACTACTTTAATAAGAGAAGCAACTAAAAATATAATTACTTTTTGCCTAATTTATTTATATTATATATTATATATTTATTTTATATTATTTTCCTGTGCTAGCTGTTTCATATCAGACTAAGATAAGTAATGGAACTGGATATTACAGTTATTTGACTACAGTCAAACATTTGAGATGTTTGTGGACACTTTAATATTACTGATATCTCCTTATTATCCTCAAGGACAAGAAATTGTGAAAGAGAGATTATGAAACTTTAAAATAATATCTTCATATCTCTCTAAATATGGGGAAAGTAGCTAATGGTGCTTCTTCCCTGGTTTTACAAAAAACTCTTTAAAAATTGCCTTTTTTTTAAAACTAGAAAGGGGGAATTATACCCCCAAAGGTCACAAAAAGCACACCTTGCTTTTGTCTTGTTTTAAATTTTCTGCAAACTGATGCTACAGGTCAGTCTACAGTGGATTGCCACTGGCATCGGGTCACTTCCAGCTCATTTGCCAGGGTCTTGTGGAGAGACCCCTTAACTAATACTTGTTGTGGTCCCAATCTTGTTTTAATTTGGGGTCGTGGTTCAGTCTACATTTTTTTTCAGAAAAAGAGAATGGAGCCTGATGGCTGCCTAAAGACTGGTCCATCAAGTGGACACAGATCTTCAGCCTAATAATTATGATTCTAATGATGATGACTCAAAATCTTTATCAACCAGCTGATTTAACTTGTCATATAAACCCCACTCTTACTGGAGAGTATTTTTACCATTACTTAAAGCCACCCACTATATACCTGGTGGCTAGACTTATGTCTGATCCCTGCTAATTATCAGTTGGATTAAATACTGAAACATTTCCATTCTCAACCTTATTTTCTACATTGCTTGCATAATCACATTGCTTTTAACCTTTGAACCTTATATTTTAAGCAGATTGATTGCCCTCACACAGGATTGCTTTCAGCAAGCTCAGCCATTCATCCTGGCAGTTATACATCACTGTGAAGAATTGCATCTAGCACATGCCCACAGGTCCTTTGGTCTAAATGTGGTTTTGGTCTAAAGAGTGTGCCAATGATGGCCGGTTAGTCAACGATGTGTAAGAGTGTTTTGAGCTTCTATAGACCTAAGACAGAGGCATGCATCAATATGCTATGTATATTTTCCTCAACAACAGGTAATATAGGAGTAATATAAATGCCAACCTAAGCCAGACACGGTTGCCCGGCCACTTGAGACCCTAGATGGAATGAAATATTGTGCCCCATCCAGATATTGGCACTGCCATCTTAAAAAATTAAGGGGGGAAGTGTGCCCTTCCCCCACAACCTTGAACAGGCTTGTGATCTGTTTACTACAATAGACCAAACAACAGTAGGAACTGGGAGGCATTGCATTGCTGGCCTTGGAACCCTGCAGTCTGCTATGGGAACTAAGAAGAATGGACCACCTGCTGAGCTTGTCTTGACACCTTTGGGCTGCTATCCCCTCAACCATCCTCTGGAGAAGAGACTCTAGGGGTGGGGCTTCCGCTTTAGATGTGAAAGCAAAATATTAAACTTCAGGCCTTGATCAGAATACATTGTCTTGGCCCCATGCTTCTCGCACTCCATTCCACTTTCATTCCCAGCCTTCCTCTCAGGTAAACCCAGCTCCGATAGCTGCTGGTGGCTACAGTTCTCCCCTATGAGCTATGACCTATCTAGGTACAAGATTTTGGCTCTGAAATTGTACAATGTATGGGTTTCATCATGTAGAGTTATACTTGAATATATTCAAATAGTGGTTGGCAACGACATGTTGTTTATGCCACTATTGCATCAGTGGGCATACCTGCATAGGTCAGGCATTATAGTAGCTTGCAGTTGTTCACAGCTGGACAAGACTATTGTTCCTTTTATATTCTGGTAGAATGCACAGCATCTGCCAGCACTATGAAAATTAGCCAGTCAGTACCAGGTTGATATCTCTATGCTGTGTTACATGGTTTCTTCTGTAATGAGGTTTTATTATCAAGTATTGGTGAGAAAAAAATATTGTTGTCAATAGCCTGTAATATTTTTTGGCTCTTTGGGAATTTATTTGTTTGCCAAAAACTCTGAAAATGTTAACCCACATACAGTATTGGATTTTTTATTTGTCAAAGTCTGGTGCTTTGTATTGCTGTTATCTTCATATTACAGGGTACTTCAATTTTAACAACATGTATACTTTTGCACACACACACACACACACAAGCTTAAATACATTTTTATGTTTATATTTTCTCTAAATGTACATAGGTGCACCATGTTTATAATGTATTGTCAGAGGCCAGAAGAGGGCATTTGATATCTTTTAACTAAAATTACAAAAAATTATTCACTATTGTGAGTCTATAGGCACCCATAGTTATATGGACCAGCTAGTCCCTATAACCATTCAGCTATTTATGTAATTTCTCAGTTTTTAATATAAGAAACTTATTGTCATGTATTCATAGATAATCACTGTCAGTTTTTAAACTACATGGTTATTCGTCTTCATATATTTGTAAAAATTGAAGGCCTTAACACTTCCCAGTTTAAAAATATTTTTATTATTATTCATGTTTTTAGAAATTTATGCATATATGCAGTAGAGTATAAACACATCTCATAAATGTATAGCCTTCTTAAATTTCTCCTTATCTCTTCTAACATGTGTGCTTTCTAATTTCCTGTTTGTTTGTTTTTCAGTAACCCACCAAGTTCCATAATGCTGCCCACAAATGCATAGTGCAGTCCACTACAAAAAAGGAAAATGCATCAGTGGATATAACCTCAAAAAAGAATGATTTCTTCCTTACACAATTACTCTCAGTTGCCAACAATACCTCAAGGAGGGCTGTGATCTAGAGATCACCTAGCCTCTCTATACTGGTATTTTGTCTTACTTGATTTTGTGCATCTTAGTGTGTTACCACAGCCTTTGTGAGTTCATGCTTGTGATAAAATATCCAGTTTCTTTGTGAAAAATTTGGTAGCATTTGGTATAACTGCTTCCTGTAATTATGATGAACTTAGCATAGATGATACAAATATGTGACAATTGAGAAAAGAAGGTAGAATTGTATCATAAGCAGTAAGATATATACCAGTTTGGCCCAACAAAACCTAAAATATTAATAAAAGCAGATATTTATATACTATTGCATTATACTCAGTGAAAGCTGATGCTAAAATTAAGTGTTTAGCTTTTCTTTCATACAGCAAAATTTAGGATGGGTGAAGACCTTAGTAAAAAGGGGGATTGGTTAGAAAGTCAGATGAAACATAAAATATGATTACATATGGAGCAAGAAAAAGGTAAAACAATCACATCCTTAATTTTTAAACTACAGATTATATGCACTACTTATTAAAAACAAAACATCTAACCAAGTATGTTAGTATTCTGATCATTGATTCATTAATTCAGAATGTGAGCTCAAACTAACTGAACTTTTCCATCATTTACAGGTTACAGACTAAAAACGATTGTCATACTTCTTCCTTTGCTATGCCACACTGAAATGAGTCATAAGCTTATGTTTATGCAAATTAATTGAAGAGTGGCTTTGCTGTACTATAGGTTATGTAGGCAGCAAAAGAAATCATTTAATTTTTCATTATGTAAGAAACTTGAGGTGAACATGACATACTACATCAAGTAAACATATAAGTATATTTGCAAAAATACCAGTATGATTGTATTATTTTTTAATAATTTGCATATATATATATATATATATATATATATATATATATATGAATATTTTGCCTCCACTGCATGCCTGTCAACTGAATATGTCTTTGAAGGGCTGGAAGTGGAAAAATGAATGGTTATGAGATATCAAGTGTTTCATGAGAACCAAACCTATATCTAGTGAGAGCAGCAGATTAACTTTCATTAAGTTCCCTTAATGAAAGGCACATTGCTCCAGAACCCAGTTGCATTTATTATATATTACAAATTGCCCCAGGGTTGGAAGCCTTGTATCTCATTAACCTCCACATCAAATATTCTTGTCATTATAGACTCTCTATTTTATATCCACTTCTTATGTATTCTAACTTGCTGTCTTTACTGAAAATACTGAAAGAAAATATTCTTGTAAAATAATATGTCATATCTCTCAGAATGTAACTGGGCCCTCAGTGGTGGAAAGACCTTTTATATATCAAATAAGCTTAATGTATATTTGCTATCATGTCTTCCTTGTGGTTCCTGCGAAAAACTACCATGATTTATGTTAAATAGTATTTGATAACAATAATGGGAAATGAGGACAAACAGATAGAGCAAGTAATGGCGTTTCTTGAGGGCTACTATAGTGCTCCAGAAAGCACTGTTCTGGCACTGCTACTTTTGATCCTTACAAAAGCAGGTGTAGATAAGAAAACTGTGGCTTTGAAATATTCCAAAGTTTTTGTACACATTACATGATGCATGAGAAAGGGAATGTAGGCTTAGTCTTAATCATATGCCGCAAGCTTTTAACAATCTATAATAATCACCCTTTGACATGTTCCTGTTCTCAATATCCTTTAGACATGTCCTTTTTAAGGCTTATACAGATCCTCTCTTATTTTCCCATTTATTATTACTAAATAACAGGCACCAGCATATTAATTATATTAAATTAGAGATAAGTTTCAAGTATGATCCTTTTAGCAAACATACAATGGAGAATCAAAACTTCATAGTAAGCTCCATTGATATTTTTATGAAAGCCAAAATTGTGTCATTGTTCTTCAGATGTAGGTGCCAAAAATGGAATGCTTTGCTAGAGCCTAGGGGGAAAAGGTCATGTAGAAATCATGAAATTACATTCATGAATGCATTTTGTTTCCATTGTCTTTTACAAATATTTGAAAAAAATTTAAAAATAAAAAATGTATTAGTGGGTAACTTGAGTTGTTTGTACATGTGTATTATTTAGTAAAATGATTTTGTTCATTTGCAACTGACAATATTATCATTCAGTTTAAATGTGTCAGGGTCTATGAGTACCAAATGAGTTCCAGTAAAAGGTTGATTCCTGTGAAAAAAAAAGCAAACAATCTATCAGAAAAGATTTCACCTGGAAGGCAGGTGACAGAATTGTGATGAGAAAAAAAAATGTGATCACATGACCTTCTTATTAGAAAAATCAGTTTTTTATATAATATATTCTCTTTATTTCAGTAAACTATTCCTCAATCACTTTGATTTTCCATTTTAAAATGTATATTATCCATATAAAGGTGCTAGGCAGCCACAGTAAAAATAATGGATATTTACATTCAGCCTCTTTGAGAAAAGATCACATGTAACTAACAATACATTATTCGTGTTATTTTAATGTTAGGGTAAATTGTACAACTTTGTTAGAGAGGAAGAGATAGTCACAGAGAAAGAGCACTGGCATGAGTAAATATGTTTGTAATAGGTACATTGTAAGGTTTACAAAATCTAGAATGGAAATACATAACAGAAAAATAATACTCAAATCTAAGAAAAGAAATAAGATTTTAAACACACAGGAGACTTTTCAGAAGACAGAAAGAGTCAAGTAGAAGACACCACTTTAGGCATGTCAAAATTAAGTCCTTTGACTTTTATTGGGTAGTTTTGATCTTAACTCCTGCATTTCTGAAAAACATATTTACTTTTTTAGAAGAGATGACAATCTGATCTCCAAAATTGTGACTACACAGTTTGTTTGATATTTTCTCACAAGTCATGATTCACCATAAATTACACTTGAAGTAGAATGGGCTCTCTAGAAAAGAACTTAATGGAATATGACTTAAATGTCCTTGAAAAGTGCTAATACAATAAACACACACACAACACAAAATATATGAGAACTGGGATGATTGGAAGTGAAATGTGGAAAGATTTGCCCTGTGACCAATCTGGACCTCCAACAGAAATGTTAAGCAGATCAAAGCTATGGTATATAAGAGCAGGAGAAACTGAATAACAGTTCTCCATGGAGTAGAAGATGAGACAGGGCTTTCTACCGATTTCCCTGCATCAGGAAAGCAATCTCTTAAAGGGACAATACATATTTTAAAATCAACAGATTGAATTACATTGTCTTTCTGCCTTGACATTACAGAGGACCCGAGGACATCTTATAGGAATCTTCAAGAAACTGTAGACATTAATTTGTCAAGTAGACTAGAGTTCATGGCTATTCAAAATCACTAGGGGAAAATCCATCCAGTGCAAAATCCAGTGCAATAATGAGATGATAGATCAAGGAATATAAAAATGATACAGGTAGCCCCAGGGGTATGCACTTAACTCTCTCTCATAGAGAATTCTGTATACAATTGTCTAATGTAGATAGGAATCTTGGGTATGGATGTGTAGAAAGGATGTAGGCTGTATATCATGTTTGTACTGTTTTATTTGATGTTATTAAAATTATGATGAACTTGTGTTGTTGAGAATAGGAGAGTCTGTGGGGAAGAGACTACTAATACCGGACAAAGTCTGTTTCTAAAACACTCTTGACAAAGAACCAAAAGCATAAGTCCAAGACTACTGAAAATTGGAAGACTTCTGAAGAAACAACAGATTTAGCAGATCTGAATGGGCCCTGCTCCTTCTTGGCTCTTAGCAAAATGCCACCTCTTACTGATCATATGACAGTCTAAAATGAAGCAACCTAAACAGTACAGAGGTCTTTGTTTAGCTTATAAGCTTGCAAAAGAAGCAGTGATCCCATCCATGCTACTCTACACAGTCTTATGCTTTGGAAGAAACAACTCATATGACCTTGAAGCTTGTTCATGATGTCTAACACCTCTGTATGTTCAAGTGGATGCAGATTCATCAAGTGTATTATGGTATGTTGAAGCAGGTAACAGTAGGTCTACAAAAGTGCTGAACTTCTGAGTTTCCATTTCACAAATACAACCTCTACGCATTTACTCATTTGCTGAAGAAACTAAAAGGCTAATGAGTTCAGTTCTTCTGGAATCTGTGAGTTTAGACTATATATGTGATTATATTGTCTGTCTTCAGATACACCATGGGAGGCATCAAATACCATTACAAATGGTTGTAAGTGACCATGTGCTTGCTAGGAACTGAACTCAGGACTTCTGGAAAAGCAGTCAGTGTTCTTAACCTCTGTAAGGTAACCCCAACACTAAAAGACATGTAAGGTATTTACTCACTGATAAGTGCATATTAGCCAAAAGAATAGAATACCCATGATACAACTCACAGGCAATATGAAGTTTACCAAAAAGGAAAGCACAAGTGTGGATACATCAGTCCAATTTAGGAGCACAAAACAATCATAGAAGGCAGAGGGAGAGAGAAACCTGGGTAGGAGAAAGAAGGTAAGGCAAAAAGTAAACAGAGTCAAATAGGGGGTTGGGGTGGGGGAGACAGGAGAGAAGACCAGAAGGCTAGGAGAATGAATGGAAATATTCAGCAGTAGTGAGTGGAAGCAGAGGAACAAAAGAATATACCAAAGATCTGAGATGTGAGAGACTCCCAGAACTCAGTGGAGGTGACCTTATCTGAAATGCCCAAGAGTGGGGAGTTGGAACCTAAAGGGACCATCTCCAGTAGACAGATAGGCATCCAGTTGAGGCATGAAGCCATCCACTCATTTTCAAAATATTTAATGCAGAATTGTTCCTACCTAAAGGAAATGCAAGGACAAAAGTAGTCCAGAGTCTAAAGGAAAGGTCATCCAATGACTGACCTAACTTGGGATCAATTCCATGCACAGGCACCAAACCATGACACTATTACTGATGCCATGTTGTGCTTGCAGACAATAACACATGGCTGTCCTCTGAAAGGCTCTACCAGCATCTGACTGAGATACATGCCAATATGTGCATCCAACTATTGGAGTGAGGTCATGGACCCCTTCGGAAGAATTAGGGGAAGGATTGAAGGAGCTAAAGTAGATGGCAACTCCAAAGAAAGAATAACAGTATCAACAAACCTGGACTCCTATGACCTCCCAGATTATAAGCCAACAACTAAAGAGCATACATGGGGTAGTCCATGGCCCCTGGCACTTATGTAACAGAAGATGACCTTGTTTGGGCTGAGTGAAAGAGGATTGCCTAAACCTGTAGAAACTTGAAGCTCCAGAGAATTGTAATGATTGTTTGGATGAGGTGGGAGAGGGAGGGTGTGTGGTGAAACACCCTCTCAGAAGCAAAGGGGAGGAAAGTGGATGGAATTATGAACTCCAGGACAGGGAAATGTGAATTGGAATGTAAATAAATAATATAATTTAACAAACAAGGAAATGAAAAAGTATCTGTTAAGGTATACATACATGTAGGAAAAAAGATTCCTGAGAACAATATGTTTATGGAATTAAGTTGCTGAGATGTGGTGGTCCTGAAGGAGAGAGTTCACTTCCCATAAGATATTGTAGAGCTAGGCTCTAAAATCCCTCATGACATACATACATGTAGCTGTATATCCTTTTGTATGAATATGAGTCTTAACTGATTTGTGTACATTTTAAAGCAGCAATTACTCCCTTTCATCATTATGAGGATACTTTGTTTGTATTCAGTTAGAAGATCCCACAATATTGATTAGATCTCAGAGTCTGGAAGCCACTATGGCACTGGATTTTGAAGAATTTCACCAGTGGTGCTATAGCACAAGTGCTAATACTAACAGTAAGTGTATGAAAATACACCCATTAGGACAATCATTGTGCAATTATTTCTGGTGCACATAATACACTTCTGACATGCTTAATAGTACTTGCAAGGAAACAACCTATATTTGTTATTTTAAAAGTATGTCCAGTAATTTTTGAGAGGTTATATTGCCTAGAGAGAAGTTAATGGAGTTTTTGTGTTAAAAAAATATATTATTTATTTTAGACTGACTTCTGAATACCTAATTTAAGCATGTAGATTATTGCAATTGTCAGCTTAATTTGTAGAGGTGCATTCTTCAGAGTATCCAGTAATTACTGGCAATGATTCATAACAGTATACATGATTTACTAATGCTGTTGTATGATGGTCAAATATTCAATGAAGAATCATTCTCAGTCCATAAAGATAAGGAAAAAAGATGAAACAAAGAATGTAACATTCAAAGGAAGTGGAAGTAATCATGAACAATAATTTTCTAATGGTCTGACATGATCATCTTTAATCAGGCAGTTGAGAATGGCTTCAGAGATTTCAAAAATAATTTACACAAGAATCAACATGTAGGAGCACGTAAAAAGAAACCATCCAGACACATAAAGACTGTTGTAATAAGACAGTTAACATTCCCTGAAGATAGACAGGTTTCATGAATGAGTGTTTCTGTATGTGACCACATGGTGTCTCATGGTGTGCATGCCCTTGAGGTTATCTGCTAGAATATATAGGACCAAGAAACTGAATGTACAACTCCAGTGAACCAGATCTCCAGAGATAGATCTAATCCTGTTTAGGAACTCCTCAGTGATGGAGCTGCTATTGAGTCAACCTCATTTCTGTAAGAAAATTGCCCCTGATCCCTATTCCTCTCTTAGTAAAAGTATTCAGTTCAGTGGTTCTATGAGTTTATTTTAATGGGGTTCTTTCTTTGGAATCTTTGATGTTCTATCTGGTGTGAAGAGATTTTTGTTCATAGATTAGCAGGTGTAGAATTCTGCATAGACTTTATATTATCTTTAAAATTTTTTTTCTTGAAAAAAACTGTACAATGGACAAAGGGAAAATTGGATTAGTAATTAGTAGTTTTCATCTTTCTTTAACTGTAGACATGTTGCAGTGTTCAAAGAGATTCTATGTTATCTTGTCTTCTCTCTTGAGGAGAGAGAAAGAGGGTAGTGTTCCTTGTATCCATGATTAGAACTCATGGGAATTATTAAGCAGCTTTCAATGCATATACACCTTCCAGAGCAAAGAATAACATATATCAAATGGTCAATGTTTTAGAGTTTTAGAAATTGAAAAATATTGAGGATGTAATTCAATGGATCAATTTAATCTTATCTCAAAGCAGAAGAAACAGAATTGTGAATAAAAGGTACTGATGGTTGGTGTTCTGACTTCTACTTTAACCAATAATAAATTATTATGTAAACAATTTGAACATGTAATGTTTTTTCAACTTGAATATGTTCAAATTACATTAAGAGAGTTTAATCTGTGGAAAAAATTATTGGGGAAGATCAACTCAAAAGAGAATGATTGGAAGTTTTTGATGAAAAAAATATCTGATGGTTTTATCATCTTAGCAGTTCTAAGTTGATATCATATATTGGACAATATCTTTTCATCTTCTTGTTACTAATAATAGTGGTTGTATTTATTGTCCATTGTATAGAGGAAGCAAAGAGGTATATTGAGCCAAACCTCTTCTATAAGTGTCCCAAACATTGACATCAGACATGATTAAAAATGGCATATTCTTCAAGAGTTTGGTAACTAAAAATGAACTAAAATTCCAAAGATAGTAAACCATAAACAAATGCCTTAAAGTACAAGAAAAGAACTAATTTTAATTTTAGATCTTTGTAACATTCCATTATTAAACAACAAAAAAATAATGTGAAATGACCTGCTCCTCAAACTATTATTCTGAAAATTTCAATTACTTTCCTAAGTAATTAGAGTGACTTTATATGCCACCATTTTACATATCCAATATACAGTCATAAAAGAAAAAATTTAAAAATAAACAAACAAAAAAACCAAACAAACCCCCCTCCCTCAAAAATCCAAACTCCAAAATCTATAAAAACCTTTGGCCAGATACAAATTTCCCTGTCCTAGAACTCAAGTTAATAAACAATGTCTAATTGGGTTTTGTTTCTATGTAGCAAGGGCACTCCTGCTGCTGTTGTTATCAAACTTGTTGCTGTGGGAAAAAGCTGCATCAATTCCTGCATGTCAGGCAAAAAAGGGTGGCTGCTGGGACCCACTTGTGGAAACATTTAACAGTGCCATCCAGAGAGCTGAAACCCTCCAAAAACTGTCTAACCAATTCTATGTAGAGCTTGTAAGTACCTCAACTACCATATTAGTACTTGAACTTCACTAGAGCCTGACTCACTAAACATTATGACAGAAACATCAGAAAATTCACCTTCATGGATAAAAGATGGCCCAAACGAAGAAACAGGGACAGGGCCAACTGAAGAGTGTCATGAATTTCATAGAAGCTAATGATATTAATATATTTTCTCTACTTTATTAAAAAATAAAAAATAACTATGGTAGAAACTTCTAAAATGTGCTTGGGGAAGAACTTTCATTTTCCTTTTTTTTTTTTTTTTTTTTTTCATTCAGGATCATGAATTTCTATTGATCATGTACATTTAGCACACTGCAGTACACACTGTAAAAGATATGCTTTATATTGAAGTATATTTTTGTAACAGAGATAAAGTAAAACATGTGAAGAGTCAAGAAAGAAGGAATAGAAGAAAGGAAAAAGAGAGAGAAAGAGAGAGAGAGACAAAGAGAGAGAGACAGATCTAGCCTTTCAAAAGCCTATAAATACTGGAATTATGGTTTAAAGGTTTACAGTGATAATATTTTGTCCAATATCATGGCAGTAATGAAAGTGTATATATTCCCTGTTTGGTGATTGGCATTTCTCAAGGTCAGAGAAAAAAAAAAGACACTATAGAAACAGCCAAACCTTCAGTATGATGGGCATCAAAAGAATATGTCTTTGTTTGGAATAAAGTTTTCATCATATTCTTATTGACTAGTTGTTATATTTCTTCCTTTAACATGACTTAGTACCACAATGAATTCTCATCTGGACAATTTGCAGCTCTTGTAAGTACCTATCTTTCTTCTAGTTGTTTCACACTAAGATCCTCACGTCAATGATTGTGCTTTAGAAGAGAAAGCATTATACAGTATTTGTATTTCCTGTTCTTAATTGACAGCTTTTCAACTTCTTAACCTTCACAATTATTTATTAAGCTTTTATGAAAGAAATTTTTATTTGAAATAAATAAGTTATTCTAAACTAATTAATATTTATTAATATTTTTATATTATGTTGACTTTGAGTTTACATAGAATTTACTGTAAAATAGTTAATTTGTGAGTCAAAATGTATACAATTTTATTTTAAAACTATTATAAACAAGCCCAACTTTATCTTTAAGTGCTAAATTAATAAATTTTTAACTTTTGTTTTCTGGGTAAGGAAATATCAGTACATATTATTTACAGAAAAGACAAAGATTAATAAATATGTTAGATGGCTTTATGCTGAAATGCTAAACAATTTTGATAATTAAATCACTTAATTCTTCATCAATTTAATCTTTGAAGTGTCTGCCTTCCTTAGAGTAACTTTTAAAAATGAAGAAGAAATGCACATAAGAGAGGAAGGAGTTAAATATTTAAAAATTAATGAAAACCCAAAATAAATTGCAGGTATAATGTATACAGACAAATTTGTGACAGTTTTTAAATTTCTTAATATCTGTATTTTATGAATTACTTATTTTAAAATTTACAAATCCACTAAAATGCATTAATATTCTGGCCATGAAATTATTTATGATTTCTGAACTGTTTTTTGTTTTATTTTCAGACTGTACAACTGATGAAGAAGGATGAGGCTGTTTTCAGAGCTGGAACTTACTGCCATTCTACTCTCACAAACCCCCCAAATAAGGGAATTCAGTACATAACTATTGAAGTGAGTTTCCTTCCTGGGTTTTCTACAGAACTCCAGAAGCAATAAATTGGTTTTGTAGTACTGTCAGTTATTACAGGTATCATGATAGATACAGTATCCATGAATGCAGAAAAAAATGAAGATAAAGTATAAAAATAATCATATTACAGTATTGATAAATTATAAGTAAAATGAAATACCCAAAGACAGTGTAGCAAATCCTTAAATACACCATTTAGAGAATGGTATTTCAGGAATTTGAAACTAGTCAAATTTTACTTACCTTTTTTTTTAAGTATTATTTGAGCTAAATTGACTATCAATGGATATATACTTACTCCTTTATCAGTGATAACAATGTGGCTGTTATTATATGTTACTAATGGGTACTGCATGATAGCATTGTATGTTACTGAACACTATTCCCCTTCTTGATTTTTAAATCTGTCCTGGTTCTATTTCTTTTTTACCCATCTTTTTATCACTCTATAATTATCAGTGCCTTAACTGAAAACCTAATTAGCAGCGTAGTCCTGTGAAATAATAGTTTATATTCCTTACAATGCAACAATGTCGAAATTCATGGGGAGGTCTACATATCATAGGAGTTCTATTTTAGGTTGTGAAAATTCTTCCCCTGCACATGGTATACATGAATCCCTTATTTAAAATGATTATAACTACATATTCCTGCTTCTATCTGTCATAAGTCAAACCTTATTGGTCCCTATTGAGTACTTGCAAAACCATTGTATTAATTGATGAACAAATAACCAACTAATAAAGAGTTCACTGAAAAGGAAGCTTGTAGAATTACATGGGAGAAGAAAGTATGATGACCTAACTTCAGAAAAATGCTAATTGACAAGACCCATAATTTGTTTTAGTTTTTTAGAAAATACAGCAGTTGTTTAAGTGTTATACTTCCAAACTATATAACATCTATACATATGTCATATACACATAGGAAATACATTCCTCAGTTTAGTTTCTTTCCATGAACATAACAGGTATCAAACCTGCTGAACTAAAATTATTTAATGCAATTGTTCAACTGTGTTTCACAGGTCGAAGATTATTTAAAAACTTTGATCAATTATGTGGGTTCCTGGATTAGCCCTCTCTTCCATCTAGTGATTGAACTGAGTGCCATGCAAGATGTCCCTGAAACTATCCTCTCAAAAGCCAAGGAGATTGAATTGAAAAACAGGGAAATTTTGGGTGACCTTAGGTGGATACTCACCAAGGTGAGCATTTCCCATTGGTTATTCTCACTCATAAAATAGGTGGGTTGTGGAAATTAACAACACCACCAAAAAATTTTGAAATACCTTACCTTTCCAGAGTGAAACATAGATATCTTATATTGTTCACAATTTTTCTATAAGATTGTGTCTCTCAAACTGTGGGTCACTACTCCTTTTGTGGTCAAGTGATCCTATTTTGTGGTCAAGGGGTCCTATTACAGATATACTACATATCAGCTATTTACATTATAATTACTTAAATTATCAAAATTAGTGTTATTAAATAGGAACAAAATAATTTTATGGTTGGGGGTCACCACAACATGAGCAACTATTAGAAAGTTTGAGAACGACTGCTTTAATAGGTCGCTGGGATCTCCAACCCTTTCAGATGCTTTTCATCTCTTTTTACTCTGAGATCAGAATGAATCACAGAGGTTCCTCTTAGGCAGCTAAAGGAAATTTTTCCTGGTTGGAGGGAAAGAGCTCTGGTCCTTAAATCACAGTCATTGCTAGGGTTTGCATATTAAATCACCATCTGATCCTCATCACTTGTGAAATTTTTATACATAGACCTCAGGTAGGTTAGGTTTAGTAGAATAGTGGTGTATGTAAGCTTCTGCGAAATAAATGTGAAAGGGCATGTTAAAATTTTCTGAGTGAGAAACTGATATGAGCTCTTCCATTTGGCTAGAAATAAAAACATAAATTTCTTACATTTTCTCTGTTTTTGAAAGGGCATACTTCCTCAGCAATTAAGCACATGTTAGTAGAAATGTACATGAGTCTTCACCACAGATTCTAAAATTGTAACTGCATGAGAGCCTCCTGGTGTAGAAAAATGAGAACTCATAACATTGATGGAAGCAACACATTTCTGAATGTATTTCTCTGATTGTACACAGAAGAAATAAGGAAAAAGGAGCACTAGCAATCAACAATTAACTGATTATCATTGTGATTTTTAGGTCTATCCTAAAGCAAAAACAAAGGAAGAATTTTCCAGCTGGGAACATCTTTCATTCTTAAAATCAAGTAACAAAAATAATAAATTTTTGGCAATGTTTAACCTTTCCAACTGCCTAGAGTATGACACACAGTTCACTCTATTTCATCTCAGATTATTGAAGTGTCGTATAACTCTAGAAGATTGCTAAGTGAACATTTACCATGTCTCCTTTGGAGCTGCTCCACAACAGCCATCACTGAACTTTTGCTTTTAATTGTATACATTTCAAATGCATGTGTTTGTAAATGTGTACCTTTTAAAAACAATAAAAAGCATTCTCTTCAGAAATGTCCAAATGTAAAAAGTCTATTCATCTTTCATCCATTGACTAGAATATATATCAACAGTTAGATTGTTCCAATCAAATATATCAGAAATAGTAGATGTTAATCTGGCAAATAACATTAAAGTTTTCCTTAATTAAGTCATATTTATTTCACAGACAAGTAATGAATGTCAAGTTATTATTATTATTTAATGAAAGAATAAAACTCATTAACTGATGCATTATCATAATTAGCATTATAAAAATTTTAATGTTTCATGACATTCAGATTGTCCTTAAAAACAATGTTAACAGTGAAAGCAGAGCCATTTGTGAGATTTCCAAAAACTTGATTTTTAAAAAATAAATTTCTTTAGGACACAAATATCAGTTAGTGATGATCTCTCCAAGATGTGTAATAGGTCCAACTGTAAGTTTGCTCTGCCATAGTATGATCATAGATATATTCTACACATTTTCATTTCTCTGTGTTTAACAAGTATTTTTTTTTGCTCTATGGTATTTTAAAAAACTACACACTTCATATTATAGTGTGTTAAAACCATAGGAGTCTTAATATTGACAATCTCTTGGGATGTCTCCCATGATACTCTGGTGAAACAACTAGTGTCTCTCATTCTGGTTCCAATTTTATGGATACTCACTTGAAAACCAAGCTGCACACCTGCTATAAATGTACAGGGTGCATAGGTTCAGCCCCTGCATAGTCTTTGGTTCATGGTACAGTCTCTATGAACTCCCATAGCACAAGTTAGTTGACTTTGTAGGTCTTGTAATGTCCTTGACCCCTTCAGTTCATTCAGTCTTTCCACTCATCCACAAGATTCATCAAGCTCTGCCTGATGTTTGTTTGTGGGTCTCTGAAGCAGAGAATGCTTAAAAATTGTCACTCTGTCCTGGACAGACGCCATGGCTCTGGCTATCTAGAAGCACCGACCCTGGCACTCTTGAGACATTATTGTGGAGGCTGTCTCTCCTAGTCAGCTCCATAGTGACCATGCCCCAAAGCATAGATCTTGGACCAACCCCGTCATGCTCATTGGTCTCCGCTAAGCCCCAGACAATACCAGCCATGTTTGCGGAATCTGATAGAACAAAGGCTCTTTTTTGAATATTTTATTTATTTGAATTTCAGATGCCATCCCCTTTCCCCATTTCCCTTCCCAAGAAAACCTCTATCTCATCACCCCTCCTCCTTTTTGCCTTTATACCATTTTAATTACATGCAAGTATTAAGGTCAGTTTTAGGTTAAGGAACTACCAATACAATACATGCAAATAGTCAAGGAACAAGCAATACAATAAACACAAATAGTCAAAGAACATGGAAGGCAATATATTTCCTGCCTGAAATTACTTCTTTGTTCTAGTCTAATGCCATATTCTTGCCTGAAGCCCTTTTCCTTGTCCTTGGCCAATGTCATATTCCTGCCAAGCAGCCCTTGTCCTTGTCCTTGGCCCATGTCAAGTTGTTGCCAAGCAGCCCCAAAGGCTCTCCGACTCTCCTTCTTTTTAATTTCATAAACAAGACTGAGCCTATCGTAGGTCATTCTGACAAGAATGCCATCATTACCCATTATGGAATATGCATTATCAAAAGCAATGCACTTCTGTCTTAGGTTAGTAATTCTCTGTGCAGAAACTTGCCTGTCGTTAGCTTGCCAGCGTCTTAATTTAATAACCCTGTCTGGGGGTCCATTTAGAGGTTCAAGCCATGTACTTTGGCTGCCTACATGTTGATGTTGTTAAAGACATGCTTTATATGATAGGCAGGAATAAAAGTATTGGAAGGACAAGAAGGGATAGCATGATCAAGCTATATATGCCATTCTTGAAGCTTGACCATAATAGAAGCACTGACCTCAGGCCATAAGTAATTTTATCAGCAGTATCTACTGCATCAATGCTCAGCAGAGCAGCATTCTTTAAATTCATAAGCTCACTATACAAAGTTAAAACATCCAGAGAGGTGTTAGAATAATGCCAAATGCACTGCAAGTGTCTTTAAACCTTTCCCTAATTATAATGACTACCACTGTAAATTTTAGAACCAACTTTTATGACACTTGAGATATCTCCTTACTCTTTTTTTTGAGACTTCACATTTATTAACTGGTGTGATACAAGTTGGAATTACTGAATTCCCATAAATAAAATTTCACTTTTGAACATTTGCTCTCTTACTTTTTAACACCAACAGACACGTTGACAAGTCTTTCACCACTAGCTGTTGGGGACCGCACTAGTCCCATGTTGGGGTGGCCAAAAATAAATGTTGCAGCCCAGGCAAAATGTTGAGGCCCGGGCTAACCCACGTTTGGGTGGCCACTGTATCCCAGCCCAAGCTGCCGCTCCGGTCTGCAGGTCGGGCTTCAGCAAGAGCGAGGGTGACGGCAGATTCTACCTAATGTCTGAGATTCGTCTCTGATGATCCCTCTATAGTCTCTGATCTCAGTCTATATTCTCTGATCTCTGGTTCTGTCTTTTATAGTCTGACTTCTAAGCCACACCTCTAAGTTACACCTTTAATCATGCCCTTAGGTCTTGTCTCTAACTCAGATCTCTCTACTTCTAAGTCATACTCTTAAGTCACACACCTTTAATCTCACACACCTTTAATCTCAAGGTATCTAAACCAAGATTATTGGAGTGTTCTCAGCTGTTGTAGGCTATTGTAATTTAAATCTCATGTCAGGGTATATGGCTCCAGATGGCTGCAAAGCTGATAGCCACTTTCTGCTAAAAGTAGGCCCCCAACAGGTCCCCCTTTTTAAATTTTTTATTAAAAGGGAAGGCTGGAAAAACTTACGGAAACCGTGCCTGTCCTAGGTTGGAGCAAGGGACCCCAGCCTCCCTTTCCCGTCCTTGGATACTCAACAGCCATTGGTTGAGCTCCTGTCTTAGGATGGTGAGGCTTCCCTTCTTTTAGGGGCAAGGGTCTCGGTATGCTCTCTTATCCTTCACTGACTATCCGGCTTAGCGCGTAAATTAGGGGATATACCTCATTAGTCTTGATGACAGAGGTTTTACAGTCCCTTACTTCCAGCCTGTAATAATGGACCTATGTGGGTTTCATTTGAATAGCATCTCATACAAAAGCCATCAATTTGTTGAACCGCATGGACCCAAAAGACAAGAGACTTAACAATGCCTGAATAGTTAGTATGACAGCAACACTTTTTTTTAAGGGCAACATATAACTCCCTCTATCAGAGGAGTAAAAAGTATAAGCCTCTTCTATTCTGTTTATAAATGTCTTATATCAGAATCTAAATCTATATAAATACAAAACTGATCATAGCTTTGATCTAAAGAAAACTAAGGAAATCCCTGTTCCTGCTCTAGTCAATCTCAAACCCAAAAAATAAACAACTATAGTAACTGTGGTAGTGGGTTTTCTCCTGGGTCTAAACAATCTAAATTCCCACTAAATCTAAAACAATCTAGTTCCCCACTAAATCATAAGTCAGGGAATCAAGAGTCCAATAGAGCCACCCTGGAGATTCAGGTGGTGATGTCTTCTTCAGCACTGATAACTTCCCAAGTCAGGTTTACTCGTTGATCTGTTCCAGTTTGAAGGCAATTGTGAAGCATCTTTATGTTTCCTGTGAAGAAAAAATACGCTTCTCAGGGGGTTTCTCCTCCCTGGATTTGTTATTGTTGTCTATTTGTTTAATCAGTCTCTCTGGCAGCCAATGTGCAGCATCTGCAGTTTGGGAATATATGAAAACAGAACCTCTTCCCCAGATAAGCACTGGATCTGGCCCATTCCAGGTTCCAGTTAATGGGTCTTTCCAGAGGACTGTTGCAAAATTCTTTTTGGTATCAGGATGCCAGAATCTATCTGCAGCAGATTTTCCTTCAGAATCCAAATTTAAAAAATTTAAAATGAAGAGTGCGTGATGAAGGATATTTCTGGGGGATCCCTTGGTAGGGTACCATTCCCCCTTTTTAATTTTTTCAAATTGACATTTAATGGTTTGGTGTGCCCTTTCTACCATACCTTGGCCCTGTGGATTATATGGAATACCCGTTTTATGTAGTATTCCCAATCTTTCACAAAATTGGTGGAAACTGGAGCTTGTATAACCTGGGCCTTTGTCAGTTTTTATCTGTTTAGGCACACCCAATACAGCGATTGTAGCAAGCATATGAACAATCACATGCTTGCTTGCTTCTCCAGTTTGTAATTTTGCATAAATGAAACCACTGTATGTATCTACACATACATGTATATATTTTTGCTTGCCAAATTCATTATAATGAGTAACATCCATTTGCCAGATACTGTTTGGTATCAGTCCCTTTGGATTTACACCCAAATGAGGAACTGGTAAAAGTTTAACACATGATTGACATTGTTTGACAATTTGTCTAGCTTGTTCTCTGGTAATTCTAAACATACCTTTTAAAGTTTTAGAATTAAGGTGATGTAACTCATGAGCCTTTATGGCCTGATCCAAGTTAGATTGAGAATCTAATAAAGCTACTTCAGTGGGTAAGGCCTGAGGTCCCATTTCTGGGGTTAATACTGTGTGGGTGGCAGAACTGAGGTCTAGTCCTGCGCTTCCTGGTGTTGCTCGACTGAGTTCAGAGAGGGATTGGTGTTTGTTGGTAAGAAGCTGACTGCTCCATAAGCCTGTTTTGACACAGGGGCCTGGAGCTGGCCCCTGTTCCCATTTCCCTGATTATGGGAAAGGGTATTACCTTGTGCGTCTTGTTTAGACTTACAATCACTAGCCCAATGCCTTCCACGTTTGCAAATTGGGCAGAGCCCAGGCTGTTTTCTGGGCTGTCTCTGGCTTAACTCATTTTCTACTTTGCAATCTCTTGCAAAGTGTCCAGGCTTACCACATTTAAAACATGACTTTCTTTCTTTACTCGATAAAAAATCTCTTACTGATTTTCCTTGCATAGCAGCCACCATAGCTAAGCCCTGTTGGTAAGAGGAACCTATGTCAGAACAAAGTCTGATGTACCCCGTAAGGTCTGTCTTTTTCCTATAAGGTCTAATGGCCGCTTGGCAGACAGGATTAGCATTTTCATATGCAAGTTGTTTCACATAGTCTATACCTGCCTCTGCATTACCAAAAATCCTTCCTGCTGTTGTCATTAATCGATGAACAAAGTCAGAAAATTGCTCATCAGGCCCTTGCCTGACTGTTGTTAAAGATGCACCAGGGTCTCCCTTTACCGAAGTTTACGCCAAGCCTTCATGACTGCATTTTGAATTTGAGCAAATAAACCTGGGTCATATTGCATCTGGCTATCACTAGAAGCAAATTGCCCTTCTCCTACTAAGGCATCAAAGGACCAACCATTGCCTGCCTGAATGTTTCTCCTAGCTGTTTCTTTGCAATTCTCATGATACTCTGATTTCCAAATTAAATAGTCTCCACCAGTAAGAACTGCTCTTGCTAACGTATTCCAATCACTAGGAGTTAGCCACTCCTCTGCGGCAGAGTCTAAAATTGCAAGAGTAAAAGGAGCAGTGGCACCATATTGAGATACTGCATTTTTTAATTCCTTAATAATTTGAAAATTAAAACCTGTGTGATGTCTCCAAGCAACTCCTTGATTGTCTCTAGTCTCGGATACAGGGAAAGCCTCAGCCTTTCCCTCCTCTGGCTGATCTGTGGCTAATCTTAAGCTAGGTGATAGGGACTGCCTTTGGATTCCTGGTTGAGGAATGCAAGGAGCCAGGGGATTTTCACAGTTTACCTCTTGAGACATCTTTCCTGTCTTTAATTTTTGTAGCTGATTAATTAAGTCCTGATACTCTTTTTCTAGCTCTATTTGTTGTTTAAGAACAGATATTTTTTCCTGTAACTCCTTTATGGGATCTATAACCACCATCTCCATTGGGGGAGCACTTGGAGGTGGAGGTGCATAGGGAGGGGGCATTTCAGCGTCATAAAATTTGACTTCCTCTTTCTCTTGGTCAGCACAATCTGGCTCTGACAAATTGTCATCAACCTTTGGTTGTATTTTGGATTCTAACTTACGCTTCCTTTTATTTTGAACAAAAAAGACAGCATTCAAGAACAAAAGCAGAAAATTAACACATATGAGCAGCAAACAACAAAACCAAAACAGAGAGCTGAATTTAGGCTGACTAATTTCTTGTCCCATTTTCATTACCTTTCTCAAAGCAAACCAAAACAGAGAGTTGGATTCAGGCTGACTAATCTCTTGTCCCATTTCCTTACCTTTCTCTACGAGGCAGATTCCTGCGACAATCAACAGATCCTTCTTCCAGTAAAGTCCGTCACTGGGTCTCTCGTTCTTGCTGCCCCACGTTTGGGCACCAAAATAATGTTGGGGACCGCACTAGTCCCATGTTGGGGTGGCCAAAAATAAATGTTGCAGCCCAGGCAAAATGTTGAGGCCCGGGCCAACCCACGTTTGGGCAGCCACTGTATCCCAGCCCAAGCTGCCGCTCCGGTCTGCAGGTCGGGCTTCAGCAAGAGCAAGGGTGACGGCAGATTCTACCTAATGTCTGAGATTCGTCTCTGATGATCCCTCTATAGTCTCTGATCTCAGTCTATATTCTCTGATCTCTGGTTCTGTCTTTTATAGTCTGACTTCTAAGCCACGCCTCTAAGTTACACCTTTAATCATGCCCTTAGGTCTTGTCTCTAACTCTGATCTCTATACTTCTAAGTATACTCTTAAGTCACACACCTTTAATCTCACACACCTTTAATCTCAAGGTATCTAAACCAAGATTATTGGAGTGTTCTCAGCTGTTGTAGGCTATTGTAATTTAAATCTCATGTCAGGGTATATGGCTCAAGATGGCTGCAAAGCTGATAGCCGCTTTCTGCTAAAAGTCGGCCCCCAACAACTAGCCATTCAATCTGCTTAGTAACAAGTCTTTTGGTCTTCTGTCATTCTAAGGTATGGTCTACTGCCCTCCTTTCTGTACAATCTGGGCAAACCAACCGGTGATAGTAAGAGTAGTGTCAATAAATCGATCCACACAGCTAGAGAGGCAGTTTTCAGTGCGGGAGTCTAGCCTACTTCCTGGCTTCTCCACGCACTTATCACAACATAGTTCCATGAAGTGATGCACCTGCACAGTGAACTGCACTTTATGCTGCTAGGAGGCCACAAAGTGTTGTAACTCTGCTTCATCCACTTCACCAAGCTCCACCATTGTCAGCGACAGGGGCTTCACTGAGGCACGCACCATCTCCTTACTCTTAAACTCTGAATCTCCTTCCAATAACTTGAGTAGGATAAAGAACATTAATTCATTGTTTAAAATGCCTATCTAAATCCTCTTGTATATTCAACACATTAGTAACATTTTCTGCTAAATGATTAACAAATGTAACTGTCTTAAGTTCTTGTGTCAAAGTAATTGCAGAAGCAGTGGTGCTAGCAATTAATGTAATTAAAGTTATTATAACAGCAATAATCAAGCCCCCTTTCTTCTTGCTTCTGCTTAATGCCTGACTCACTTCTTTCAGTATTTGTAAGCTTTTTTTCAGAAGTCCAAGGTTTTTTGATACTCAGGGCACTAAAACAAAAGCTTGTTGATAGACCTCCATAATTGACATGCTGGATTTCAACACACTAAGACAATTAGAAAGTGTACAATCAATTCAACTTACATTAAATACTGTAGAAGAAACAAAAGTATTTTTAAGTTGACAAATGAAAGAGCCTTAACACATTTACTAACACTTGTTTGAAATCCAGATCTTGTCACAACTATATCT
This sequence comes from Arvicanthis niloticus, assembly GCF_011762505.2. NCBI lineage: Eukaryota > Metazoa > Chordata > Mammalia > Rodentia > Muridae > Arvicanthis > Arvicanthis niloticus. The sequence goes on from NC_047665.1 coordinate 34,802,065, forward strand.
CTTGCTAACTTAACATCATAGAGAACTGAAGCTAACTTCCAAATATGTCTCTGAAAATGTCCAGAACCAACCTTACAAATGAATATTGTTATTTCCAATATTGGATTCATGTCTAGACCAGTACATGCATGAGTCCAAATGAAGAATCTCAATGCTTATCCAATGGATTTATGTATTTAGAAATGCTCAATACACAAGATGCCCAACTAATTACAATTGTTACCTTTTGATACAAATTGTTACCTGGGACTACTAGAGAGCCACAGTTCTTCCTCCATGTTGCTTCCTCTCCCTCTCCCTTTTTCTCCTCCCTACCTCTTTTCTTCTCCCAGCTCCTCCTCCTTTTCTACTGCCCAATCACTGAGCTCCACTACAAATACAATGTAGCAGACATATATCCTGCTATAGGTCTCTGTATTTGTTTTCACCAGCTACTGGATGAAGTTTCCCAGGAGACCATTATGGTAAGCTCCTATCTGCAAGCATAGCAGAGTATCATTACTACTGTCAGGGGTTGGCTCTCCTCCAATAGCATTGGTCTCAAGTTGGTCAAATCATTGGTTGGACATTCCCTTAATCTCTGTTTCATCATTATTCCTATGCATAATGTATGCAGTATATTTTGGGGGATTAAAGATTTTGTTGGTTGGTTGACTTTCCCTTCCCTCCACTGGAAGTTCCACCTGGCTACAGAAGATGACTAAGTCAGTCTTCATAACCTGAACAGCTAGAGTTCTCAGATAGGGTGACTCACATAAACTCCCAAGAGATTCCCTTGTCCTAGGTATTCTGCTAGCAGGAGGGTTGCTCCCAACTGACTTCATTTATCACCCCCAGGACTCTCTTGAATCTCCCATCCCACACCTGATTACCATTTCTATACAACTTTCCACTACCTTTCTCAACCAATTCCCTCTCTCCATGAACCTTTGAAGACTATTTTGTTTACCTGTCTGAGTGAGATTTACATATCCTCATTTGTTTCCTCCTTATTACCCAGTTTCTTTGGATCTGTAGATTGTATCAAGTTTATCCTGCACTTTATGGCTAATGTCCAATTTTAAGTGATTGCATGCAATACATTACTTTTGTGTTCTGCATTAACAGACTTAAGATAATATTCTCAAGTACCATCTATTTGCAAACAAAATTAAGTATGTCTTTGTTTTTAATAGTAGAACATTATTCCATTGTGTAAATGTACTATATTTTCTTTATCCATTGTTCAGTCGAGAACATCTATGTTGTTTCTAGTTGCTGACTATTATGAATAAAGCTGCTATGAAAATAGTTTGAGCAAGTGTCCCTGTTGTATTGTGGGGAGTATTTTAGGTATACGCCCAGGAGTTGTATAGCTGTGTCTTGAGTTAAATACATTCAATTTTCCTAGAAACTGACAAATTGATTCCCAGAGTGGTTGTGCAAGTTTGGACTCCTCTCATCAATAGAGAAGTGTTCCTCTTGTTTCACATACTCACCAGCATGTGCTGTTCCTTGAATTTTTGATCATATTCATTTTGAAGTGTGTAAGATGAAATCTCATATTCATATTGATTTGCATGTTGTGTTGATTAACATTGTTGAACATTTCTTTAAGTGCTTCTACATTTTTGTTTAGAATTTTCCGTTTATCTATGTATTCCTTTTTTAAATTGGAGCATTTGATTGGTCAGTTTTTAAGTCCTTGAGTTTTTTTTTTATATATATATATTTTGCATATTAGTCCTCTGTCTAGTGTTTATGTCGATCTTTTCCCATTCTTTGGCTGCCATTCTTTCCTACTGATGGTGTCCTTAACCTTGCAAATGGTTTTCAGTTCCATGAGTTTCAATTATTAATGACCTTAGTGTCTAAGTCATTAGTGTTCAGTTCAGGAAGTTGTCTAATGGAAAACTCTGTTCAAGGCTGTTCCCATTTTTCTTCTATTAAATTTATTTTTATCCACATCTTTGATCAACTTAGACTTAACTTTTGTGCAGGATGTTAGATAAGAGTTCTTGAACAAACTTACCTACAGACATTCTTTTAGATCAACACTATTCATTGAGGATGGTTTCTATTTTAATTATTATACTGTATGGTTTTGAAAAATCAAGTGTTCATACATGTGGGGGTTTAATTCTGTGATTTTGATTCTATTTCATTGATGAACTTGTCTAATTTTATCCCAATACGCTGTTCTTTGAAATACTGTTGCTTTGTAGAGTAGCTTGCATTCATAGATGGTGATAACTCTAGAAGTTCATTTATTGTACAGGATTGTTTTAGCTGTCCTGTGTTTTTTTTCTTTTCATATGAAATTGAGAATTGCTTTTTCCAGTTTGAGAATTATCTTGGAATTTTGATGGGAATTTCAGTGAATCTGCAGTTTGCTTTAAGTAAGATGGCCTTTTTTACTATGCTAATCCTACCAATCCATGAACATGAGAGATGTTTTCATCATGTGATGTTTTCCTTGTTTCTTTTATTATAGCCTCTATGTTTTCTCATACAGGACTCTCAATTGTTTAGTTAGAGTTACATCAAGATATTTTATATTATTTGTGACAGCTGTAAAAGGTGCTAATTCTTTCATTTCTTTTCTGCCTTTTCAAACACAAGTCTTTGCTCAAGTATCAGTTATCTGGACCTCTATGTGCCATTTCACAAAATAATATACTTCATCCAGATTGAATTTCATCTAAGGAAATGTCTAATTGAATCTTGCCAATAGTTTTTAAGTGATTAAGGGATATGTTACCTTTGTTTAAGGACACAAAATCTCTTTGCTCTTGCAGAAGCTTACATGGTTGACATTATATTAATATAAATAAACACTTAATAGTTATTCAACCAGACATTGTAAGTAGGACATTAATCTTAGTAATATACAAAACAATGGTAATATGTTACATATTTGATATTTTTCAGTCTAAGGGAATTTGGATAGTTTAATGGGATCTCATCGTTACAAATTCATCTTAAGCATGTTAGATTGGGGGTTCGTACCATTTTCATATTTCCTTAAAGGAAACTTTGTTACAGAAGTTTACTTTTAACACTGTCAGTGATTTGCAAGGATTTTCAGACAGTGTCAGTCCCCAAAGCATCCTGACGAATGGAAAATGCAAAATATGAGTTGAAATGAAAGACTAGAGTTGTGCAATATGGTGCAAAGAAAGGAAAAGCTAAAGGGATACCAGTAAGAAAGACATGATATTAATCCTGTTCTTGTTAGAGTTGATGTCAACTTTCCACAAGCCAGAGTAATCTGGGATAAAGAACCTAGGTTGAGAAAATGTCTCTTTAATATTGGATTATTGGCAAGTCTATAGAACATTTTCTTGCTTAATGATGGTTGATGTTACATTAGGGCATGTGGTCTAGGATATTATACAAAGAAATGTGGAGCAAGCCAGTAAGAAGTGTCCCTCCATGACTTCTGATTCAAGTCCTAGTTAAGGTTTGTGCCATGAATTTTTGCCATGATTTCTATTCATAATGAACTGTAAAATGTATCCTTAAATAAAACCTTTCCTCACTGAACTTCTTTTAATGGTAGTGTTTTGCAAAGCAATAAAACCCTAAAACAACAGATAACATGCCTTTAGGATACCAAACTGTATGAACACATAAGACTACCTTCAATTTTAGACACTCATTATAAGTTTTTCTTCCATTTTCTTTCCAGTGACTTTCTTCTCTCACTTGCTTTTATAACACTTTAATTGTATTAAAAGTAGTTTTTCATCCTTTGAGTTTCTAGGGCTCCAGGGAAAATAAACAATACACCACTGTGGCAGTTTGTAAGTAAGTAGATCTATGCACTAATGTCAGTTATGGCAGAAGAAATCAACAGATTTAAAATTTTTTTTAAAGATTCTATATTATGTGTATGAATAATTTGTGTGCATGTAAAGACACATGTAAAGTTCATAATAAGGAAGCAGATACTCTGGTTTTGGAGGCATGAAAGTTTTTGAACCACCATGTGAGTACTGATATTAAACCTCAACCTTCTCCACAAACAACAAGTACTCTCAATTACTAGGCCATCTTCCTAGCTCAGAAATACTCATTCTTTAATGAAAAAAAAAAATAGATCTTGTTTTTTATTCGTATAATATATACTGATTAATGTTTCCATTCCCTGTTCTCCTCCCAATTCACACTTCTCTTTCACTTTCACTTTTTGTCTTTCATTAGAAAACATTCTTTTAAGTGATAATAATAAAATAACATGTAATAAGATTACTTATTAAGGGACCTCCAATGAGGAAGGCTGAAAGCTGCCATAAGTAGCCCAGGGCTTGACAGAGAAAGCCACCACATAGAAATGACAAACAATCTTTAGAGACTGAGAGTTGGTGAAATACCAAAAAGAGAAAATCCAAAAGATGAAAAGCTGAAGCCAGTTAATTTTATGACCAATGATCATTAACTTTATTTCCTGTATACCACTGATTTTGAACCAAAATTGATCAAAGCATTGTAACTTAAAACATCACTAAACTTTTTTGACTGAAATGATCCTAAAATATATATACTGTGCCAGGAGGCAAGAAGTTGTATAGAGTGTTGGCCTGATGCTGCTTGTATTCTAATGCAAATAGCTTTATCTCAAGACCTGGTTGCCTCAGAGATGAGAAAGTCCATAAGTTGAAGTTATGTGACCTTGCTCCCAAGTTATTTCTGATTGTCAAATAAAGATGCCAACAGCCAATAACTTGGTAGAAGAGACATAGTCAGACTTTAGTCTTCCTAAGCCTGGAAGTCAGAGAAGAACCACAAAAGGAAGGAAGAAGGAGCAGGAGAAGGAAGGAAAAGACCCATGGATTAGGTAAGTCATGAAAACGTGGCCCTGAGGTGGGAGCAGCCCAGATGAAACAGAAAATAATAACTTGGGGTTATCAATATGAAAGTAGATCCTCAGAGCATAGAGAGTAGATATCAGTGCTGCTCTTGTGCTATTTAAGGCTTATTGTAAACATAAAAGTTGTGTGTATTTTTTATCTGGACACTTAATGGTCAAAATTAGTATACAAATACCAGACTGAAAATAAATAATTTCCTTTTTTCCCACAGATCTTTGGTAATTTAATAAGAAATGCTATCAATATTGGAAAAAACAAAACAAAACCAAAAAACCATGTGAAATGGCATTCATTTTCCCAGAAACTACTGGAAGATTTCAGCAGTCCTGAGATGGTATGAACAAAGCCCTCTTCTTGAAACACAATCTTCCTGAGTTGTTGAGTACAACTTCTGTGTACAACAAGCCAATTCCAGCATCTGCTACCAACCATAGCAAGAACTTCAAAGATACTGTGGATTCAAAGGGTCTCTTTGTTGAGACAAGAAGCTTCTTGGTGTTCAGTCCTGATCAGATTTGGTAAGGGAACATTTTATCAAGATACCTCCCCTCTAGCTGGGCCTCTAGTCTCTTGATAGGTGAATCTTCTCTAACTGAGTCCACATCCAGCAGTTCTCTGCTGTATATGTGTTGGGGGACTCATATTAGCTGGTGTATGCTGCCAGGTTGTTGGCCAAGTGTCTGAGAGATATCAGAGGTCTACGTTAGTTGAGAGTGCTGGTCCTATGGGGTCTCTCTCCTCCTCAGCCATCTTTTCCCTAATTCAACTGCAGTGGTAAATATCTTCAGTTAATTGGATAGGTATAAATAACTGCATCTAACTCTTTCAGCTACTTGTTGGGTCTTTCAGAGGGCAGTTATGATAGGCCCCTTTTTGTGAGCATACCACAGTTTCAGTAATAGTGTCAGGCCTTAGGGCCTCCCCTTGAGCTTGATCCAAATTTGGGCCTAATGCTGGACCTGCTGGTCCTCAGGCTTCTTGCCATTTTTGTCCCTGCATTCCTTTTTGACAGAAAATATGGGACAAAGTTTTTGACTGTGAGGTGGTACCCCATCCCTCACTTGATGACTTGTCTTTCTACTGGAGGTGGGCTCTATGTATCAACTCTTTCCACTGTAGGAAATTTCATCTAAGGTCCCTTCCTTTGACTCCTGAGATTTGCTTACCCAGAAGGTCTCTGGCACATTCTAGCAGGTCTTCCCACATCCTACCATCCAAGGTCTCCTGTTTCCATTCTTTGGGCTGGCCCTCAGGACTTCAGCCCTGTTATCCAGACCCAATTATTTGGAGCTATCTTTTCTTGAAGTTTGCATAGCCTTGTTGGAGATATTTTCAATGGGAAACAGAATTTGAGGGTTCACGTGTTCTTTTCACACCTGTCAGCTCACTGACTCTTCTTGATTCCTGTGGACCCAAATGTAAACCTCTTAGTTACCACTTTTGTACTATATCTGCCTGCATGCTGACAGGTTCCCAGGCATGATGATAATGGACCAGACCTCTGAACTATAAGGGAAACATTTTCCAGCTCCAGGAAGCAGAACTCAGTGGCTTTAGCCATGTATCTCTGGCTTTAGAGTAAGGAATAGAAGGGGTTACTAGGGAAATTGATAGTGGTTAGTCAGAGGAAAGAAATTCACAGTGATTAAGAAGAGACCACCATTACTGAGGTAAAGTATTTGGAGAGCACAGAACAAATAAGCTGTGTTCAAGATATAGCCATATCTTGGTATATCTTGCTATATCTTGATATAGCATTATCTCATGCTGCAGCTGGACTTGGTAATGTGTAAGAATCACCTAGATAGTATGAGTTTTGAAGGCACAAATGGGTCATGGAGTGCAGCTGATGTTTGGTACTCTGTAAGACCAGGGAAGGATATTGAAGAAGGTGAAGCTTGGGTTGTGGTCAATGACCCAGGGCTGAACAGGTCATGCAAAGAAGTTGAGGCTTGTCATAATGTAAAGAGCCTATGAGAGGTTACTGGTGAAGCCTAGCTACAACAAAAGATTCCAGGATATTCAAAATGCCAGTACTGTTGGATAATCGTGAAGAACAGGAGCGGCAGTGGTGTGGAATCAATCAGAGACTAGAATTCTGCAAAGAGTAAAGCAGGAAATGTGACCCAAGCAGCTTGAACAAACCTAGAAGATCTTGTGTGCATATCTGACACTGGAACAAGAAGCTGTAATGTTGAAGTTGCTTGGAAACCCCAAGATGTTTGAGGGGGTAGTGCTATGGGATACTTGCTGGGGAAAGCAGCTAACTGGGAGTGGAACCAGCCAAAGAGAAAAAACTGTACTGCAGTTGACAAAACGGAAAATAATTGAAGACCTGAAGAGTGCTTTAGCAACAGACATGGAGATGCAGAATTTGGAGTTTGCCTAGATGACTTTTGGTGTTACTTTGGTCCCGTATTTCCTCACTATGTCAATTTGATATGGCAATTATATTCTGCAATTTTGGACGCATGTGATCTTCTTTTTAGTTTTGATTTTATAGGGTATTACAGTTAAGTTGAACATCAGAAGAGATTTGAGCTATGGACATTTAACATTGTCATAGAATATGGAGACTTTTGAAGGTGGTTTAAATGATTTAGCATCATGATATGGCTAGGTATGGTCCCAAAGGCTAGTGTGTTTGAACAAGACTTTGGGGTCAAGTGGATGGAATGTGGTGGTTTGAGTATTCTTGACCAAGGAAGTGGCACTGTTAGGAAGCATGATCTTGTTGGAGTGGGTGTAGCCTTGGTGGAGGAAGTGTATCAGTTTGGGAGTGAGCTTAGCTTCCTCCTAGCTGCCAGAGAATGTAAGTCTTTTCTAGTTTGCCTTTTGAAGAAGATGCAGAACTCTCAGTTCCTCAAGTGATATGACTGCCAGGATATTGCCTGCTTCTTGCCATGTTGTTAAAGAGTAAACCTCTGAACCTGTAAGCCAACTCCCACTAAGTGCAATTCTTTATAAAATTTGCCTTGGTCATTGTATCTCATCATAGGAATAAAACACTAAGACTCTATCTATCTATCTATCTATCTATCTATCTATCTATCTATCTATCTATCATCTATCTATGTATCTACCTAGAAATTATCCTTCTATCATTTATAGTTTGTCTACTAATCTATCATTTATCATTTATGTATCTATAAAGTTAGCTCTACTTATTTATTTATTATCTGTATCACTAGCTATCATATATCTATCTGTTTGTTTGTCTGTTTATCAATCTATACCTGTCTATCATCTGTCTATCTATCTGTTTGTCTATCTATCTGTTTTCTACTTGTCTGTCCATCTCTTTATCATCTATCTATCAATCTATTAATCTCTCTGTCATATCCATCAACTATTTTATTTATCATTTATTTCCATATATCATATTTCACCAATTTGTATTCTATCTCTATAATCTATCAAAAAGCTATCTATCATCATCATCATAAATCTACTATCTGTATATGTATGTGGCATATGAATAAATATTTTTAATAGTTACTTTTAATTGTTATACTTACAGAATCTAGATGGTAAGGAGCAGCCTCAGCTTGTAGAGGGGTTCTGAGAGTTAGGATCTGGGAATTGCTATACAAGTCATATGTACACCAGTCTCAGTTTTTAAAAATAGGTTACTAAACTGACAATAGTAATAGATGTCCAGGACCACAAAAAGGACAAAGCTAATTATGGTACGAGTTAGTTCTCAGGCCAAGATTTTTATGTGAACAACAATTTACAAAGACAAGGATGTGTAAAAAACAAAACAAACAAACAAACAAACAAACAAACAAAAAAAGACCAAGCAATTTTTCATTGTGGGTAGAATTACAAGCCGGTACAACCATTTTGGAAATTTTGGAAATGAGTCTGGCATTTCCTCAGAAAATTCAAATAGTTCTACCTCAGGACCTAACTATACCACTCCTGGGCATATACCCAAAAGATGCTCTAATATATAACAATGACACATGCTCCACGATGTTCATAACAGCCTTATTTATAATAGATTTAATTGCTTTTAATGATAGAAGGGAGCATACAGATTTTGCATGAGACAGTTGGGGGTTTCTTCCCAGGGTTCAAGACTGATAAAAGAAGTTTATGCTGAGAAGATGGGAGACCCTGTTGTGCCAAGAGCTGGACGGCTGCCAGGAGGAAGACAATGAAAGGCAGAGAGCCAGATGATAGATGCAGCAGATATTAAGCTCCACAGAAGAAAGATTTTAGGTTAAATGAATAAACAAATATTTTAAAGATATGTAAAAGACTTGCAAGGGCAAATTTTCAGCATCTTTCAATGTGGTCTACATGGGATTTCTGGGATTGTAAACTGTGTATGTAAAAAATTAGAGCCTGTAAATAGGCTTACACAGTAAGTAGAAGGGAATTTAATTAAAGGTAAGTACAGAAATGTACAAGGGTTAGGCATTTGATCTTTAAAATGATTAAATCGAAAGCAATGTGTAGGAAGTCTAACCTACCAGATAGTAGAAGCTTAGGCCTTGAGAGCTAAATAAAGATAAAGGGTCATACCCCAATAAATACTCAAAGAAGTATTAATCTCTAGTGGAATGGAGGAATTAAGTATACATAGATGTATAAAATATTGAGGCTTTTGACTAAAATTATAGTTAAAAAGGCAGGAGGTTATGAAGAAGCACTATCTCAAGGTTAATATTTGTTTATATTACCTTAATTGCTTTGAATATTTAATCATCAAACTGTGTGTGGTTAGGAGTGTGGTGGTTATATTAAAATTTCTCTGTGAGAGAGCTCAAGATATACCTTTAATTATTTCCAGTTACTGGTTCAAGGATAGCTATTTTGGGAGAGAGTCTGTATTTTTTTGTTGACAGGAAAGGAGAAGAGTCTCTGGACACCTTACAGAGTGACATGGATCACATATGACAGGGGAAGACCTCCTGAGGATCTTGAAAAATTCAAGAGAATCCAAGACAGGTGAATTGACTTGCTTATACTCTGATATGGGAACAGCCAACTAAATTGCTTTGACATAAAAAGTCTCTAGGAAAAAAAAAACTTTATTTAAAATGAGACAATAAATCTTGTTGGCTATGAAATCTTTTAGATTTTTTTCATGTTCGCCTTTATATAGCATGCATGAAGTTTTATTACAATTGGTTATTGATAAAAATCAACTCATAAAGAAGAGTTTTTTTTTCACCTGCTCAAATGAGCAAAATTTCATCTTTAACTGATCTGTGCAGCCTGCTCAATTCATAGGAACATCTTTATTGTAGTAGACTTTTTGTTGTAAGATTCATATATTACAGAATTGCATATTTGACAAGATTCATCCTCAGAGATGCAGAACTGATCTGATGTTCTAGTCCCCTGTTTCCTGATGCTGTCCAGAGGCTTGGTTCCATAACGACTTCAAGTGTTGCTAATGATTTCACATGATCTTGACTCATCCTAACTTTCAGACACATCCAGTCAAAACATAAGTCAAGCCCTGAATCTTGTAAGCATACAGAGACTGGATAATAAACAATAAAACAATCTTTCTTATTCTAACAAATCTTCTAATTTTCTTAGATGTCTCCACTCCTTTAAAGAAGTTCTCATCATACCTATTCAGCAGGAAGAAGCCACTGCAAGTTGTCAGTCCAACTTCTTGAGTTTGGAGGTCTGGTTATGGTTATTTTACAAATCATATGTAGGTTATCATTTTAAGGAATAATTTGGGAATGGTCATAATTTGAAACAGGGAGACAATATATTAGATGAATTACTAAATGTATCCTTGAACAAAGCATTATGTAGCCATAATCTTTTACCAGTTAAGGTAAAAATCTTTGCAATTGATTTAAAATTGAATTTGTAATTTCTTACACTGGTAGCCAATTTCTATATCATTATAGAATTAAAGTTTCATTGGTATGAATCTGTATATTGATACAAAGTTTGCAATTAATATTGTTACTCTTAGACAGGCACTGTGCCTATGCAACTTATTTAAGAACACAATGTTTGACCAGTCCTGTTATAACTGCTTTTACAAATTGTATAGAAGGATCAAGTAACACAAGGTAAGGGTATATTTTATATATTCCTATATTAAACTCATGGTTAGATTAGATTCTAATTCAATTATAATAAAGTGCTTTCAATTTACTCAAACAGAAATGGCTAAGAGTTGTTAACATTTAACCATTTCATTATTATTAGAAATCTTGACTAGAAAATAGCTGCTCCTGATAAACCCCCTTCACAGCTCAAAGCAGATAGTAAGCGTGTTATCTCCAAGCAAGGTTGGTTATCAGGACAAGGTAGCCACAAGGCAGAAATTGTCCATTTCACTTGCAGACCAAAAATGTTCAACAGGACAAACTGATGTAAGATATTGAACTACTAACCTCTTCCAAGAAAGGGTGAACTAGTCCTTTATATTTCTACTTCATTGCTGTTTCTGCCAGTTGGCTCTGGGCCAAAAGGCTGAAGGAAGATGCTCCAACTTTATAAGAAATTAGAGGACTGTCCAAGTAGTCTACTGTCTATACAATTGTTTAAATTTTAGAAGCAATGTTGTGTGCTTCCTATATACTCAGGTAATATTTAATTCATTCTCAGATTTTTGATAGGGTTAAAGAATAATTAAAGTCCTGTAAGGAAAGATAAGTTGTTTAACATTAAAAAGCATGATATAGAGTTTAACACATGGTTTTCAGATGGTGTTTCAGACTAAAATCCAAACATAATCCAGGTATAGAACCATAAACACTTTGTTGGTAATGATGGTAAATTAATTTATCTAATTGACAACTATGATGGACTTGATGATAACTGTATATCGTACTCAATGATTTATATTATTGTTATGGTTATACTCAATTTATGTCTGAGAAACGAGTTTTTTTTTTTTTTTAAGTTGGACAGAAATTTTGAGGTGTTGAAGATTGTCTCTGATGTTTGATTCAATCAGAAATTTGTGTGTAAATGCTGAATGTCCTTGTCCCCAATTGGATTTTGATCAACCAAGTAAGATACCAGGGGCCATCAATCAAGTAAGATGGCTGGGCATGCGGTGGGATACTTAGTGTTGTACAGGTGGGATGCAGAGAAAAACCTAGCGCTATCGCTATGACTTTGTGTGAAAGAATAGGAAGAAAGGTAGGCAGAGATAAAGCCAACCAGCCTACGAGATTTCATGTAAGTGGCCAATAGCCTCTTCCCCAATTGGGCCTTGGGAAGCAGGGGAAGATTTAGGAGTTCCCAGCTTTTGAGGTTGCCAAGGCCTTAAAAAAAGCAAGTGTGTGTGTGTGTGTTTGCGTGTGTGTGTGTGTTTGTGTGTGTGTTTCATTTGTGGACCCAAAGATAGCTCCTGGATGGTTATACACATGAGATCTGCTGAGAGCCAAAACAGTGTAGAAAAACCTATATAAATTATATTTACTTAATTTTGCAATTAAACTTTTGTTTGCATACATTCCATATTGTAATACATTATTTTGAGTATTTTAATGTAGGGATTTTTTCAGGTGTAAACTCTAACATTCCTTGTGTTTCATACCAGAGTCTTCCAACATCATTTAGGAAAAGTGTACTATTACTTAGTTTGCTCAGATACACGTTTTTTTTTTTGTTTTTTTGTTTTTTTTTTTTAATTTCAAATTTTTAGTGGTTTTATTATTAAATAAAGAGTAAGTTTTAATTTGATACATACATACATGTGCTTTATCAGATTGAGGGTGTAAATTGTTGACATGTTAGTAGTTACCTTTACCTATTTGCTAAAACATAAAATTGAGGATAAGACCAACACTGATCAATCTCAAAAATCTTAAAAATGAGTGCTTAACAGAAAAAGAGAAGTGGATAAAAATCAAGCTTCATGGGTCTTCTATTATCTGTAATTCTAGGTAAAATTTGCTCTTTACAAATAATGGGAACACATTGTGCCTATACTGGCATTTGGACTGTAAACCTTATGGTCTGTCAGGTACACAGGGAATGCCCCCAGCTGTGTAGGATGTGGCAAGGTGGGGTGTCTATTCTACTCTGTGGTCATTTTGCATCCACTCACTGAGTAATAACAGGACTTCGAAAAAATCATTTGCCCATACACACCTCTTTCATCAGGAAAATTTGAGGACATTTTCAAAGGTACAATCTTCAGATGGTGTTATTGTTAAACTCAAATTTGAAGAAATATAACCCAAAGCTTTTGATGAAATGACAAATACATAGAATTTTTATCTTTAGGTAGAAAATTCAGCCTATGGGATAATTCGACAATAGATTCTCTTTATACTGATTTTTAGTAATCAATAGTGAGATATCCTTTTTGTCAGGCATAAAGATAAAGCATAGAAATGAACTGTGTTGTTCTTGTCATGTCAGTGTTCAAACTGAAACTAGGAGACACTCAAGTAAATCATTATAAACACTTACAGCACCTGGGAACGGAAGAATCATCATAAACTCTCAAGACATGAAACCATCTGCAGAGTACTCAGAATTAACCTAAGTTCCAGTTGTCTGTAATATTCCACAAACACTGAGGGAATAACCAAAAAAAGGGGGTAGGGAGAAGGCATTGGCCTGCTTCTCTCAACTACAGAGCAAGGCAAATATAATTATTCACCTAAATTTTCACATTATAGACCCTCTCTTCAGCATAATGGCTTAAGTGGAACAATACATATAGCCAAGGACACATTGCCACTCCCCTCCCTCCAGATGATGAGTTTTAAAACCTCAGATAAATGAATCAGCAATTTTTAGATTAATTTTTATTGGATATTTTATTTAAATTTCAGATGTTATCCCTTTCCCCCATTTCTCCCCCACCCAGAAACCCGAATCATCATTTTTTACTGTCTGCTCTTTCTATTTAGTAGGGAGACTTGCTGTTCCTGATGTCAAGTCTGAAGTTTCAGAAGAATATCGCCTCTATTCTGAATGTCACATTGAAGATGGCTTGTGGAATGTTTCTTTCCATGATCTATTTTTTGATGTTGTCATCCTGTTTGAATATATCCACATTAACTTGTTTCAAAAACGTATAGCAATTTATAAGTAGAATAATACACTGACTTTCTCAAAGGAGAAATTTCAGAACTACATTGAACAAAGTTTATTCAATAGTAGGTTTGGTTTAGGTAGAAACAGTTGCTATGATTTTAATGGCAATATGTTTTCTGGTCACAGACAAACAACATCAAGAATAGAAAAAGTGAGATGAGTCTTCAGTATAACAGGTGCATTTAGAGAATGTGTCTTTTGGAATGGTATTTGCTCATAAATTTTGTCCTTTTACTCTTGAGTTTTCTTATTCATTCCTTTGGTCTTGCCTCATATGATCAGTGATTTATCCTTAAAAATGCCCCCAATTTTGTAAGCACCTCACATCATACTAGCTTCTTTAAAGGGGAGACTTTATGTCACTTACAGTACAGCAGTACAATATAGTTCAGAAAACATCATAGTGTGGATTATACTCACTGTTGGTCCATTTTTCTCCCATTCTTCCTTCACAGTCTTTAAACTTCCTAACTGTCTTAATGTCCCTTTCAAAAACTTGTTGATTGTTGTGATTCTTTCATTTTTCATTGCAACTCCTAGTTTTCAATAATGGATATGGAATAGTATACTGAAGTGGATGTAATCATAAAATAATTATATATTAATTAATATGAAAATATTAATTAATTCCTTATGTTTTGATACTCAGTTCTATAATACTTACTTTGAAAGATCAATTCTTCCATAGTATAGTGACCATTAAGTTTTATTAACAATTATATTAAGAGTTACATGTAATATTATTGCTGTATTAATAGTTTTTCATAGAATAACCTATTAAGGTAGAAATATGTCAACAATTTTTGTTATACATGATTCAACACAAGATTAAAGATCCTCAGTGTAAAATCTTGAAAAATAATTATGAGAATCTTGGTGGGTTCACAGCAGCTGATGACCATCAATTCTCAAACAGCATTTCTGTCTATCTACTGTACTTTGTGGTCCACACATACATACTCCAATACCTAGTAACTTCCCACCAGTCAGAATGGCTAAGATCAAAAACTGAGGTGATAGTAGATGCTGGTGAGGATGCGGAGAAAGAGGAACACTCCTACATTGTTGGTGGGATTGCAAGCTGGTACAATCACTCTGGAAATCAGTCTGGTGGTTCCTCAGAAAATTGGACATAGTGTTACCTTATGACTCAGTTATACCACTCGTGGGCATATACCCAAAAAATACTCTGACATATAACAAGGACACATGCTGCACTAAGTTCATAGCAGCCTTATTTATAATAGCCAGAAACTGTAAAGAACCCAGATGTCCTTCAACAGAGGAATGGATACAGAAATTGTCGTATATTTACACAATGGAGTATTACTCAGCTATTAAAAAACCAATGAATGCATCAAATTTTTAGGCATATTGATTGTACTAGAAAATATCATCCTAAGAGAGGTAACCCAATCACAAAAGAACACAAATGGTGTACACTAACTGATAATTGGATATTAGCTCAAAAACTTGCAGTACCCAAGATACAACTCACAGACCATGTAAGGATCATGAGGAAGGAAGACCAAAGTGTGGTGCTTCTGTCCTTTTCAGAGGGAGTAGCAGAATACTCACTGGAGTACATATGTAGACAAAGTGTGGAACAGAAACTAAAGGAGGGATTGTCTGTAGAGTGCCCCACCTGGGTATCCCTCCCATGTGCAGTTACCAAAGGCAAACACTATTGTGGATGCCAGAAAGTGCATGCTGACAGGAGGCTGATATAGCTGTTTCCTTAGAGATCTTCCAGGGCCTGACTTATACAGAGGCAGATGCTTACAGTTAACCATCGAACTGATAAAGGAGTTCCCAATGGAGGAGTTAGAAAGAGGACTGAAGGAGCTGAAGAGGTTTGCAGCCCCATGGGGAGACAAAAAAAAAAAAAAAAAAAAAAACAACCAACCAGAGCTTCCAGGGTCTAAACCACCAGCCTGGGAACAAACATGGAGGGACCCATGGCTCCAGTTGTATATGTAGTGGAGGATGGCCTTGTTGGGCATTGGTGGGAGATGAGTTCCTTGGTCAAGTGCGGCTGGATTCCCCAGTGTTGGGGAATTATAGGGCAGGGAGGTGGAAATGGGTGGGTGGAGGTACAACCTTATAGAAACATGAGGTGGGGGATGGGATAGGGGATTAATGGGAGGAATGTGGTATATTTGCAAAAATATCAATATGATTGTATTATTTTTAAAATAATTTTATTTTTCTATCTGAATATTTTGCCTTCATTGCCTGTCTGTTAACTGGATATGTACCTGATGCCTGTGAAGGTCTGGAAGTGGAAAAATGAATGCTTATGAGATGTCAAGTGTGTAGTGAGACCCAAACCTCTATCTGGTGAGAGCAGCAAGTGTCTTAATAAAAGGCCCATTGCTTCCGAACCCAGTTGCATTTATTATATACTAAAAATTGACTCTGTGTTGGAACCTTGTATATCATTGACACTCACATTAAATATTCTTGACTTTTGAGACTCTCTATTTTCCATCTTCTTTCTATGTATTCTATCTCAATGCCGTAACTGAAAATACTGAAGCATAATATTCTTGTGAAATAGTATATTTCTCAGAATGTAACTGCGCCCTCAGTCACAAAATGACTATATATATATATATATATATGTATATATATATATATATATATATATATATATATATATATCATGTAAGCTTAATGTATATTTGCTATCTTGTCTTTTTTGTGGTTCCTGCTATAACATACCACGATTTATGTTAAACACTATTTGATAACAACAATGGAAAATGAGGACAAAAAGATAGAGAAAGCAATAGTGCTTCCTGAGAACTACTACAGTGCTTCACAAAGCACAATTATGCCATTGCTATATTTGATCCTTATAAAAAGCTGGCTTAGGTAAGAAAACTGCGGCTTTGAAAGATTACAAAGTTTTTGTACACTTACATGACGATTGTGAAAGGGAATGTAGGCTTACTCTCAATCATATGCCTCAAGCAGTTGAGGCATTTATACAGTTTATAAAAGTAATCACAGTTTACAACAGTTTATAAAAGTAATCACCCTTTGGCATGTTCCTGTTCTCAATATCCTTTATACATTTCCCTTTGTAAGGCTTATTCAGATCCCCCCTTACTTTCCTGTTCCTTATCACTAAATTACAGGCACCAACTTACTAATTATATTGAATTAGAGATGGGTTTCAGGTATGATCTTCTTAGAAAACATACAAAGAGTGATAAAAACTCCATAGTAAGTTCCATTGATATTGTTATTAAAGGCAAAATTGTGTCACAGTTCTTCAGATGTACATGCAAAGAAATGAACAACTTTGCTATAGTCTGGGTCAAAAGGTCATGTAGAATTCAGGAAATTGATTCCCCTTCCGCCCCTCTCCTGGATCTGAAACCTGGACCAGACATCTGCCTGGTCTGCTGTTGTGTGGACCCTGGATTCCCCCGAGACATCCTGGAGGCTCCACGGATCCCACAGCCAGCCTAGGTAGGAAGACCCACACATTGCCCTGAGCCCATAGCTGGGTGCTGGGAGCATGCAGATTCCAGCAGATAACCAACCCCCACCCCCCCCACCCCCCCCGTCCCTGAGGACTAGCACTCCCCTTCTGCCCCTCTCTCGGATCTAAGGCCTGGACCAGACCTCTGCCCAGTCTGCTGTTGTGTGGACCCCTGATTCCACCTGAGACATCCTGGAGGCTCCACAGTCCCCACAGCCAGCCTAGCACTCCCCTTCCACCCCTCTCCCGGATCTGAGGCCTAGACCAGACATCTGCCCAGTCTGCGGTTGTGTGGACCCCGGATTCCTCCTGAGACATACTGGAAGGTCCATTCAACCCAGAGCCACAGAGGAACAACTGAACTCAGAGCTTCAGACAACATATCCTGAGATATCTTAGAGGAGACACTGCACCCAGAACAGCAGACACCTAGCTGGACTGCTACATTGGAGGCACCATATCCTGAGGCATCCTAGAGGTACCACTGTAATCAGTGCAGCTGGAAAAGATCACAGAGACATCTGGACCCCTAGGAGATCAGACACAAGCAAGATAACTGGAAAGGCAGGCTTCAGTCAGAGACAGCAAGTACAGGTAGCACTAGAGTTAACAAGATGGTGAAAGGCAAGCACAAGAACATAAGCAACAGAAACCAAAGTTACATGACATCATCAGAACCCAGTTCCCCAATCACAGCAAGCCCTGAACACCCCATCACACCAGAAAAGCAGGATTCAGAATTAAAATCACTTCTCATGATGATGATAGAGGACTTTAAGAAAGAAATAAATAACACTCTCAAAGAACTTAAGGAGAGTACTGGTAGACAGATAGAAACCCTTAAAGAGGAAACAGAAAACTCCCTTAAGGAATTGCAAGAAAATGCAACCAAACAGGAGAAGGAATTAAACAAAACCATGCAGGATCTAAAAATGGAAGTAGAAACAATAAAGAAATCACAAAGGGAGAATACCCTGGAGATAGAAAACCTAAAAAAATGATCAGGAGTCATAGACACAAGTATCACCAACAGAATACAAGAGATGGAAGAGAGAATCTCATGTGCAGAAGATACCATGGAAAACATTGACACAACTGTCAAAGAAAATGCAAAATACAAAAAGCTACTAACCCAAAATATACAAGATATCCAAGACACAATGAGAAGGCCAAACCTAAGGATAATAGGTATAGATGAGGGGGAAGACTCCCAACTTAAAGGACCAGTAAATATCTTCAACAAAATTATAGAGGAAAACTTCCCTAACCTAAAGAAAGAGATGTCCATAAATATACAAGAAGCCTACAGAACTCCAAATAGTTTAGACCAGAAAAGAAATACTTCCCGCCACATAATAGTCAAAACATCAAATGTACAAAACAAAGAAAAAATACTAAAAGCAGTAAGGGAAAAAGGCAAAGTAACATATAAAGGCAGGCTTATAAGAATTACACCAGACTTCTCACCAGAGACCATAAAAGCCAGAAGATCCTGGACCGATATTATACAGACCCTAAGAGAACACAAATGCCAGCCCAGACTACTATACCCAGCAAAACTGTGAATCATTATTGATGGAGAAACCAAAATATTCCATGACAAATCCAAATTTACACAGTATATCAACACAAATCCAGCACTTCAAAGGATAATTGGTGGAAAATTCCAACACAAGGAGGGAAACTACAACCTAGAAAAAGCAGGAAAGTAATCTTCCAAAAACTGTAAAAGAAGGTAGCTACACAAACATATCTCCACTGCTAATAACAAAAATAACAGGTAACAACACTCATTTTTCCTTAATATCTCTTAATATCAATGGACTCAATTCTCCAATAAAAAGACATAGACTATCAGACTGGATACGCAAACAGGACCCAACATTTTGCTGCATTCAGAAAACACATCTTTGTGGAAAAGACAGACACTACCTCAGAGTAAAAGGTTGGAAAACAATCTTCCAAGCAAATGGTCCCAATAAACAAGCTGGAGTAGCGATTCTAATATCAAATAAAACCATTTTTCAACCAGAAGTAATCAAAAAAGATAAAGAAGGACACTTCATATTCATCAAAGGAAAAATGTACCAAGAGGAACTCACAATTCTCAACATCTATGCCCCAAATGCAAGGGCACCCACATACATAAAAGAAACTTTACTAAAGATTTAAGCATACATTCCACCCTACACAATAATAGTGGGAGATTTCAACACCCCACTCTCAGCTATGGACAGATCATGGAAACAGAAACTAAACTGAGACACAATGAAACTAACAGAAGTTATGAACCAATTGGACTTAACTGACATCTATAGAACATTTCATCCTAAAACAAAAGTATATACCTTCTTCTCAGCACCTCATGGTACCCTCTCCAAAAATAGACCACATAATTGGTCACAAAACAGGCCTCTACAGATACAAAAAGATTGAAATAATCTCCAGTACCTTATCAGACCACCATGGATTAAGACTTGTCTTTGACATGGACAAAAACAACAGAAAGCCCACATACACTTGGAAACTGAACAATGTTCTACTCAATGATAACTTGGTCAAGGAAGAAATAAAGAAAGAAATTAAACATTTTTAGAATTAAATGAAAATGAGGACACATCATATCAAAACTTGTGGGACTCACTGAAAGCAGTACTAAGAGGAAAAATCATAGCTTTAAGTGCTCACAAAAAGAAAATGGAAAGAGCATACATTAACAACTTGACAGCAAACCTGAAATCGTTAGAACAAAAAGAAGCTAATATACCCAAGAGGAGTAGACGGCAGGAAATAATCAAACTCAGGGCTGAAATAAACCAATTTGAAACAAAAAGAACTATGCAAAATATCAACAAAACCAGGAGCTGGTTCTTTGAGAAAATCAACAAGATAGACAAACCCTTAGACAGACTATCCAAAGGGCACAGAGACAGCATTCAAATTAATAATATCAGAACTGAAAAGGGAGACATAACAACAAAAATTGAGGAAATTAGAAAAATCATCAGATCCTACTACAAAGGCCTATACTCAACAAAATTGGAAAATCTGGATGAAATGGACAATTTTCTAGACAAATACCAGGTACCAAAGTTAAACGAGGAGCAGTTAAACCACCTAAACAGTCGCATAACTCCTAAAGAAATAGAAACAATCATTAAAAATCTTCCCACCAAAAAATGTCCTGGGCCAGATGGTTTCAGTGCAGAATTCTTTCAGACCTTCAAGGAAGACCTAATACCAATCCTCTTCAAGCTATTCCATAGAATAGAGACAGAAGGAACACTACCCAATTCTTTCTATGAAGCTACTATTACGCTCATACCTAAACCACAGAAAGACCCAACAAAGAAAGAGAACTACAGACCAATCTCTCATGAATATTGATGCAAAAATACTCAATAAAATTCTTGCAAATCGAATCCAAGAACACATCAAAACAATTATCCATCAAGATCAAGTAGGCTTTATCCGAGGAATGCAGGGATGGTTCAATATTCGGAAATCCATCAATGTAATGCACTACATAAATAAACTCAAAGAAAAAAACCACATGATCATCTCACTAGACACTGAGAAAGCATTTGACAAAATCCAACATCCCTTCATGTTAAAAGTCTTGGAAAGATCAGGAATTCAAGGCCCATACCTAAACATAGTAAAAGCAATATACAGCAAGCCAGTAGCCAACATCAAACTAAATGGAGAGAAACTTGAAGCAATCCCACTAAGATCAGGGACTACGCAAGGCTGCCCACTCTCACCTTACCTATTCAATATAGTACTGGAAGTCCTAGCTAGAGCAATTAGACAACAAAAGGAAGTCAAAGGGATACAGATAGGAAAGGAAGAAGTCAAAATTTCACTATTTGCAGATGATATGATAGTATACTTAAGTGACCCTAAAACTTCCACCAGAGAACTCCTAAACCTGATAAACAACTTCAGCAATGTGGCTGGATATAAAATCAACTCAAACAAATCAGTAGCCTTCCTCTATTCAAAGGATAAACAGGCTGAGAAAGAAATTAGGGAAATGACACCCTTCACAATAGCCACAAATAAAATAAAATATCTTGGAGTGAATCTAATCAAGCAAGTGAAAGATCTGTATGATAAGAACTTTAAGTCTCTGAAGAAAGAAATCGAAGAAGATCTTAGAAGATGGAAAGATCTCCCATGCTCCTGGATTGCCAGCATTAACTTAGTAAAAATGGCTATCCTCCCAAAAGCAATTTACAGATTAAATGCAATACCCATCAAAATTCCAAATCAATTCTTCATAGAGATAGAAAGAGCAATTTACAAATTCATTTAGAATAACAAAAAACCTAGGATAGTGAGAAATATTCTCAACCATAAAAGAGCTTCTGGGGGAATCACCATCCCTTACCTCAAACTGTACTACAGAGGATTAGTGATAAAAACTGCATGGTATTGGTACAGAGACAGACAGGATGATCAATGGAATAGAATTGAAGACCCAGAAATGAACCCCCACACCTATGGTCACTTGATCTCTGACAAGGGAGCTAAAACCATCCAGTGGAAAAAGGACAGCATTTTCAACAAGTGGTGCTGGCTAAACTGGAGGTCAACTTGTAGAAGAATGCAAATTAATCCATTCTTATCCCCTTGTACAAAACTCAACTCCAAGTGGATAAAGGACTTTCACATAAAGCCAGATACACTGAAACTAATAGACGAGAAGTTGGGGAAGACCCTTGAATACCCAGGCACAGGGGAAAAGTTCCTGAACAGAACACCAATGGCTTATGCTCTAAGATCAAGAATCAACAAATGGGACCTCATCAAATTGCAAAGCTTCTGTAAGGCAAAGGACACTGTCAACAAGACAAAACGGCAACCAACAGATTGGGAAAAGATCATTACCAATCCTACATCTGATAGAGGGCTAATATTGAATATATACAAAGAACTCAAGAAATTAGATGCCAAACAACAAAATAACCCCATTAAAAATGGGGTACAGAGCTAAACAAAGAATTCTCAACTGAGGAAACACGAATGGCCGAGAAGCACCTTAAGAAATGCTCAATATCCTTAGTCATCAGGGAAATGCAAATCAAACAACACTGAGATACCACCTCACACCAGTCAGAATGGCTAAGATCAAAAACTCAGGTGATAGTAGATGCTGGCAAGGATGTGAAGAAAGAGGAACACTCCTTCATTGTTGGTGGGGTTGCAAGTTGGTACAACCACTCTGGAAGTCAGTCTGGCAGTTCCTCAGAAAATTGGACATAGAACTACCTGAGGACCCAGCTATACCACTCCTGGGCATATACCCAGTAAATGCCCCAACAAATAACAAAGACATATGCTCCACTATGTTCATAGCAGCCTTATTTATAATAGCCAGAAGCTGGAAAGAACCCAGATGCCCTTCAACAGAGGAATGGATACAAAAAAATGTGGTACATTTACACAATGGAATATTACTCAGCTATTAAAAATAATGAACTTGAGAAATTCTTAGGTAAATGGATGGAACTAGAAAATATCATTCTGAGTGAGGTAACCCAATCACAAAAGAACACACATGGTATTTACTCACTGATAAGCAGAGATTAGCCCAAAATTTGAAACAACAAAGATTCAACTACCAGACGACATGAAGCTCATGAAGAAGAAAGAACAAGTGAGGATGCCTAGGTCTTTCTTAGAAGGAGTAACTAAATACCCAAGGGAGCAAATTCGGAGAGAAAGTGTGGGACAGAATCTGAAGGAGAGGTTGTATGGAGACCATTCCACCTGGGTATTCATTCCATGTGCAGTCACTAAAAATAGACTCTGATATGGACGACAGGAAGGGAAAGCTGACAGCAGCCTGATAAGGCTGTCTCATTAGAGGTCCCCCAGAGTCTGACATACCCAGAGACAGATACTTGCAGCTATCCATTAATCTGATCAAAGGTTCCCAATGGAGGAGTTAGAGAGTAAACTGAAGGAGCCTTAAGGGTTGGTGGCCCCCATGAGGAGAGCAACAATACCAACAAGCCAGAGCTCCCCAGGGTCTAAACCACCAGCCTAGGAGCACTTATGGAGATACACATGACTCTAGCTGTATATGTAGGGAAGGATGGCCAAGTTGGGCATAGGTGGGAGAAGAGGCCATTGGTACCTTGAAGGCTGAGCACTGAGTGGGTGGGGGGTGGAACTTGAGGGTGGGGAGGGGGATTGGGGGGTAGGTGGGTGAACACCCTCATAGAAGCAGGAGGAGGGGGGATGGGATAAGGGGTTCCTGGGTTGGGGAGGGAATTCGGTAAGGGGATAAAATTTGAAATGTAAATATTATATCCAATAAAAGAGGGAAAAGAAAAAAAAAGCAGTTAGAACCAACATCCTTAATAAAATGTCAGCCCTCTTAAAAAAAACTATCTTGATACTAAAGTTTGTTTTGAGAATTTTATATTGCAGAATGATCAGCCTTGTTCTATCTACTCAACAAGCAAGCTGGGCAGACCTGCTCAAACCTCTGAGGTCCGGGAATTCAATCTGGAGGCAGTGAAGACACAGCATCAGAGGCTTATCAATTTGCTCTTCCCCCCACTCCTCTCCTAATATCTCAATATCCATAATCAGCTTGAAGAAGCTAATGAAGAGTCAGCGCCCCTATTCCCTGGGCTTGGGGTCTACGGTGATAAATGTTGGGCAGTCTTTCTAGGGAAAAGTAGTGGTTTTGTGGGAATAGAGAGGATTAGCTAGGGGTTAATTGCATAGCCATAACCTATTAGTTGAAATTGGTATAATTAGTATCAAGATGAAGATATAAATTCTTAAATGGCACCAATTTACTTTGATTACAAATTTTAAGGTTTTCATTGGCATGAGCTTCTTATTGATATAAGAGTGAGATGAACATTGTTACTCTCATAAGCATTGTACCAGTATAACACATTTAGGAATACAAGGCTTAGACCCAGTCCTTCTTTAACTTTTTTAACTGATTTTAGATGGTCAGCCTGTGAGTTATGGGACTATAGCAAATTCATGGGTTGGAGTTTATTATAAGGGTGTTTTCTATGTTTTATTTAGAAATAGCTGAGTGGAGTTAACAGACAACAGTCCAGATTACCTTACATGGATAGTTGGTTTTCAAAACGTCAAAAGTCCACAGAATAGACGTGACAAACATTTCTGTATTAATGTTCATTTTGATTATAGACCTGTCTGCTCCTGACAGCTTCCTATATTGAATTCTAAGAAGAAATTGAGCATCTTTGGAGTTACTCCTGTTGTGGTGAGACAGCCACTAGACAAGAATTGCCTCTTTCCTTCTACAGACAAATTACTGTCCAGAAATGGACACACTTGCAGAATAGTCGACTGATTATATCTGCCTAGACAGAGTAATCAGCCCTTAATAATTCTGCATCACTAAGGTCTGTCAGATGATCCTGGGCCAGAATGTGGAAGAACAGATGCTCCAACGTTTTGAAGTAGAGAGCGAGTGTCCAGGTGTTCAGAGGTCTCTATAAATTGGCTAAGTTTTAGAAGCTATGCTTTGTGCTTCCCACAATTATAGTTAACTCAGTCATTCTGGATTTTTGATGGGGTTGAAAACTTATAGCCTCATAGCCAATCCTGCCTATTTACCTTGACAGAAATCATTTGAGTGGATGGTCGTCAGCTGACATTCATCCTAACGCCAGGTTCAGAACTAAATGTTTTAGTTAGGATAGATGACAAAGTTTCTGGTTTGTCAACAAAATGATGGACTGGGTATTAGGACTATCTTGTACCTCACTGGTACAAATTGGCATAATTATGCTCTAATTGTATTTTGAGTGAAAAGTTTCATTTTAACAGGAAGGGTGATTTGTAGAGGAGCTAAGGTGGGAGGAGTACTGAAAGGAAGAGATGGAGTAAGAAGTGGAGGATAAAAAGGAGAGGAGAAGCTAGGTGATAAAAGAGAGAAAGAGGGGGGAGACAGGGAGGCAGATGTTCATGTATCTCCACCAGTCAAAGACAGTTGATATATCTAGGTTGAGTAGTGTGTTACACCTCTGATTGAGCAATACCAAACTTATAAAGCCTTTGATTAACATTTTTAAAAAAATGTATAAGTGCAAAAAGTAAAATGGGCATGGGATAAGGGCTTTCTAAGGGGGGTTTGGGGAAAGGGGATGGCATCTGAAGTGTGAATAAAATATCCAATAAAAAAATGGAAAAAAAAAGAGTTCAGGAAATTACATTCACGAGTGCCTTTTTTTCCATTTCTTTTTAGAATATTTTAGAAATATTTTTTCAAATATCTAAAATCGAAATGAATTTATTAGTGAGTAACTTGATGGTACATGTATATCATTGTCTGTAAATGATTTTGGTCATTTGCAACTGGCAATATTATCATGAAGTTTAAATGTGTCAGGCTCCCTGAGTACGAACTGAGAACCAGTAAAAACTTGATTCCTGTTGCGGGGGAAGGGGGGGAAGCAAATAATCAAACAGAAAAGAGATCACCTGGAAGGCAGATGACAGAATTTTGATGAGAAAAATAAACGTGATCAAATGGCCTTCTTACTAGAAAAATCAGTTTTTTATATAATATGTTCTCTTTATGTCAGCAAATTATAAGTCAATCATACAGAGTTTCCATTTTAAAATGTATGTAATCCATATAAATGTGCTAGGCAAACTCAGTAAATAATAATAATGGATGTTTAGTTTCAGCCTCCTTGAAAAAAATCTCATGTAACTAATAATACTTCATTTGTGTTATTTTAGTTAGTTTAATGTTAGGGTAATTTGTACACCTGTGTGTGACAGGGAAAGACAGCAACAGAGAAAAAGCACTGGCACAAGTAAATATGTATGTAATAGGTACATTGTAAAGTTTACAAAATCCAGAATGGAAATACATAATAGAAAAAAATACTCAAATCTAGGGAAGAAATAAGAATGCAAACCCACAGGAGACTTTCAGAGACATAAAGGTGAGAAAAGAATCCAACTTTCCACTGAGAACTGTAGTCAGGAAATTTTGATGAAAGAATCTTCAGTTTGATTAAGTTAAGATTCAAGTAGAAGACACCTCTTTAGGCATGTCAAGACTAAGCCCTTTGAGTTTTATCAGGTAGTTTTAGATCTCAACTGCTGCATTTCTGAAAAGCACATTCACTTTGTTACTTGAGGTAACAGTTTGGTAGCCTCAAAAAGGTTTGTATATTATCTTCTCGCAAGTCATGATTCACCATAATATTACATTTAAAGTACAAGGGCTCTCTAGAAAAGAAATTACTGGAACAATACTTAAATATCACTTGAAAATAGGTAATACAATAACCCCCCCCACACACACACACATGCACGCACGCACACATGCACATGCACACGCACATGCACACAGACACACACCAATATATATGAGAACTTGGCTTATGGGAAGTCAAACGTGGCAAGATTTGCACCATGACCAATCCAGGATATCTAACAGAAATTTTGACCAGAAAAGTGTGGTATGTACTAGCAGTAGAAAGGCTGTAAACTGAATAACAGTTCTCCATAGGGTAGAAGATAGGGCTCTCCACTGATTTCCCTGAGGCAGAAAACTGATGTCTTAAAGGTACAGTACATATTTTTAAATTAACATATTGACTAACATTGCCTTTCTACTTGGACATTATAGATGACATGAGGACATCTTAAAATAATCTTTAAGAAATGTAGACATCAATTTGTCAAGTAGACTAGAATTCATGGCTATTCAAGATCACTAGGGGTAAATCCATCAGTGCAATAATGAGGAGATAGATCAAGGAATATAAAAATGATACCGGTTGCCCCAGGGATATGCACTTAATTCTATCTCATAGGGAGCTTTGTATACAATTCTCTAATGTACATAGGAATCTTGGGTGTAGGTGTATAGAAGGGATGTAGGCTGCATGTAAAGTTTGTAGTGTTTTGTTTGATATAATGAAAATTATGATGAAGTTCTGTTGTTGAGAAATGGGTGGTCTGTGGGGAGGAGATTATGAACCCAGGCTAGAGTCCTTTCCTAAAACACTGTTGATAGATAAAGAAGTAGAGAGCATAAGACCAAGCAAGAGACTATTGAAAGTTGGAAGACTTCTAAAGGAACAACAGATTTGGCAGATCTGAATGGGCCCTGCTCCTTCTTGGCCCTTAGCAAGATACCACCTCTTACTGATCATATGACAGTCTAAAGTGAAGCAACCTAAACAGTACAGAGGTCTCTGTTTAGATTATAAGCTTACAAAAGAAGTAATGATCCCATCCGTGCTACACCACACAGTCTTATGCTTTGGAAGAACAACTCATATAACCTTGAGGCTTGTTCATGCTGTCTAACACCTTTGTAGTCTGTGACTAATGTCCATGTGGATGCAGAATCATCAAGTCAGTTGAATCAGGTAACAGTAGGTCTACAAAGTGCTGAACTTCTATTAAGCCTCAATTTCAAAAATTCAACTTCTACACATTTACTCATTTGGGGAAGAAATTAAAAGGCTACTAAATTCACTTCTTAAAGAATCTGTGAGTCTAGACTATATATTTGATTATATTTTCTCTATCTTCAGATACACCAGGAAAGGGCATCAGATCCCATTACAGATGGTTGTAAGTGACCATGTGCTAGGAATTGAACTCAGGACTTCTGGAAGAGCAGCTAGTGCTCTTAACTACTGTGAGTTAACCCATACCCCAAAAGATATACAAGGTCTATACTCACTGATAAGTGCATATTAACCAGAAATACAGGATACCCATGATACAATTCACAAGTCATATGAAACTTACCAAGAAGGAAGACACAAGTGTGGATACTTCAATCTTACTTAGGAGGAAAAAATAATCACAGAAAGAAGAGGGAGGGAGAAACCTGGATAAAAGATAGGTAGGGAAAAAGTATGGAGAATCAAATATGGGAGGGAGATAGGAGAGAAGCCCACAGGGCTAGGAGAATGAATGGAAAGGCACAGCAGTAGGGAGTAAAGGCTAAGGTGAACCTCTAGAAACTCCCTGAGAGCTGGGATGTGAGAGACTCCCAGAACTCAGTGGGAGTGTCCTTAGCTGAAATGCCCATGAGTGGAGAGATGGAACCTAAAGAGACCATCTCCAGTAGACAGGGCACCCAATTGAGGCATGGGGCCATCCACTCATCTTCAAAATATTTGATCCACAATTGTTCCTGACTAAAGGAAATGCAGGGACAAAAATGGTCCAGAGAATTAAGGAATGGATAACCAATGACTGATCCAACTTGGTTGGGTTCAATCCCATGCACAGGACCAAAGAAAATGACAGTATTACTGATGCCATGTTGTGCTTGCAGAAAGCAGCACATTGCTCTCCTCTAAAGGCTTTCCTCTGTATCTGACTGAGACAGATACAGATACAGCCAACTCTTGGAGTGAGGTCAAGGACACCTATGGGAGAGTTAGTAGAAGGATTGAAGGAGCTAAAGTGGATGGCAACCCCAAAGGAAGAACAACAGTATCAACTAACCTGGAACCCTATGACTTCCCAGAGTCTAAGCCGACAACTAAAGAGCATACATGGGGTAATCCATGGCTGCTGGTGCATATGTAGCAGAAGGCCTTGTTTGGACTGAGTGGGAGAGGATGTGCCTAAACCTGTAGAAACTTGATGTTCCATATAACTGTGATGATGTGTTGAATGAGATAGGTGGGGTAGGTGTGTGGGGAAGCACTCTCTTAGAAGCAAAGGGAAGGGGGATGGAATTATGAACTCTTGGACAGAGAAATGGAAATGGGGGTAACATTTCTAATGTAAATAAATAAAATAATTTAATAAAATGGAAATGAATAAGATTCTGTTAAAGTATACATACATGAAGGAAAAGGGTTACCTGAGAAAAATATGCTTATTGAATTAAAACTCTTAGATGTGGTTAACCTAGAGATCAGAGTTACCTTCCCACGAGATATTGTACAGCTAAGCTTCTGAAATCTATCATGACATTCTTATAGCTGAATTTCCTTTAGAATGAATATCAGACCTAATTTCTTTGCCTATATTTTTAAGCAGCAATACTCTCTTTAAACAACAAGGGTATTCTGTTGGCATTGAGTTAGAAGATCTCTCAATGTTGGCTAGATGCCTGAGTCTGGAAACCACTATGGCATTGGCTTTTGAAGAATTATCCCCAAAGGCACTATCAAAAAGTGCTAGTACAAGCAGTAAGTGTATGAAACTATGCTTCTTAGGACAATCAGGG
Source organism: Arvicanthis niloticus (assembly GCF_011762505.2). Taxonomy (NCBI): domain Eukaryota; kingdom Metazoa; phylum Chordata; class Mammalia; order Rodentia; family Muridae; genus Arvicanthis; species Arvicanthis niloticus. Next base: position 34,831,688 of record NC_047665.1, read on the forward strand.
TACAGCTGTTATTGGTGCAGTTAACAAACTTCTGACAAAATTAAGAGCAATTGCAAGAAATCAACTGATGTTTGTTATCTTAAAAGAATCCCCAGCAATTTTTGAGAGGTTATATTGCCTAATAGAAATTAATAGAGTTTTTGTGTTAAATATATATGATATATTTTAGACTGAGTTCTAAATACCTAATTTAAGCATTCAGATTATAATTGTCACCTTAGTTCACAGAGAAACACTCTTCAGAGTATTCAGTGATTACTGGCAAAGATTCATAACAGTATAGATAATTTACTAATGTTGTGGTATGTTGATCAAATATTCAATAAAGAATCATTCTCTGTCTATAAAGATGAGGAAAAAGATTAAATAAAGTATGTAAAATTCAAAAGAAGGGGAAATAATCAAGAACAAAGATTTTCTAATGGTCGGACATGATCATCTTTAATCAGGCCCTTGAGAATGGCTCCAGAGATTTCAAAAATAATTAGCACAAGATTCAACGTGTAGTAACACGTAAAAGGAAGCCATCCAGACACATATAAGTATGTTGTAATAAAAGAGTTAACATTCTCTGAAGATAGAAAGACGTGCTTCATGAATGAGTGTTTCTGTACGTGACTACTTGCTGTTGCAAGGAATGCATGCCATAACATCTGCTAGAATATATATGAACAGAAAACTAACCCAATGTACAACTCAAGTGAAGCAGGTCTCCAGAGACAGAACTCATCCTGCTTAGAAACAACTCACTGATGGAGCTGCCATTGAGTCAACCTTACTTCTGTAAGTAAACACCCTCCTCTGTGACTCTCTTAGTAAAAGTATTCAGTTCAGTGTTTCTATGAAATGCATTCTTTGGACTCTTTGATTTTCCATCTGGTGTGAAAGATATTTGTTCATAGTTTATCAGGAGTCAAATTCTGCATGGCCTTTATATTATTGTTTAAAATTTTTTTTTTCTTGAAAGAAATTGTACAATGGTCCAAGAGGCAATTGGATTAGTAGATTTTACCATCCTTTGATTTGAGACATGTTGCAATATTCAATGAGAGTCTGTGTTATCTTGTCTTCTTTTTTGAGGAGAGAGAAGAAGGAGGAGTGTTCCTAGTATTATACGAGTAAAACTGATGGGAATCATTAAGCAGCTTCCAATGCATAAAACACTTTCCAGAATAAGGAATACATCTCAAATGTACAATGTTTTAGAGTTCCATAAACTGTAAAACATTGAGGGTGTAAAATCAGTGGATTGAATTAATCTTATCTCAAGGCCCAAGAAACAGAATTCTGATTGTGAACAAAAAGTACTGATAGTTGGAGTTCTGCCTTCTACCTTAGCCAATAATAAGCCATTAGAAAAAATAATTTGAACATGCATTCCTTCTCCAACCTGAATACATTCACATTACATTAAGAGAGCCTAATCTGCTGACTAAGTATGGGGTAGATCAACTTAAAAAATGTTCTTAAGATTTTTCTTTGAATTTTTATTAGATATTTTCTTTATTTCCTTTTCAAATGTCATCCCATTTCCTGGTTTCCCCTCTGAAAATTCCCAATCCCATCCCCTACACCTGCTTCTATGAAGGTGTTCCCTCCAACCACCCACTCATTCCTGCTTCTCCATTCTGGCATTCCCCTATACTGGAGCATAGAGCCTTCAGAGGACCAAGGGCCTCTCCTCCTATTGATGACCCACAAGGCTATCCTCTGCTAAATATGTGGCTGGAGCCATGGATCTCTCCATGTGTACTTTTTGTTTGGAGGTTTAGACCCTGGGAGCTCTGGGAGGTCTGGTTGATTCATAATGTTGTTCCTCCTATGGGGCTGCAAACCCCTTCAGCTCCTTCAGTTCTTTTGTCAACTTCTCCATTAGGGACTCCTTGATCAGTCCAATGGTTGGCTGTGAGCATCCACCTCTGTGTTTGTCAGGATCTGGCAGAGCCTCTCAGGAGACGGGTATATCAGGCTCCTGTTACCAAGCACTTCTTGGCATTCACAATAGTGTCTGTTTGGTGACTATGTGTAGGATGGATACCCAGCTAGGGCAGTCTCTAGATGGCTTTTTCTTCAGTCTTTGCTCTATACTTTTCTCTTTATTTTTTTTCCAGTGGGTATTTCGTTCCCCCTTCTAAGAAAGATTGAAGTATACACACTTTGGTCTTCCTTCATCTTGAGCCTCATGTGGTCTATGAATTGTGAATCTGATATGCTGTCAAGCTGCTAGTGTACATTCTTTTCAGGTTTGTTTTACAAGCACTCAGAGCTATGAGTTTTCCTCTTAGCACTGGTTTCATTGTGTCACATAAGTTTGGGTATACTGTACCTTCATTTTCATTGAATTCTAAGAAGAATTAATTTCTTTCTTTATTTCTTCCTTGACCAAGTTATCATTGAGTAGAGCATTGTTTAGCTTCCATGTGTATTTGGGATTTCTATTATTTTTGTTGTTATTGAAGACCAACTTTAGTTCATGGTGATCTGATAGGATGCATGGGATTATTTCAATCTTCTTGTATCTGTTGAGGCCTGTTTTCTGACTGATTATGTGGCCAGTTTTGGAGAAGGTACCATGAGGTGCTGAGAAGAAGGAATATTTCTTTGTTTTAAGATGGAATGTTCTGTAGATATCTGTTAAATCCATTTGGTTCATAACTTCTTGTAGTTTCACTCTGTCTCTGTTTAGTTTTGGTTTTCATGATTTATCTGTTGATAAGATTAGGGTGTTGAAGTCTCTCATTATTCTTATGTGAGGTGCAAGGTGTGCATTGAGCTTTAGTAAATTTTCTTTTATGAATGTGGGTGCCCTTGCATTTGGAGCATAGATGTTCAGAACTGAGAGTTCATTTTGGTGGATTTTTCCTTTGATGCGTATGAAGTGTTCTTTTCCTTTTTGATAACTTTTGGTTGAAAATTGATTTTGTTCGATATAAGAATGGTTACTCAATCTTGTTTCTTGGGACACTTGCTTAGAAAATAGTTTTCCAGCCCTTTACTCTGAGGTAGTTCTGTCTTTGACTCTGAGGTGCATTTTCTGTATGCAGCAAGTTACTAGGTCCTGTTTATGTATCCAATCTGTTAGTCTATTTCTTTTTATTGGTGAATTGAGTCCATTGATGTTAAGAGATATTAAGAAAAAGTGATTGTTGCTTCCTTGCTGTTTTTGTTGTTAGAGGTAGAATTATGTTTGTATCGCTATCTTCTTTTAGGTTTGTTGAAAGAAGATTACTTTCTTGCTTTTTATAGGTTGTAATTTCCCTCTTTGTGTTGGAGTTTTCCATCTATTGTCTATTGTAGGGCTGGATTTGTGTAAAGATATTGTGCAAATTTGGATTTGTCATGTAATATCTTGGTTTTTCTATCTATAGTAATTGAGGGTTTTTCCTGGATATAGTAGTATGGGCTGGCATTTGTGTTCTCTTAGGGTCTATATGACATCTGTCCAGGATCTTCTAACTTCTATAGTCTCTGGTGAGAACTCAGGTGTAATTCTGATAGATCTGTTACTTGACCTTTTTCTCTTACTGCTTTTAATAATCTTTGTTTTGTGTATTTCGTGTTTTGACTATTACATAACAGGAGGAATTTCTTTTCTGGTCCAATCTATTTGGAGTTCTGTAGGCTTCTTGTATGTTTATGGGCATCTCATTCTTTAGGTTAGGGAAGTTTTCTTCTATAATTTTGTTGAGGATATTTACTGGCCCTTTAAGTTGGGCATCTTCACTCTCTTCTATATGTATTATTCTAGGTTTTGTCTTCTCATTGTTTCATAGATTTTCTGGATGTTTTGATTTAGGAGCCTTTTCCATTTTCTTTGACTGTTGTGTCAATGTTTTCTATGTCATCTTTTGAACCCAAGATTCTCTCTTATCTTTTCTACTCTGTTTGTAATGCTTATGCCTATGACTCCTGATCTCTTTCTTAGGTTTTCTATGTCCAGAGTCATCTCCCTTTGTGATTTCATTATTCTATTTCCATTTTTAGATCCTGGATGGTTTTGTACAATTCTTTCACCTGTTTGGTTGTATTTTCCTGTAATTCTTTAAGGGACTTTTGTGTTTCCTCTTTAAAGGCTTCTACCTGTGTTGTCTTCTATTTCTTTAATGGAGCTATTTATGTCCTTCATAAAGTCTTCTATCATCATCATGAGACATGACTTTAAATTAGAGTCTTGCTTTCCTGGTGGGTTGGAGTATCCAGGGCTCACTCTTGTGAAGGAACTGGGTTCTGATGATGCCAGGTAGCCTTGGTTTCTGTTGCTTATGTTCTTGCCCTTTCCTCTCACCATCTGGATATCTCGGTTGTTAGCTTGTCTTGCTGTATCTGACTGTGGTTTGTAACTCCTGCCATCCTGTGTGTCAGTACTCCTGGAAGACAAACTAATTCTGGGATGAATTTGAGTATGAAGAGCTGTGGCACACAATAGCTCTGTTTGGCTGATAGAAACCTGAAGGATCCTGTCCCTGGCTGTTCCTTGAATACTGTGTCCTGATGACTCTGGGCTTGTCATTCTTTGGCCAGGAATTTGAGCAGAAATGGTGGTGTTACCTGTGCTCAGAGATGTGTCAGCACTCCAGGGAGACCAACTCTCTCCTGGAGGTATTTGGGTATGGAGTGCTGTGGCACAGGATCATCTTTGGGCGCTGTGGAACAGGATCAGCTCTGGGCACAGATAGAAAACAGAAAGATTGTGTCCCAGGCTGCTCCTCTGTTCCTGTGTCCTGAGGTCTTTGGGTGGGTCCCATAGAGCAAAAGTGGCAGTCTTACCTGTGCTCACATGTGTTCCTGCACTCCTGGGAGACCAGCTCTCTCTCAGTGCTATTTGGGTATGGAGCACTGTGGCACAGGATCAGCTCTGGTCACAGACAAACGGGAAGGTGAAGTTTTTGATGAAAAAAAATCTCTGATGTACGTTCATCATAAGTTAGCACTTCTAAGCTGACATCATATATTAGATAACACATCACATCACATCATCTTGTTAGTAATCATCATGTTTACTAACAATCATTGTTTGATGTATAAAGAAAGCAAAGAGTTAAACTGTTCTATCCCTTTGCTATGTGTCCAAAATGTTGACAAATGATCTGATGATTAAACATTGCATATTTTTCAAGAGTTTGGTGACATAAAATGAGCAAAAAGTCCAAATAAGATAAACAATCTAATAAATGACTTAAAATATAAGTTCTGAACTAATTTTAATTTCAGACATTTGTAAAATTCAGAAGCACTTCTGAAACAACAACAACACCAAAAAACATGTGAAATCAACTGCTCCTCAAAACTATTACACAGAAAAATTCACTTACCTAAGTACATGGAGTGAATTTGTAAGCCATTCCATATATCCCATATAAAATTATGCAGAAAAACAACAAAAACAACAACAACAAAAACAAAAGAACAAAAAAGCTAAAAACCAAACGAAACCAAACAAACAAACAAACAAAAAAAAACAAAACAAAATAAAACAAAAAAAAAAAAACCAAAAAAACCCAACTTTGACCAGATACAACTTTTCTGTGCCTAGGAGAACTCAGGTTAATAGACCATCTCTAAGTGACTTTTGTTTCTACATAACAGGGGCATTACTATTGCTGGTGGTGTCAAACTTGTTGCTGTGGGAAAAAGCTGCATCAATTCCTGCATGTCAGGCAAATGAGGGTGGCTGCTGGGACCCGCTTGTGGAAACATTTAACAGTGCCATCCAGAGAGCTGAAACCCTTCAAAAACTGTCTAACCAATTCTATGTAGAGCTTGTAAGTACCTCAACTACCATATTAGTACTTGAACTTCACTAGAGCCTGACACACTAAACATTGTGACAGAAACATCAGAAAATTCACCTTCATGGATAAAAGATGGCCCAAACAAAGAAACAGGGACAGGGCCAACTGAAGAGTGTCATGAATTTCATAGAAGCTAATGATATTAATATATTTTCTCTACTTTATTAAAAAATAAAAAATAACTATGGTAGAAACTTTGAAAATGTGCTTGGGGAAGAACTCTCATTTTCCTGTTTTTTTTATTCAGGATCATGAAATTCTATTGGTCATGTTCATTTAGCACACTGCAGTACACTGTAAAAGATGTGCTTTACATTGAATTATATATTTGTAACAGAGATAAAGTAAAACATGTGAAGAGGCAAGAAAGAAGGAATGGAAGAAAGAAATGAACAAAGGAAGAAAAAAGAAAAAAAAAAGAGAGAGAGAGAGAGAGAGAGAGAGAGAGAGAGAGAGAGAGAGAGAGAAAATCTAGCCTTTCAAGAAGCCTCCAAATATTAGGAATTTTGGTTTACAGAATTTCAGTGATAAGTGTTTGTCCAATATCAGGGCAGGAATAAAAGTGTATCTATCTACCTTTTGGTGATTGTCATTTCTCAAGGTCAGATGAAAGAAACTATACAAAAAAAGTAAACCTTTAATGTGATGGGCATCAAAAGAATGATTCTCTTTTTGGAATAAACACATCGTCATATTTTTTTATTGACTAAATGTTATTTTTCTCCTGTTAACATGATTCAGTACCACAACCAATTCTCAGCTGGACAATTTGCAGATTTTGTAAGTACCTTACTTTCTTCTAGTTGTTCCACACTAAGATCCTCACGTCAATGATTGTGCTTTAGAAGAGGAAGCATTATACAGTATTTGTATTTCCTGTTCTTAATTGACAGTTTTCAACTTTTTAACCTTCATAGTTATTCATTAATCTTTCATGAATTAGCTGATTATTTGAAATAAGTAAGATATTCTAAAGTATACATTTAAGTAAATTAAATATTAAATCAATCATACAATGCCTAATAATTCAATACATAATATTAATTCATATTTATTATATTTTGTTGGCTTTGAGTTTATAGAGAATTTACTGTAAACTGTTTTATTTTTGTAAGCAATTTCATTCCAGAACTATTATAAACATGCCCAGCAACATTCATTAGTGTTAAATTAATAAATTCATAATTTTATTGTCTGTGTAAGGAAATGTCAGTACTTATTGACAGAAAATAAGAATATTAATAAATATATGCTATGGCTTTTTGCTGAGATACAATCAATGGAGTCTATTAAATCACTTAGTTCTTCGTAAATTGAATCTTTTCAGAGTATGCCATCCTTAGCATAACTTTTGAAAGTGAAGAAGAAAAGAAAGTAAGAGAGGAAGAATTTTATTCAAAAGTTAATTTTAAAAAAAGCCAACTTATATTACAGGTACAAAGTATAGATACAAAACTACACGACAGACAACTTCTTAATTCCTCAATAACTGTATGAATTACTTAGGTTAAAATTTACAAATCCACTAAAATACAGTAATATTCTTGCCATGAAGTTATTTATGATTTCTGAACTCTATATTTTGTTGTACTTGCAGAATTCACAACTGATTTGGCGGGATAAGGCTGTTGTCAGAGCTGCAACTTACTGCCATTCTACTCTCACTAATCCCCCAAATTGGGGAACTGAGCATGCAGATATTGAAGTGAGTTTCCTTCAAGGGCTTTTCACAGAACTCCAGAAGCAGTATATTGGGTTTGGGGTACTGTCAGTTATTACAGGCATTATGATAGATACGGTAATCATGCATGCAGGAAAAAATGAAGATAAAGTATAGAAAATAATCACATTATAGTACTGATAAATTATAACTAAAATACGGCAAAACAGTGTAGCAAATCGTGAAATACACCATTTAGAGAATGGTATTTTAGGAATGACCAACCACTCACATTTTACTTACTACTGTTTTAGGATTCTTTGAACTAAATTGACTATCCATGAATATTTACTTTCTCCTCCATCAGTGAAAACAATGTGGCTGTATTTATTACATGTTGCTAATGGATTCTGCATGATAACATTCTATGGTACTGAACACTCTCCTACTTCTTGGTTTTTACATCTGTCCTGGTTCTATTTCGTTTTACCTATCGCTTTATCCCTCTATTATTCTCTATGCATTAGCTGAAAACCTATTGACAAGAATACTCCTGTGAAATAATACTCTATGTTCCTTAGGATGCAACAATGCCCAAATTCATGAGGAGAAGGTCTACATACCATAGCAATTCTATTTTATGATGTGATATAGTTCTTCCCATAAACATGGTGCACACGAAGCCCTATTGAAAATGATTTTAACCACCTACCACTGCCTCTAGCTATCATGAGTCAAACTTTATTGGTCACTGTTGTGTATTAGCAAAAAAATTTTACATTTTGATGAAAAACTAGCCAAATAATAAAGAGCTCATTGGAAAGGGAGCTGATAGAGTTGCATGGGCAGAACAAAATATGATGACCCAACCTCAGAAAAATGCTAATTTTAAGCCATATAATGTGTGTTATTTTTTAGAAAATACACCAGTTGTTTAAATGTTATACTTTCGAACTATGTAACATCTATACATATGTCATATACACATAGTAAATACATGTCTCAGTTCAGCTTCTTTACACGAACATTACAGGCATCAAACCTTCTAAACTGAAATTATTTAGTGCAATTGTTCAATTGTGTTTCACAGGTCGAAGATTATTTAAAAACTTCTATCAATTATGTGGGTTCCTGGATTAGCCCTCTCTTCCATCTAGTGATTGAACTGAGTGCCATGAAAGATGTCCCTGAAACTATCCTCACAAAAGCCAAGGAGATAGAAGAGAACAACAGAAAAATCCTGGATGACCTTAGGTGGATACTCACCCAGGTGAGCACTTCCCATTAGTTATTCTCATTCATAAAATAGGTGGGTTGTTGAAATTAACAACAACAACGACAAAAACAATTCTGAAATACCTCATCTTTCCAGAGTGAAACATAGATATCTGATCTTGTTCACGATTTTTTAATAAAATAATGTTTCTCAACCTGTGTGTCATGACAACTTTGGGGGTCAAATAACCCTTTCACAGTGGTCATATAGCAAATATCCTGCATGTCAGATATTTACATTACACTTACTCAAATTAAAAAAATACAGTTATTAAATAGGAATAAAATTAATTTTATGGTTGTGGGTCCCCACAGAATGAGGAATTATATTAAAGGATCACAACATTCAAAAGTTTGAGAACCACTGCTCTAATACGTTGCAGGCATCTCCAACCTTTTCAGATGCTTCTCATCTCTTCCCAAACTGGGGATCAGAAATAAACACAGATATTCCTCTTAGGCATTTAAAGGATACCTTTCCTGGTTGGATAAAAAGAGCTCTGGACCTTCAAACACAGTCATCCCTAGGATCTGCATATTAAATCACCATCTGATCCTCATCACTTGTGAGATTTTTATACATAGACTTCACGGAGGTTGGATTAAATAAAATAGTGGTACATATTAGCTTCTGTGGAATACATATGCAAGGACATGCAAGAATTTCCTCAGTGAGTAATTGATATAAGCCCAGAGTCAAACAGAAATTTCTTACATTTCCTCTGCTTCTGAAAGGGCATACTTCCTCCATAATTAATTACATGTAAGAAATGCACATGACTTTTCATTACAGATTCTAAAAGTCTGACTGCTTGAGAGTCTCTTGGCTTAAATAAACGAAAACTCATATCTTTGATGGAAGCAGCACATTGCTGAATGTATTTCTCTGATTGAACACAGAAAAAAATAAGGACAAAAAACACTAACAAAATAATCAACAATTAACTAGATATCATTTTGATTTTTAGGTCTACCCTACAGCAGAGATGAAGGAAGAATTTCCCAGCTGGGAACATCTTTCATTCTTAAAATCAAGTGGCAAATATGATAAATTTTTGGCAATGTTTAACCTTTTCAACTGCCTAGAACATGATACAAAGTTCACTCTATTTCATCTCAGAATATTGAAGTGTCGCATAACTGGGAAAGATTGCTAAGAGAACATTTAGCATGTCTGCTTTAGAGATGCTCCAGGACAGTTCATTGCTGAGCAGTTGCTTTTAATTGTATACATTTCAAATGCATGTATGGGTATAATGGGTCTCCTTTTGAAAAATAAAAGCATTCTCTTTAGAAATGTCTAAATCTAAAACTCCTACTCATTGTTTGTTCATTGAATAGAATATATATATATATATTCTATATATATATATATTATATATATATTATTGATATATATATATATATATATATATATATATATATATATCAATAAAGTTAGGTTGCCCCAATCAGGTACATCACAAACAACATATGTTAATTTAGCAAATAAAGTTAAAGTTTACTTCAATTAAGTTGCATTTATTTCACAGAAAAGTAGTGAAATTCAAGTTACTCTAATCAAAGTGTAAAACTCATTATCTAATCCATGGATCTGAATAAGATTTGTAAAATTTTTTAATGCTTTATGTCATTCAGATTGTCCTTAGGAAACACTGCTAACAGTGAAAGCACAGCCAATTCAATACAATTGCTATCTGACTCCACAACCTTAAGGGGACTTAGAGGGAAGCAGGCAAGGACTGGACATGATAAAGAGACACTGAATTCCTGTGCAAGATTTACAAAACCTTGATTTTTTTTTTAGAAATAAATTGTTCTAAGATGCAAATACCAGTTAGTAATTATCTCTCAAAGATCTATCATAAGTCCAACTATAACTTTGCACTACCAGAGCATGATCATACATATGTTCTAAATATTTCTCTTTCTCTATGTCTAACAAGCATTTTGTTGCTCTTTGGTATTTTAAAAACAATCACATACTTCATATGATGCAAAAACTATAGAAACTATAAGAGCTATAAAATTGACAATCCCTTTGGATGTCTGCCTTTAAACTCTGATGAAGCAACAAGTGTCTGTCATTCTGACTCCAATTGTTCGGATACTCACTTGAAGACCAAGCTGCACATCTACATGTGCTATAAATGTGCAGGGCACATATGTTTAGCCCCTGCAAACTCTTTGGGTCATGGTTTAGTCTCTATGAATCCCCATGATAAAAATTAGTTGACTCTGTAGATCTTGTGATATCTTTGACAACTCTGGCTAACTCAGTCTTTCCACTCATCCACAAGATTCCCCAGCTCTGCCTGATGTTTGGCACAATGAATATTTCATGCAGTACATTTTGTGGGTCAAAAGTTTTGTAAGTGGGTTGATGATCTCTTCTCTCCACTGGAAGTCTCACGAGACTACAGGAGGTGGCTAATTCAGTCTCCATAACCTGAATTGCTAGGATTCTTAGCTAGGGTGACTTCCATAGACTTCCAAGAGCCTCCCCTTCCCAGATATCCTGCTAGCATGAGAGATACTCCCCACTGATTTCTGTTCTCACTCTCAGCTCTCCCTTGGCTCCCTGACCCCACACCTGATTGTCATTTCCGTACCACATCTTTTCACCTTTCTTAACCAATTCCCTCTCTCCATCCACCTCTGAAGACTATTTTGTTTCCCTTTCTGCATAAGATTCACACATCCACATTTGTTTCCTCCTTATTACCCAGTTTCTTTGGATCTGTAGATTATCTCAAGGTTATCCTACACTTTATGGCTATTGTCCAATTCTAAGTGATTGCATACAATACATATTTCTTGGTGTCTGCATTAACTTACTCAGGATGATAATCTCAAGTTCCATTCATATGCCTACAAAATTAAGGATGTCTTTGTTTGTAACAGTAGAGTATTATTGTATTGTGTAAATGTACTATATTTTCTTTATCTATTTTTTTCAGTTGAGAAACATCTAGGTTGTTTCTATTTGGTGGCTATCATGAATAAAGGTGCTATAAACATAGTTTGAGCAAGTGTCCCTGTTATATTGTTGAGAGTATTTTGGGTATATGCCCAGGAGTTGTATAGCTGGGTCTTGAGTTAAATATGTTCTTAATTTTCCTAGACACTGACAAATTGATGTCCAAAGTGGTTGTGCAAGTTTGTACTCCAACCATCAATGGAGATGTGTTGCCCTTGCCTCACACACCCACCAGCATGTGCTGTTCCTTGGGTTTTTGACCTTACCTATTTTGAAGTATGTAAGATGGAGTCTCAGATTCATATTGCTTTGCTTTTTGTGGTGATTAAAATTGTTGAACATTTCTTTCTTTTTTTTTTTAGGTATAAAAGCAATTTTATTCAATAAATAATCTTGATATTTGCATACAGATTGAATAAAGTAAACTTCAATTCTCTCCATATACATGAGAACATGGATCGTATTTCAATTTAAGATCAGAAACTGTAGCAGTTCCCATTTATTGCTACTCATACTGATTCCTGTCCCTGTGACGGCAGCTGCGGCCACATCCCAGTGTTCTAGGTTCCCAGATAAACACACACACACACACACACACACACACACACACAGAGAGAGAGAGTCTTATATCTTAATATGCCTTAAGTAACTCAGTGGCTGGGCCACTTCCAAGCCTCCATGTAGCTAACACACTCTCCTCTGCTATTCCTCAGTTATACTTACTAAAAACCTATGTTCCATCGTGGTTGCTCAGAACTCAGACATGCATGCTTCTAGGTTATTAGAGATTCCTGTTTAGAATATTCTGTTTATCTCTGTGTCCCATTTTAAAATTGTATTATTTGATTTGGCAATTTCTAATTTATTGAGTTCTTTACTTATTTTGCTTATTAGTCCTCTATCAGAGGTAGGGTTGGTAAAGATTTTTTTCCCATTCTTTAGGCTGCCATTCTGCCCTATTGATGGTGTCCTTAGTCTTGCAAAATGTTTTTAGTTCCATGAGTCTCATTTATTAATGACCTTAGTTGCTAAGATGTTGGTGTTAAGTTTAGAAAGTTGTCTATTTTAAAATTTTGTTCAAATCCATTCCCCACCTTTTCTTCTATTAGACTTTGTTTTATGTTGATGTCTTTGATCCATTCCTTTGTGCAGGGTATTAGACATGAGTTTTTGAACAGTCTTATCTACAGACATCTGGTTAGACCATCTTAAAATATTTGTTTAAGATGGTTCTTATTTTTATTTTATTTTGTGTGTTAGCTTTAATGAAAAATTATTTGTCATCCATTTGGAAATTCTTATTAGACATGAATACTTTATATTTAGTTATACATAAAATAGATATAATAGATAGTTATACATAAAATATATACATAAAATAGAATACTTTATATTTAGTTATACATGGACCAATTTAGTTATACATAAAAGGTATATATTTACGAATGTAAATATTAAACAACTATACATTTGAGAGACACGTCTATTGCAAAAAAAATATGTATATACTGTCTTAAATCTTCTGATTTTCCTTTCATCCAAAAGGAAGTGTAGAGAAAAATCAGTGTATATATGGTCCCTTGTGACTACACAAATTTGCTTCTATGACCCTCACACTTTTGAAAACAGGTAGCCAGGCTGGCTTTGAGCACATGATCTTCTTTTTCTTTTATTTTATTTTTATTAGATGTTTTCTTTACATTTCAAATTTTATATCGTTTCCTGCCCCCACCCTCCACCCCAGAACTCCCGTATCTTATGCTCCCTCTCCCAGCTTCTATAATGGTGTTCCCTCAACCACGCAACCACTCTGGCCTCCTCGCCCATGCATTCCCCTTCACTGGGGCATTGAGCCTTCACAGGACCATGGTCATCATATGGTAGATATGTGGCTGGAGCCATCAGTCCCTCAATGTGTACTCCTTGGTTAGTGATTTATTTCCTGGGAGCTCTGGGGACTCTGGTTGGTTGATATTGTTGTTTTTCCTATAAGATTGCCAAACTCTTCAGCTCCTTCAGTCTTTTCTCTGACTTCTCCATTGTGGGTGCCATGTTCAGTTCAATGATTGGCTACAAGCATCTGACTCTGTATTGTCCAATTTTCTGAGGAACTGCAAGACTGATTTCCAGAGTGGATACACCAGCTTTCAATTCCAGCAAAAATGGAGGAGTGTTCTTCTTTCTCCACTTCTTCACCAGCATCTGCTGTCATCTGAGTTTTTAATCTTAGCCACTCTTATTCATGTGTAGTGAAATATCAGGGTTGCTTTGATTTGAATTTCCCTGATGACTAAGGTTGTTGAACATTTCCTTTGGTACTTCTGGGCCATATGATATTCCTCAGCTGAAAATTCTTTGTTTTGCTCTGTACTCCATTTTTAATAGGGTTATTTGATTGTCTGGAGTCTAACTTTGTGAGTTGTTCGTATATATTGGATATTAGCCCTCTATCAGATATTTTCCCAATATGTTGGTTGCCATTTTGTCTTATTGACAGTGTCCTTTGCCTTATAAAATCTTTACAATTCTATGAGGTCTCATTTGACAATTCTTGATTTTAGAGCATAAGCCATTGGTGTTCTGTTCAAAAAATTTCCCCCGTGTCCATGTGTTGGAGGCTCTTCCTCAATTTCTCCTCTATTAGTTTCAGTGTCTGTTTTTTTTTTTTTTTTTTCTTTCTTGGAAGTCTTTGATTCACTTGGACTTGAGCTTTGTACAAGGAGATATGAAAGGATCAATTTGCATTCTTGTACATGCTGACCTCCAGTTGAATCAGTACCATTCATTGGAAATGCTGTCTTTTTTCTACTGGATGGTTTTAGCTCCTTTCTCAAAAATCAAGTGACTATAGGTATGTGGGTCCATTTCTGGGTTTCAATTCAATTGCATTGATCTTCCTGCCTGTCTCTGTACCAATACCATGCAGTTTTTATCACTATTGCTCTGTAATACAGCTTGAGGTCAGGGAAGGTGTTTCCCCCAGCAGTTCTTTTTTGTTGTTGTTGTTGAGAATATTTTTAGCTATCTTGGGTTATTGGTTATTCCAAATGAATTTGCAAATTGCTCTAACTCTATAAAGAATGATGGTGATTGCATTGAATCTGTAGATTACTTTTGGCCACATGGCCATTTTTACTATGTTAATCCTGCCAGTCCATGAGCATGGGAGATCTTTTCATCTTCTGAGATCTTCTTTGATTTCTTCCTTCATAGACTTGAAATTCTTGTCATACAGATCTTTCACTTTGTTGGTTAGAGTCATACCAAGGTATTTTATATTATTTGTGATTGCTGTAAATATTGGTACTTCCCTCATTTCTTTTCTGCCTTTTAAAACACGAGTCTGTGTTCAAGTATCAGTTTTCTAGTCCTCTATATGAATTATCACACAATAATGTACTTCATCCAGTTTGGATTTCCTCTAAGGAACTATCTCATTGCCTACAGGTTTTAAGTGATTATCGGGTATGTTATCTTTGTGTGAGGACACAAAATCTCTTTACTCTGGTAGAACTTTATATGGTTGACATTATTATAGTCATATAATATAATTATAGTTATATAAATCAACATTTATAGGCATTCAATCAGACATTTGTAAATAGAACAGTAATACTAGTAATACCAAAAACAAAGGAAATATGTTAAATATTTGATATTTTTCAGTCCTAAGGTGTTGTGATTTGATTGATGGGAGCTCAGTTTTCAAATGCATCTTAAGAATCTTAGGTTATGCGTTTATATTATTGTTATATTTTCTCAAAGGAAACTGGGTGACAGAAGATTACTTTCAACAATGGAGATGATTTGCAAAGATTTCCAGACAGTGTCAGTCATAATAACATCCTGATGGAAAAGGCAAATAATGAGTTGAGATTAAAAGAATAGAAGTGACTACCGGCCTGGAACACTGGTTCCTTCCAGTCTGGGCCAGAGCACTGAGCAGATCTTGGGTGACAGCTCTGCCCCCAATCTCCAAGAACCCAGAGGAAGCAGGGATCCCAGGCGCTCTAACTCGGGCAGTATCTTAGGTAAGCAGACAGCAGGGCCTGCCCTAAACCGGGAGTAACCGGGACCCACCAAGGACCCAGGAAGTCACTCCCGACCCGGAACACTGGTTCCTTCAGGACTGGGCCAGAGCACTGAGCAGATCTTGGGAGGAAGTTCTGCCCCCAACCTCCAAGAACCCAGAGGAAGTGGGGATCCCAGGCACTCTAACTTGGACAGTGTCTTAGAAATTAGTTCTCAGATCTGAGGCCTGGACCAGACCTCTGCCACGTCTGCTGTTGTGTGGACCCTGGATTCCAACTGAGACATACTGGAAGGTCCACTCAACCCAGAGCCACAGGAGAACAACTGAACTCAGAGCGTCAGACAACATATCCTGAGATATTCTAGAGGAGACACTGCACCCAGAACAGCAGACACCTAGCTGGACTGCTACCTTGGAAGCACCATATCCTGAGGCATCCTAGAGGTACCACTGTAATAGTGCAGCTGGAAAAGATCACAGAGACATCTGGACCCCTAGGAGATCAGACACAAGCTAGATAACTGGAAAGGCAGGCTTCATTCAGAGACAGCAAGTACAGGTAGCACTAGAGTTAACCAGATGGCAAAAGGCAAGAGCAAGAACATAAGCAACAGAAACCAAAGTTACATGGCATCATCAGAACCCAGCTCCCCCATCAGAGCAAGCCCTGAACACCCCAACACACCAGAAAAGAAGGATTCAAAATTAAAATCACTTCTCATGATGATGATAGAGGGCTATAAGAAAGACATAAATAACACTCTCAAAGAAATTAAGGAGAGCACTGGTAGACAGATAGAAACCCTTAAAGAGGAAACACAAAACTCCCTTAAGGAATTGCAAGAAAATGCAACCAAACAGGAGAAGGAATTAAACAAAAACATGCAGGATCTAAAAATGGAAATAGAAAAAATAAAGAAATCACAAAGGGACAATACCCTGGAGATAGAAAACCTAAAAAAAAGATCAGGAGTCATAGACACAAGTGTCACCAACAGAATACAAGAGATGGAAGAGAGAATCTCATGTGCAGAAGATACCATGGAAAACATTGACACAACTGTCAAAGAAAATGCAAAACACAAAAAGCTACTAACCCAAAGTATACGTATACAAGAAATCCAAGACACAATGAGAAGGCCAAACCTAAGGATGATAGGTATAGATGAGGGGGAAGACTCCCAACTTAAAGGACCAGTAAATATCCTCAACAAAATTATAGAGGAAAACTTCCCTAACCTAAAGGAAGAGATGTCCATAAATATACAAGAAGCCTACAGAACTCCAAATAGTTTAGACCAGAAAAAAAAAAAAAAAAAAAAAAAAAAAAAAAAAAAAAAAAAAAAAAAAAAAAAAAAACTTCCCGCCATATAACAGTCAAAACATAAAATGTACAAAACAAAGAAAAAATTCTAAAAGTAGTAAGGGAAAAAGGCAAAGTAACATATAAAGGCAGACCTATAAGAATTACACCAGACTTCTCACCAGAGACCATAAAAGCCAGAAGATCCTGGACCAATATCATACAGACCCTAAGAGAACACAAATGCCAGCCCAGACTACTATACCCAGCAAAACTCTCAATCATTGATGGAGAAACCAAAATATTCCATGACAAATCCAAATTCACACAGTATCTCAACACAAATCCAGCACTTCAAAGAATAATTGTTGGAAAACTCCAACACAAGGAGGGAAACTACAACCTAGAAAAAGCAAGAAAGTAATCTTCCAAAAGCTTTAAAAGAAGGTAGCTACACAAACATATCTCCACTGCCAATAACAAAAATAACAGGAAACAACATTCATTTCTCCTTAATATCTCTTAATATCAATGGACTCAATTCTCCAATAAAAAGACATAGACTATCAGACTGGATACATAAGTAGGACCCAACATTTTGCTGCATTCAGGAAACTTACCTTTGTGAAAAAGACAAGCACTACCTCAGAGTAAAAGGTTGGAAAACAATCTTCCAAGCAAATTGTCCCAAGAAACAAGTGGGAGTAGCAATTCTAATATCAAACAAAATCAGTTTTCAACCAGAAGTAATCAAAAAAGATAGGGAAGGACACTTCATATTCATCAAAGGAAAAATGTACCAAGAGGAACTCGCAATTCTCAACATCTATGCCCCAAATGCAAGGGCACCCACATACATAAAAGAAACTTTACTAAAGCTTAAAGCATACATTGCACCCTACACAATAATAGTGGGAGATTTCAACACCCCACTCTCAGCTATGGACAGATCATGGAAACAGAAACTAAACCAAGACACAATGAAACTAACAGAAGTTATGAACCAATTGGACTTAACTGACATCTATAGAACATTTCATCCTAAAACAAAAGAATACACCTTTCTTCTCAGCACCTCATGGTACCTTCTCCAAAATAGACCATATAATTGGTCACAAAACAGGCCTCAACAGATACAAAAAGATTGAAATAATCCCTAGTACCTTATCAGACCACCATGGACTAAGACTTGTCTTTGACATGGACAAAAACAACAGAAAGCCCACATACACTTGAAAACTGAACAATGCTCTACTCAATGATAACTTGGTCAAGGAAGAAATAAAGAAAGAAGTTAAACACTTTTTAGATTTAAATGAAAATGAGGACACATCATATCAAAACTTGTGGGACTCACTGAAAGCAGTACTAAGAGGAAAAATCATAGCTCTAAGTGCTCACAAAAAGACAATGGGAAGAGCATACATTAACAACTTGACAGCAAACCTGAAAGCATTAGAACCAAAAGAAGTTAATATACCCAAGAGGAGTAGACGGCAGGAAATAATCAAACTCAGGGCTGAAATCAACCAAGCTGAAACAAAAAGAACTATACAAAATATCAACAAAAACAGGAGCTGGTTCTATGAGAAAATCAACAAGATAGACAAACCCTTAGCCAGACTAACCAAAGGGCACAGAGACAGTATTCAAATTAATAAAATCAGGACTGAAAAGGGAGACATAACAACAGAAACAGAGGAAATTAAAAAAATCATCAGATCCTACTACAAAGGCCTATACTCAACAAAATTGGAAAATCTGGAGGAAATGGACAATTTTCTAGATAGATACCAGGTACAAAACTTAAACGAGGAGCAGATAAACCATCTAAACAGTCACATAACTCCTAAAGAAATAGACACAGTCATTAAAAATCTTCCCACCAAAAAATGTCCGGGGCCAGATAGTTTCAGCACAGAATTCTTTCAGACCTTCAAGGAAGACCTAATACCAATCCTCTTCAAGCTATTCCATCAAATAGAAACAGAAGGAACACTACCCAATTCATTCTATGAAGCTACCATTACACTCATACCAAAGCCACAGAAAGACCCAGCAAAGAAAGAGAACTACAGACCAATCTCTCTTATGAATATTGATGCAAAAATACTCAATAAAACTCTCGCAAACCGAATCCAACAACACATCAAAACAATTATCCATCAAGATCAAGTAGGCTTCATCCCAGGAATGCAGGGATGGTTCAATATTCGGAAATCCATCAATGTAATCCACTACATAAATAAACTTAAAGAAAAAAAAACATGGTCATCTCACTAGACGCTGAGAAAGCATTTGACAAAATTCAACATCCCTTCATGTTAAAAGTCTTGGAAAGATCAGGAATTCAAGGCCCATATCTAAACATAGTAAAAGCAATATACAGCAAGCCAGTAGCCAACATCAAACTAAATGGAGAGAAACTTGAAGCAATCCCACTAAGATCAGGGACTAAACAAGGCTGCCCACTCTCACCTTACCTATTCAATATAGTACTGGAAGTCCTAGCTAGAGTAATAGACAACAAAAGGAAGTCAAAGGGATACAGATAGGAAAGGAAGAAGTCAAAATTTCACTATTTGCAGATGATATGATAGTATACTTAAGTGAGCCTAAAACTTCCACCAGAGAACTCCTAAACCTGATAAACAACTTTAGCAATGTGGCTGGATATAAAATCAACTGAAACAAATCAGTAGTCTTCCTCTATTCAAAGGATAAACAGGCAGAGAAAGAAATTAGGGAAATGACACCCTTCACAATAGCCACAAATAAAATAAAATATCTTGGAGTGAATCTAACCAAGCAAGTGAAAGATCTGTATGACAAGAACTTCAAGTCTATGAAGAAAGAAATTGAAGAAGATCTCAGAAGATGGAAAGATCTCCCATGCTCCTGGATAGGCAGGGTTAACTTAGTAAAAATGGCCATCCTGCCAAAAGCAATCTACAGATTCAATGCAATACCCATCAAAATTCCAAATCAATTCTTCATAGAGATAGAAAGAGCAATCTACAAATTCATTTGGAATAACAAAAAACCTAGGATAGCGAGAACTATTCTCAACAATAAAAGAATTTCTGGGGGAAACACCATCCCTGACCTCAAACTGTACTACAGAGCAGTAGTGATAAAAACTGCATGGTATTGGTACAGAGACAGACAAGAAGATCAATGGAATAGAATTCAAGACCCAGAAATGAACCTGCACACCTACGGTCACTTGATCTTTGACAAGGGAGCTAACACCATCCAGTGGAAAAAGGACAGCATTTTCAACAAGTGGTGCTGGCTCAACTGGAGGTCAACATATAGAAGGATTCAAATTAATCCATTCTTATCCCCTTGTACAAAGCTCAACTCCAAGTGGATAAAGGACTTTCACATAAAGCCAGATACACTGAAATTAATAGAAGAGAAGTTGGGGAAGACCCTCGAATACCCAGGCACAGGGGAAAAGTTCCTGAACAGAACACCAATGCCTTATGCTCTAAGATCAAGAATCGACAAATGGGACCTCATCAAATTGCAAAGCTTCTGTAAGGCAAAGGACACTGTCAACAAGACAAAACGGCAACCAGCAGATTTGGAAAAGATCATTACCAATCCTACATCTGATAGAGGGCTAATATCGAATATATACAAAAAAACTCAAGAAATTAGACACCAAACTACAAAATAACCCCATTAAAAAATTGGGTACAGAGCTAAACAAAGAATTCTCAACTGAGAAAACACGAATCGCAGAGAAGCACCTTAAGAAATGTTCAACATCCTTAGTCATCAGGGAAATGCAAATCAAAACAACACTGAGATACCACCTCACACCAGTCAGAATAGCTAAGATCAAAAATTCAGGTGATAGTAGATGCTGGTGAGGATGTGAAGAAAGAGGAACACTCCTTCATTGTTGGTGGGGTTGCAAACTGGTACAACCACTGTGGAAGTCAGTCTGGTGGTTCCTCAGAAAATTGGACATAGCACTACCTGAGGACCCAGCTATACCACTCCTGGGCATATACCCAGAAAATGCCCCAACATATAGCAAAGACATATGCTCCACTATGTTCATAGCAGCCTTATTTATAATAGCCAAAAGCTGAAAAGATCCCAGATGCCCTTCAACACAGGAATGGATAGAAAAAAATGTGGTATATTTACACAATGGAATATTACTCAGGTATTAAAAATAATTAATTCGGGAAATTCTTAGGTTAATGGATGGAACTAGAAAATATCATCCTGAGTGAGGTAACCCAATCACAGAAGAAAACACATGGTATTTACTCACTGATAAGCGGAGATTAGCCCAAAAATTTGAAACAACAAAGATTCAACTACCAGACGACATGAAGCTCATGAAGAAGAAAGAACAAGTGAGGATGCCTAGGTCTTTCTTAGAAGGAGTAACTAAATACCCAAGGGAGCAAATATGGAGACAAAGTGTGGGACAGAATTTGGAGGAGAGGTTATATGGAGGCCATTCCACCTGGGTATTCATTCCATGTGCAGTCACAAAAAATAGACTCTGATATGGATGTCAGGAAGGGAAAGCTGATAGCAGTCTGATAAGGCTGTCTCATTAGGGGTCCCCCAGAGTCTGACATACCCAGAGGCAGATACTCACAGCTAACCATTAATCTGATCAATGGTTCCCAATGGAGAAGTTAGAGAGTAAACTGAAGGAGCCTAACACTGGTTGGTGGCCTCACAAAGAGAGCAACAATACCAACCAGCCAGAGCTCCCCAGGGTCTAAACCACCAGCCTAGGAGCACATATGGTGAGCCACATGACTCCAGCTGTACATATAGGGGAGGATGGCCTTGTTGGGCATAGGTGGGAGATGAGGTCAATGGCACCTTGAAGGCTGAGCACTGAGTGTGTGTGTGTGTGGGGGGGATAATCTGAGGGTGGGGAGGAGGATTGGGGGGTAGGTGGGTAAACACCCTCATAGAAGCAGGAGGAAGGGGGATGGGATAAGGGGTTCCAGGGAGGTTGGGGGAATGTGTTAAGGGGATAAAATTTGAAATGTAAATATAATATCCAATAAAAGAGGGGGAAAGAAAGAAAAGCGGTTAGAACCAACATCCTTAATAAAATGTCAGCCCTCTTAAAAAAATAAAACTATCTTGATACTAAAATTTTTTTGAGAATTGTATATTGCAGAATGATCAACCTTGGTGTATCTACTCAACAAGCAAGCTGGGCAGACCTGCTCAAACCTCTGAGGTCCGGGAATTCCATCTGGAGGCAGTGAAGACACAGCATCAGAGGCTTATCAATTTGCTCTTCCCACCACTCCTCTTCTAATATCTCAACGCCCATAGTCAGCTTGAAGAAGCTAATGAAGAGTCAGCGCCCCTATTCCCTGGGCTTGGGGACTAAAGTGGTAAATGTTGGGCTGTCTTTCTAGGGAAAAGTAGTGGGTTTGTGGGAATAGAGAGGATTAGCTAGGGTTTATTGCATAGCCATAACCTATTAGTAGAAATCTGTATAATTAGTATGAAGATGAAGATATAAATTCTTAAACAGCACCAATTTACTCTGATTACAAATTTTAAGGTTTTCATTGGTACGAGCCTCTTATTGATATAAGAGTGAGATGAATATTGTTACCCTCATAGGCATTGTACCAGTATAACACACTTAGGAATGCAAGGCTTAGACCCAGTCCTTCTTTAACTCTTTTTAACTGATTTGAAATGGTCAGCCTGTGAGTTAAGGGTCTACAGCAAATTCATGGGTGGGAGTTTATTGTTAGGGTGTTTTCTATGTTTTATTTAGAAATAGCTGAGTGGAGTTAACAGGCAACAGTCCAGATTACCTTACATGGGTAGTTGGTTTTTTAAAACATCAGAAATCCACAGAATTGACATGACAAACATTTCTTTATTAATGTTCATTTTTATTAGAGACCTGTCTGCTCCTGACAGCTTCCTATATTGAATTTTAAGAAGAAATTGAGCATCTTTGGAGTTACTCCAGTTGTGGTGAGACAGCCACTAGGCAAGAATTGCCTCTTTCCATCTGCAGACAAATTACTGTCCAGAAAAGGACACACTTGCAGAACAGTCGACTGATTATATCTGCCTAGACAGAGTAATCAGCCCTTAATAATTCTGCAGCACTAAGGTCTGTCAGATGATCCTCGGCCAGAAGGCGGAAGAACAGATGCTCCAACATTATGTAGTAGAGGGAGTGTCCAGGTGTTCAGAGGTCTCTATAAATTGGCTAAGTTTTAGAAGCTATGCTTTGTGCTTCCCACAATTATAGTTAACTCAGTCATCCTGGATTTCTGACGAGGTTGAAAACTTATAGCCTCATAGCCAATTCTGGCTATTTACCTTGAGAGAAAAGATTTGAGTGGATGATCGTCAGCTGACATTCATCCTAAAGCCAAGGAAAAAGCCAGGTTCAGAACTAAGTGTTATAGTTAGGAGAGACGACAGAGGTTCTGGTTAGTCAACAAAATGTTGGACTGGATATGAGGACTATCTTGTACCTCACAGGTACAAATTGGCATAATTAAGCTCTAAATGTATTTTGAGAGAAAAGTTTCATTTTAACAGGAAGGTTGATAAGGTAGGAGGAGCTAAGGTGAGAGGAGTACTGAGAGGGAGAGAAGGAGTAAGAAGAGGAGGAGAAGAAAGAGAGGAGAAGCGAGGTGATGAAAGAGAGAAAGGGGGGGGAGACAGGAAGGCAGATGTTCATGTATCTCCACCAGTCAAAGATAGTTGATATACCTAGGTTGGGTAGTGGGTTACACCTCTGATTGAGCAATACCATACTTACAAAGCCTATGATTAACATTTTTTAAAAAAATGTATATGTGCAAAAAGAAAAAGGGGGCAAGTGATAGGGATTTTTAAGGGGAGGGGATGGGGAAAGGGGATGGCATCTGAAGTGTAAATAAAATATCTAATAAAAAAAATTTAAAAAAAGAATAGAAGTATGTAATAGAGAAAAAGAAAGGAAAGACTTGTTCCAAGGAAGTGTTCGTGAACTCCATAAGACCAGCCAGGAACACTTGCAAAAGGGTCATTATTCACAAGGTCAATCTTGGTGTCAGCCCACTGCTAACCTGCAGGATGATTTTGGTAGAGAATAGACCTAAACACTTCTATGAGTTAAGTTTTATAAAAAGCAGCAAGTCAGGGGTGAGTGTTTCTAGTCTGGCAAACATCAGATTGGAGTGCTACTGTGGCCTTAACATAATTGGCTGGTACTGGGAGACAAACCATGAACCTAACTTCTGATTTCTTTCTAATTGGTGCTTGTTAGGCAGAAGTGGGCTTGTAACCCGGAGATGCAGAGATCCTGGGAATGGGGAAATAACCTGGAGATTGGTGCTAGACTCAGATTTTTGGGGGAGATTAACCTGGAAATGCATGTCTTATGGTTAGCCTAGAAACTGGTGCTAGGCTTGCATTTTTGTTGGGGGCAAGGAATAACTTAAAAACTAATGTTAGGAACTGGCTTTGAGTTCAAACTTAGGTCAGGTTCTCTAAGATGGAGTCAGAACCCCAAATTTGGTCTCTTATCCTACCTTTCTTTGGTGACTAGAAGGCACAACCGTGGGGCTTCCTGAAGCTCATAGGCTTCATTATGGAAGTACCGGTTTTCTGGTTTTACCTCCTTGAAATCTATTTCCCAATAGACTCCTGGCTTGGAGCACCTGAATCGAGTACTTGAGTTCTCCTCAATAGTATCTGTATTGGTCAATTGACAGGCCTTATAGTTCTTAACAATTTCAGTTATTTTTGGATTGACATCTCTAATTCTGATGTAGGACTGGTGGACTAAGTCCTGTATTCTACATGCTCCCATGTATGAGTACAACAGATCATTTTCAGTATGTGCAGACCTATTTTCTCTGGTACAAGTAGTTTGTAATATTCTGTCCTACACCTTTGCTTATGACACTGAGACATGGACAGGTTTCTGGCCCAGATCATATCTTTTGACTACTTAGGGTAATCAGAGAGGGTAGGATCCCCTGGATCCAAGTAAATCAGGGGTAAGAGAAGTTCAATTTTTAAAAATTGGGTCCTTTCCTCTCTGATGTCTCAAGCAGTGGATGATAGCCAGCTTTTTTGTAGAACTCCATAGAGCCCTCACTAGGGAGAGGATTTCTTCTTTATTTTTCATAGTTTTTTCTTCTGCTATCAGAAGGCTTCTCTCCCTATAAATGAATCCATAGACATGAGTGGTAGTAAAGGCATTTTTATCTTTTTTCTGCTCTAACAACTTGGGTAGAACTACCAGTTCAGGTTTCTGGGATTACATTCCTTCCAGGAGTGGCTTTGTACATATGATCTCAGTATTTGAGGCCACCACTGCCCCAACATACCTTTGTCTATCTTGAATGAGGCTGTTGAGATTGGTGAACCACCTTATGGTTGAATCCCTTAAGGAGGTATCCTGAAGATCTGGTCTGTTCTCATGGATATGGGCCAAAATATCTAAGCAGTCATGCAGAGGACCCAACAAGGTCTGAGTCAGGCATCAGGATAGTGGGCTTACGGCAGCTGGGGCATGAAAAGTTATGCTGGATGATTTTAAGAAGAAAGACTGACATTATCTGACATCATCTTTAATCAGAAGGCCATTACTGCAACAATGTATAAACAGGAGGACCAGCTACTTTGTCACGTTGGCCATTGGCTGATGCCAGGGACCAGAGTCTGAGTATGCACCTCCTGAGTCTAGGGAGGTCATCTGTGCTTGACACAGTAGGGCCTTTTTAGCAGAGACTCAATAGTCCAAATTTTTAGGGCCTCTAAGAGGCTTTCAGATGATATAAAGTTGAGAAGAGAATCCAACTTTCCACTGCACATTATATTATAGTCATGTAACTTTTGTGAAAGAATCTTCATTTTGACTAGGTTAAGATTTAAGTAGAAAATACTTGTTTATGCATGTCAAGAATAAGTCCTTGGACTTTTATCAGGTAGTTTTAGATCTCAAGTCCTGCATTTCTGAAAAATGAATTCACTTCGTTAGAAGACATAACAATCTGGTCTCCAAAACTGGGACTACACAGTTTGTATATTATCTTCTAACAAGCCATAATTCAGCAGAGCTCCCAGGGACTAAACCACTAACCAAAGTGGACACATGAGTGGACCCATGGCTCCAGATGCATATGAAGCAAAGAATGGCTTTGTTGTGCATCAATAGGAGAAGAGGCCCTTGGTCTTGTGAAGGCTTGATGCTCAGTGTAGAGGAATGTAAAGGCAGGAGGCAGGAGTGGGTGTGTGTGTTCAGGAACACCTTCATAGAAGCAGGGGGAGGGGGCATTGGATGGAGCATTTCCAAAGGGACACCTGGAAAGGGGATAACATATGAAATGTAAATAAAGTTAATATTCAATAAAAATTACGCTTGAGGTAGAAGAGGCTCTGTAGAAAAGAAGTGACTGGAACATGACTTACATATCATTTGTAAAGTGCTAATATAATAAAAAATACTACACACAAACATATATGAAAACTTGACTCAAGGGGAGACAAATGTGGCAATATTTGCACTGTGACTAATCTAGGATCTCCAACAAAAACGTTGACCAGATCAAAGGTGTGGTAGTTAAGAGCAGTAGAAAGGCTGTGAACTGAATAAAAGTTCTTAATGGGGTAGAAGATGACACTGGGCTTTCCATGCTGCTGGAAAGTGATGTTTTAAAGAGACAGTATATCTTCTAAACTCAACAGATTAGCATTGTCTTTCTGTCTGGATATTAGAGGACCAGAAGACATCATAAAGGCCTCTTTAAGGAATTGTCTTTATCTTTTAGCCAAGTAGATGAGAATTCACAGTTATTCAAAATCACTAGTGCAAAAAAAACAGTGCAATAATGAGATAGATCAAGAAATATAAAAATGATACAGCTTGTCGTAGGAGTAGGTACTTAACTCTTTCTCATAGAGCACTCTGTACACAATTCTCTAATGTAGATAAAAATCTTGGGTATGGTTGAGTAGAAGGGACTTAGGCTGCACATAAGGTTTATAGTGTTTTGT
Source organism: Arvicanthis niloticus (assembly GCF_011762505.2). Lineage (NCBI taxonomy): Eukaryota > Metazoa > Chordata > Mammalia > Rodentia > Muridae > Arvicanthis > Arvicanthis niloticus. The sequence goes on from NC_047665.1 coordinate 34,858,754, forward strand.
ACCAGGTTATGAAAATTACGTTAAACATGTGTTGTGAGTATAGAGGAGACTGTGAGAAGAAGATTACTAACACAGGCTAGAGTCCTTTCCTACAATACTGTTGAAAGATAAAAAACTAGAGAGCATAATACCATGCAAGAGACTGTTGAAAGTTGGAAGACTTCTGGAGGGACAAGAGATTTGGCAGATCTGAATGGGTCCCACTACTTCTTTGCCCTTAGCAAGATGCTGCCTCTTACTGATCATATGTCTGTCTAAAGTGAAGCAACCTAAACAGTACAGACGGCTGTCTGTAGATTATTAGCTTACAAAAGGAGTCATGATCTCATCCGTGCTACTCTATATAGTCTTATGCTTTGGGGAAACAACTCATGACCTTGAGGCTTGTTCATGCTGTCTGACACCTTTGCTAATCTTTGACTAATGTCCATGAGGATGCAGAATTATCAAATCAGTTTATGATGTCTTGAAGCAGGTAACAATAGGTCTACAGAAGTGTTGAACTTCTGTTAAGCTTCCATTTCATAAATCTAACTTTTATATATTTATTCATTTGGCAAAGATTCTAAAAAGATACTAAATTCAGCTCTTAAAGAATCTGTAAGAATCTAAACTATATATGAATTTATATTTTCTAGGCCTTCAGATGCATTAGCTCCCATTACAGATTGTTCTAAGTGACCATGTGCTTGCTAGGAATTGAATTTAAGACTTCTGGAATCACAGCCAGTGTTCTTAATCACTGAGAAGTAACCCAGAAACAAAAAGACAAACAAGGTATATACTCACTGATAAGTGCATATTAGCCAATAAAACAGAATACCTGTGATCCAATTCATAGACCATATGAAGCTTCAAAGAAGGAAGGCCTAAGTGTGAATACTTCAATCCCACTTAGAAAGAGAAACAAAATAATCCAAGAAAGCAGTGGGAGGGAAAAAACTGGGTAGAAGAGGGACTAGCAAGGGGAAAAGAAGGCAGGATCAAATATAGGAAGAGACCGGAAAGAAGCCCAGAGGGCTAGGAGAATGAATGGGAATATGCAGCACTAGAGAGTGAGGGTCAGAGGGAACCTCTAAAAAATCCCAGAGACCTGGGATGTGAGAGACCAAGACTCAATGGGAGTGACCTTAGCTGAAAAGCACATCAGTGGATAGATGGAACCCAGAGACAACCTCCAGTAGATAGACAACTTCCAAGGAACCCAGTTGACACATGGAACCAACCACTCATCTTCAAAATATGTGATACAAGATCCTTCCAGTCTGAAGGAAATGCAGGTACAAAAGTGGTCCAGAGACTAAAGGAAAGGCCATCCTATGACTGATCCAACTTGGGTTCAATCCCATGCACAGGCACCAAACCATGACACTATGACTGATACCATGTTGTGCTTGCAGACAGGAGCACATTGCTCTCCTCTAAAAGGTTCTACCAGCATCTGATTAAGACAGATGCAGATACTTATAGCCAACTATTAGAGTGAGGTCAAGAACCCCTCAAGCTAAAGTGGATGGCAAGCTCAAAGGGAAAAAACACTATCAACAATCCTGGACCCCTATGACCTCCCAGAGTTTAAGCCAACAACCAAAGAACATACGTGGAGTAGTCTATGGCCCCTGTCACATATGTAGCAGAGAAAGGCCTTGTTTTGACTGAGTGGGTGAGGATGAACCTAAATGTGTAGAAACTTGATGCTCCAGAGTAGTGTAATTATGGCTGGGATGAAGTAGGTGGGGTGGTTATGTGAGGAAACTCTCTCTCAGGAGCAAAAGGGAAGGGGGATGGAATGATGAACTCTGGGCAGGTGAATGGGAATGGGGTTATCCTTTGGAATGTAAATAAATAAATATAATTTTATAAAAGGAAAGGAAAAAGAATCTGTTACAGTATAGACGTAGAAAATGGAATTCTTGAGAACAATATGTGTATTGAATTAAGTCTGTGAGATATGAGTAACCCAAAGTTCAGAGGTACCTTCCCAACAGATAGGGATAGGCTTTTAAAATCCCTCATGACATTCTTGACATTCTTGCTATATTTTTTTTTGTATAAATATTAGACCTAACTGGTTTACCTACATTTTTTAAGCAGCAAGTACTCTCTTTTAACAATTTAAGAATATTTTATTGGCATTGAGTTAGAAGACCCCTCAATGTTGACTAAATGCCAGAGTCTTGAAGCAACTATGGCATTGGCTTTTGAAGAACTTTCACCAGTACAAGAACTAATACTAACAGTAATAGTATGAAAATATACTCATTAGGACAATCATGGTGCAATTGTTACCGGTGCAGTTAACAAACTTCTGACATGAATTACATGAGTTACAGGAGTTGCAAGAAAATACTATATATTTGTTATTTTAAAAGAATGACCTATATTTTTTGAGAGGTCACATACCCTAGAGAGAAATTAATGGAGTTTTGTGTTAAATATATCTCATTTATTTTTGACTGACTTCTAAATGTCCAATTATTATTATAATTTTCAGCTTAATTCACAGAGAAACACTCTTCTGGGTAGCCAGATTTGTAACACTATAGATAATTTACTAATTCTGTGGTATGGTGGACAAATATTCAATGAAGAACTGTTTTCTGTCCAAAAAGATGAGAAAAAAGATAAAACAAAAATATGTAAGATTCTAAGGAAAGATTCATGAACAATGATTTTTTTCATGGTCTAACATGATCATCTTTAACAAGGTGTCTGAAAATGGCATCAGAGGTTTCAGAAATATTTGCACAAGAATCAACATACAGGAACACATAAAAAAATCCAGACACTTATAAGTATGTTGTAATAAAACTGTTAAGGTTTCCTGAAGATAGGAAGACATAGTTCATGAGTAAGTGTTTCTGTACGTGACTTTATGCTGTCCCATAGCTGTGCATGCCCTCGGGGTTATCTGCTAAAATATATAGGATCAGGAAACTAACTGAATATACAACACCAGTGAAGAAGATTTCCAGACACAGAACTTGTCCTGCTTAGGAACTCCTCAGCGATGGAGATGTTATTGAGTCTACCTACCTTCTGTAAGAAAACCCCCCTGCCCCAATGCCTCTCTTAGTAAAAGCATTCAGTTCAGTGGTTCTATGAGTTTAGTTTATTGGAATTCTTTCTTTGGAATCTTTCATGTTCTATCTGGAGTGAAGATATATTTGTTCATAGATTACCAGGAGTAGAATTCTGAAGAGTCTTTACATTAACTTTTAAAATTATTTTTCTTGCAAGAAACTGTACAAGGGTACAGGAGACAATTGGATTAGTAGTTTTCATCATCCTTTAACTTGAGACATGTTGCAATGTTCAAAGAGAGTCTGTGTTGTCCTGTCTTCTCTCTTGAGGAGACAGAAGAAAGAGGAAAGTATTCCTTGTATACAATGGGTAGAACTGATGGGAATTATTAAGCAGCTTCCAATGCATATACACCTTCCAGAACAAAGAATAATATATCTCAAATTGGCAATGTTTTGGAGTTTTAGAAATTGGAAAATATTAAAGGTGTAAATTCAGTGGGTAAGTTTAATCTTATCTCAGGGCAGAAGAAACAGAACTGTGAGTAAAAAGTACTGATGGTTGGTATTTTGACTTCTACCTTAACCAATAATAAACCATTAGAAAAACAGTTTGAACATATAATTCTTCTCTATCCTTAATAATGTTCAGATTACATTAAGAGAGTTTAATCTGCTGACAAAATTATTGCATAGGTCAATTTTAAAAGAATTATCTGAAGTTTTTGATGAAAAAATGTCTGATGGAGTTTTATCATCTTAGCAGTTCTAACTTGATATCATATATTGGACAATATCTCTTCATCTTTCTTGTTAGTAATCATTATTGTGATATTTATTGTCCAATTACATAGGAAGCAAAGATGTAAACTGTGCTGTCCCTGTGCCACAAATGTCCAAAACATCACCATCAGACATGATGATTAAAAATTGCATATTCTTCAAGAGTTTGATAACTGAAAATAAACTTAAATTCTAAAGATAATAAACCATCTAAAATTGCCTTAAAATACAAGTACGAAACTAATTTTAATTTCTGGTATTTGTGAAACTCACAAGCACTTCTTAAACAATACAAAAAATGTGAAATCACTTGCTCCTCAAATTAATATTCATAAAAATTCAATTACTTCCCTAAGAGCTTAGACTGACTTTATATGCCATTCCAGATATCCAATATAAAGTCATGCAGTAAAAAATTAAAAAACAAACAAACAAAAAACAAAAAAACCCCAAAAATCTAAAAACCTTTTTTTCCAGATACAACATTCCTGGTCCTAGGAGAACTCAGGTTAATATACCATCTCTAATTGGGTTTTCTTTCTATGTAGCTGGGACACTCCTGGTGCTGGTGGTCTCAAACTTGTTGCTGTGTGAAAAAGCTGCATCAATTCCTGCATGTATGGCAGAAGAGGGTGGCTGCTGGAACCCTCTTGTGGAAACATTTAACAGTGCCATCCAGAAAGCTGAAAGTCTCCACAATTTTGCTGACCAATTATATGTAGAGCTTGTAAGTACCTCACCCTCTGTACTAATACTTGAACTACACTAGAACCTGAGACACTAAACATCATGATTCAACTATCAGAACATTCACGTTCATAGATGAAAGATTACCCAACTACTGAAACAATGGCAGGGCCAATTGTACAGTGTCATGAAATTTCATAAAATCTAATGATATTAATATATTTTCTCTACTTTATTAAAAATAAAAATTAACTATGGTAGAAACGTTTAAAATGTGCTTGGATAAGAACTCTAATTCCTGGTTTTGTCTTTAGAATCATAAAATTCTATTGGCCATGTTCTTTTAGCACACTGCACTACACACTGTAAAAGATGTGCTTTACAGTGAACTATATATTTGTAACAGAGATAAAGTAAAACATGAGAAGATGCGAGAAAGAAGGAACAGAAGAGAGAGAGAGAGAGAGAGAGAGAGAGAGAGAGAGAGAGAGAGAGAGAGAATCTAGCCTTTCAAGAAGCCCATAAATACAAGGAATAGGAGTTTAAAGATTTTCAGTGATAACAATTTGTCCAGTATCAGGGCAGTAATAAAAGTGTAAAGTGGATCCCTTCCCCTTTTGCTGATTGTCATATCTCAATGACAGAAAAAAAAGAGAAATTACAGAAACAGGCTAGCCTTCAATATGATGGGCATCAAAAGAATGTGTCTCTGTTTGGAATAAACATTTTGTCATATGTTTTATTGACTAGATGTTATTTTTTCCCCTCAACATTACTCAGCACTACAGCAAATTCTCATCTGGACATTTTGCATCTCTTGTAAGTACCTTTTATTTTTCCAGCTGCTTCCCAATAAGACCCTCATGTCAACGATTGCACTTCAGAAGAGAAAGCATTATACAGTATTTGTATTTCCTGTTCTTAATTGACAGTGTTTCAACTTCTTAACCTTCACAATTATTCATTAACCTTTCATGAATTAGCTGATTATTTGAAATAAAAAATACTCTCTCTATATAATTAAGTTAAATAATTTGTTAATTATACAATGACTAATTCAATAAGTGATATTAATTTATATTTTTTTTATAATTTGGGGACTTTGAGTTTACATAGAATTTATTGTAAAATATTTTATTTTTGTGAGACAATTTTATTCTAAAACAATTATAAACATGCCCAGCTATATTCTTTAGTGTTAAACAAAGAAATTTATAATTCTATTGTCTAGGTAAGGAAATGTCAGTTCTTACTGAAAAAAATAACAAGATTAATAAATATGTACTATAGGTTTATGCTGAAATGCTAAACAATGGTGATAACTAAATAACTTAGCTCTTCATAGATTTAATTCTCTAAGTTTCTGCCTTCGTTAGCTTAACTTTTGAAAGTAAAGAAGAAAACTGCGTAAGAGAGAAAGGAGTTAAATATTAAAAAGTTAATGAAAAAACCAAATTATATTGCAGGTACAATGTGTAAACACAAAACAGAGAGTTTCTTAATTCATTAATATCTGTATTTTATAAATTACTTATGTTGAAATTTACAAAGCCACTAAAATGCATTAATATTCTGGTCATGAAGTTATTTATGATTTCTGAAGCCAGTTTTATTTTATTTTATTTTATTTTTATTTTATTTTTTTGCAGAATTCACAACTGATTAGGCGTGACGAAACTGTTGTGAGAGCTGGAACTTACTGCCATTCAAGTGTCGCAAAAACCCCAAATAGGGGAACTGAACACATAACTATTGAAGTGAGTTTCCTTCTTGGGTTTTCCACGGAACTCCAGAAGCAGTACATTGCTTTTGTGGTACTGACAGTTATTACAAGCATTATGAGATTTAAGTAATCATACATGCAGAAAAATGAAGAAAAATTATAGAAAATGATCATATTATAGTCTTGATAAATTATAAATAAAATCAAATACCCCAAAACAGTGTAACAAATGGTTCAGTACATCATTTAGAGTATGGTATTTTAGAAATGAACAACCACTCAAATATTACTTACTATTTTTTTAGGTTCATTGATTATCCATGGATATATACTCACTTCTCTATCAGTGATAATAATGTGGCTGTATTTATTATATGTTTCTATGGGTTCTGTATGTTAGCAATCTACGTGACTGAACACTATCCCCCTTCTTGATTTTCAAATCTGTCCTGGTTCTATTTTTTTTTTTACCTATTTCTTCATCACTCTATTATTATTTATGCCTTAACTGAAAGCCTGATTAGCAGAATAGTACTGTGAAATAATAATTTATCCCCTTCCTGATTTTCAAGTCTTTTCTTATTCTATTTCATTTTTACTTAACTCTTCATTCCTCTATTATTCTCTATGCCTTAACAGAAAATCAGATGAACAGAGTCGTCCTATGAAATGATAGGTTATGTTCCTTAGGATACAACAATGCCCAAATTCATGATGAGAATGTCTACATATTATATCAGTTCTATTATATGATGTGATATACTTCTTCCCCTATACATGATGTACACGAAGCCCTTATTGAAAATGCTTTTAACCAAATACTCTTGCCTGTATCTATCATGAGTCAAACCTCATTGGTCCCTATTGAGCACTTGCAAAAATCATTTTACAACTTGAACAAATAACCGAATAATAAAAATCTCACTGGAAACAAAGCTGTTAGAATTGCATAGGGAGAACAATGTATGATGACTTAACCTCAGAAAAATGTTAATTGACAAGACCCATAATTTGTTTTAATTTTTAGAAAATACACCAGTTGTTTAAATGTAATACTTCTAAACTATGTAACATCTATTTATATGTCATATACACATAGGAAATACATGTTTCTGTTCAGCTACTTTACATGACCATTACAGGTATCAACCCTGCTAAACTGAAACTATTTAATGCACTTGTTCAATTGTGTTTCACAGATAGCACCATATTTAAAAACTTTGATCAATTTTGTGGGTTCCTGGATCAGCCCTCTCTTCCATCTAGTGATTGAACTGAGTGCCATGAAAGATGTCCCTGAAACTATACTCTCAAAAGTCAAGGAGATTGAATTGAAGAACAGAGAAATCCTGGATGACCTTAGGTGGATTCTCACCAAGGTGAGCAAAATAGGTTGGTTGTGAAAATTAACAACAAAAACAATTTTAAAATACCTCATCTTTCCAAAGTGAAACAAATATCTGATCTTTTTCACAGTCTTTTTATAAGACAGTGTTTCTCTACCTGTGGTCCATGACTCCTTTGGGGTTCAAGTGATCCTTTCACAGGGGTTGTATAGCTGATATCATATATTTACATTGAAATTACCTAAATTAGCAAAATTACAGGCATGAAGTAAGAATGAAAATAATTTTATGGTTGGGGGTCACCATAGTATGAGGAATGATATTAAAGGGTCACAGCATTAGAAAGTTTGAGAAGAACTGCTCTAATAAGTTGCTGGCATCTCCAAACTTTTCAGATGCTTCTTATCTCTTCCTGCCCTAGATATCAGAATGAAACATAGATGTTCCTCTTAGGCAGTTAAAGGACACCATTCCTGGTTGAATGAAAAGAGCTCTGGTCCTTCAATCACTGTAATCCCATGGATCTACATATTAAATCACCATCTGATCCAAATCAATTGTGAGATTTTTATACATAGACCTCATGGAGGTTAGATTTAGTAGAATAGTAGTGCATATCAGCTTCTGTGAAATACATATGAAAGGACATGTAATAATTTCCTGAATGAGTAACTGAGATGAGCTCTTCCATTGGCCCAGAATCAAACAGAAATTTTCTACATTTCTTCTGCTTTGAAATGGGATACTTCTTTTGCAATTAATTACATGATAGAAGAAATGCACATGAGTCTTAGCCACAGATTCTAAAGTCGAACTGCTTGAGAGTCTCTTGGCTTAGATAAATGAAAGCTCATAACTTTGATGGAAGCAGCACATTTCTGAATGTATTTCTCTGATTGGACACAGAAGAAGTAAAGTCAAAGGAACACTAATAATGTAATCAATATGTAATTGATTATTATTTTGATTTTTAGGTCTCTCCTATAGAAGAGATGGAGGAAAAATTTCCTAGCTGGGAACATCTTTCATTCTTAAAATCAAGTAACAAAAATAATAAATTTTTGGCAATGTTTAACCTTTCCTACTGCCTAGATTATGATACAAAGTACCTTCTACTTCAGCTTAAAATGTTGAAGTGTCTCATAACTGGGAAAGATTGCTAAGCGCACATTTACAATGTCTGCTTTGGAGATGCTCCAGGACAGTTCATTGCTAAGCAGTTGCTTTTAATTGTATACATTTCAAATGCATGCATGCATGTAATTGTTCTCTAAAAATAAATAAAAACATTCTCTTTAGAAATGTCTAAATCTAAGAAGTTTATTCATCTTTTTTTCATCAACTAGAATATATATAAATTAAGTTAGGTTGCCACAATCAAATATTTCACAAACAGTAGATGTTAATCTAGCAAATAACGTTAGTTTACTTCAGTGAAGTAACATTTATTTCACAAAAAAGTGATGAAAGTCAAGTTTTTAAAATTAAAGTGTAAAACTCATTAACTGATACATGTATCCTAAACAGAATTATAAAATTTTTAATGCTTCATTACATTCAGACTGTCCATAGGAAACACTGTTAACAGTAAAAGCACAGCCAATCCATTACAGATGCTATCTGACTCCACAGCCTCAAGAGGACTTAGAGGGAAGGAGGCAAGGACTGGAGATGATAAAGATACACTGAATTCATGAATGATGTTTCAAAAAACTTATCTTTGAAAAATAAAATCCTTTTAGGACTCAAATATCTTTTAGTGATGATTGCTCAAAGATCTGTCCTAAGTCCAACTATAACTTTGCACGGCCATAGCACGATCATATATATGTTCTACATGTTTTCATTTCTCTGTCTAACATGGATTTTGCTGCTTTGTGGTATTTTTTTAAAAACTACACACTTCCTATGATGCATGTATAAAAATTATAGGAGCCTTTAAATTGACAATCCTTTAGGATGTCTGCCATAAAGTTCTGATGAAGCAACAAGTGTCTGTCATTCTGGCTCCAATAGCTTGGATACTGACTTGAAAACAGAGCCGCACATCTGCTATAAATGTGCAGGGTGCATAGGATCAGCCCCTGCAAACTTTTTGGTTCATGGTTCAGTGTCCATGAACATCCATGGCTCAGGTTAGTTGACTTTGTAGGTCTTGTGATGTCCTTGACCCCTCTGGCTCACTCAGTCTTCCCACTCATCCTCAAGATTCCCCAAGCTCTGCCTAATGTTTGGCTGTGGGTCTCTGCCTCCATTTTTATCAGTTGCTGGATGAAGTCTTTCAGGAGGTATTTTTGCACACTCCTGTCTGCAAGCATAGCAGAATAAATATCATTAACAGTGCCAGGAGCTGGATTTCTTCCAATACGATGGATCTCATGTTGGGCAAATCATTGGTTGCACATTCCCTCAATCTCTGTTCCATCATTATTTCTAAGCATATTGTATGCAGTACATTTTTTTTTTGGGGGGGGGGTAAAAGGTTTTGTGGGTAGGTTGATGTTTCCTTCCCTCCACTATAAGTCCTACCTGGCTAGAGGATAATGGCTAATTATGCCTCCATGACCTGAACTGCTAGGATTCTCAGCTAGGATGGCTCCCATAGACTCCCAAGAGCCTCCCCTGTCCCAGATCTCCTGCGAGCATGAGATGCTCCCCACTGATTCCTCTTCTCACTCCCTGCCCTCTCTTGGCTCCTCCTCCATATACACACCTGACTGCCATTTGGAAGTATGGATAACACTACCCACCAACTTTCTCAACCAGTTCTCTCTTTATATCCACCCCTGATGGCTATTTTGTTTCCCCTTCTGTGTGACATTCACACATCCTCATTTGTTTCCTCCTTATTACCCACTTTCTTTGGATCTGTAGATTGTATCAAGGTCATCCTGCACTTTATGGCTAATTTCCAAATATAAGTGATTGTACACAATGCATTTCTTTTGGTGTCTGCATTAACAGACACAGGATGCTATTCTCAAGTTCCATCCATTTGCCTGCAAAATTCAGGATGTCTTTGTTTTTAATAGTAAAATATTATTCCACTGTGTAAATGTACTATATTTTCTTTATCCATTTTTCAGTCGAGAAACAACTTTGTTGTTTCTAGTTGCTGGCTATTATGAATAAAGCTTCTATGAAAATAGTTTGAGCAAGTGTCCCTGTTGTATTGTGGAGAGTGTTTTGGGTATGTGCTCAGGAGTTGTATAGCTGGGTCTTGAGTTAAATATATTCTCAATTTTCCTAGAAAATGCCAAATCAATTTCCACAGTGGTTATACAAATTTGTACTCCCACCATCAATGGAGATGTGTTCCCCTTGCTTTGCATCCTCACCAGCATGTGCTTTTTCTTGAGTTTTTGACCTTACTCATTTTGAAGTGTATAAGATGGAGTCTCAGATTTGTATTGATTTGCATTTTGTGGTGATTAAAAATATTGAACATTCCTTTAAATGCTTCTGGGTTATTAGAGATTCCTCTGTTTAGAATTCTCTTTTAGCTCTGCATCCCATTTTTAAACTAGATCATTTGATTTGTCAATTTCTAATTCCTTGAGTACTTTATATATTTTGCGTATTAGTCCTCTGTCAGAGGGAGGGTTGGTGAAGATTTTTCCCATTCTGTAGCCTGCCCTTCTGTCCTACTGATTATGTTCTTAGCCTTGCAAAAGGCTTTTCGTTCCATGAGTTCCATTTATTAATGACCTTTAGTGCCTAAGTAATTGGTTTTTGTTTCAGAAAGTTCTCTATTGTAAAACTGTTCTCAAAGCTGTTCCCCACTTTTTTTTTCTATTAGATTTAGTTTTATGTTGATGTCTTTGATCCACTTTGACTTAACTTTTGTGCAGGATGCTAGATATGTTTTTGAATATTCTTACCTACAGACATCTTGTTAAACCAGCACTATTTGCTGAAGATGATTTCTATTTTGATTTTTATAGTGTATGGTTTTGGAAAATCACGTGTTCGTTCCTGTGTGGTTTTAATTCTCTATCTTTGATACTATTTTATTGATCAAATTGTCTGATTTTATGCCAATCTATGTGGTTTGAAATCCTGTTGCTTTGTAGTATAGCTTGCAATCAGAGATGGTGATACCTCAAAAGTTCATTTATTATACAGGATTGTTTTAATTATCATAGGTTTTTTGTTTTTCCATATGAAATAGCTTTTTCAAGTTCAATAATTATCTTGGAATTTTGATGGGAATTGCACTGAATCTGCAGATTGATTTTGGTAAGATGGTCATTTTTTTCTGAACTAATCTTACCAATCCATGAACATGAGAGATGTTTACATCTTGTGATAGCTTCTTCAATTACTTTCTTCATATTCTTGACCTTCTTATCTTACAGGTCTTTCACTTGTTTAGCTAGAATTACATCAAAGTACTTTATATTATTTGTGACTGCTATAAGAGGGTGTTATTTCCTTCATTTCTTTTCTGCCTTTTCAAACACAAGTCTGTATTCAAGTGTCAGTATTCTTGTCCTCAATTTGACATGTCACAAAATAATGTACTTCTTCCAGATTGGTTTTTCTCTAAGGAAATGTCTAATTGAATCTTGCCAATATTTTTTATGTGATTGCAGGATATTTTATCTTTGCTTGAGGACACAAAATCTCTTTACTCTTGTAGAATTTTACATGGTTGACATTATAGTAATATAAATCATTTATAGTCATTTAATTGTCATTTGTAAGCAGGACACTAATCATAATAATACTGAAAACAATGGTAATATGTTAAATATTTGATTTTTTCCAATTTGAGGGGGTTGTGGTTTGATTGATGGGAGTGCAGCTTTTTAAACACATCTTAAGCACCTGAGGTTATGGGGTTTATATCATTGTTATAAAGTAAACTGGGTAACAGAAGGGTACTTCCAATAATATCAGTGATTTACAAGGATTTCCAGTGAGTGTCAGTCAAAACAGCATACTGAAACATGAAAAAAGCAAATAATGAGTTGAAATTTTAAAAAATTAAATTATGCAAAATAGAAAAAAGAAAGAAAAGACTTGTTTTTACCAATGAAGTGTTTATGAACTCCAGAAAGCCAGTCAGGAAACAATTAGATGCAATTACACAACGGTCTTTATTCACAAGCTCGAGCTTGGGCTCAGCCCACTGCCAACCTGCAGGATTGTGGTGGAAAAGAGCTCCAAACACTCACTGGGGCCAAGTTTAATAGAAAGCAGCAAGTGATGTGTGAGTGATTTTATCTTGGCAACCATTGAATTGGAGTGCTACTGTGGTCTTTTGCAAATGGACTGATGCTGGGAGGCAAACCATAAACCTAACTTCTGATTTCCTTCTAACTGGTGGTTGTTAAGCAGAGGAGGGCTTGTAACCTGTAGGTGCAGATTTATTGGGGGAAAATAGCCTGGAGACTTGTGCTAGACTCAGGTTTGTTGGGGAAGATTAACTTAGAAACAAATGAGTTCAAACTTATGTCAGGTTCTCTAAAATGCAGTCAGAACCCCAAAATGTGGTCTCTCATCCCCATTTATCTTGTGACTAGAAGGTCTAATCATAGGGCTTCCTGAAGCTCATTGGATTCATTATGGAGATACTGGTCTTCTGGTTTTACCTTCGTAAGGTCCATCTTTCAATAGATTCCTGGTATGATGCACCAATATCAAGTACTGGGGTTCTTCTCATTGGCAACTGCATTGGTCAATTGACAAGCTTATACTTTTTAACAATTTCAACTATTTTTGAATTGGCATCTCTAATTCTGATGTGGGACTAGTGGACTAAGTCCTGTATTTGCCAGGTTCCCATGTGTAAAGTCCAATAATTCTTTTTCAGTGTGTGTAGACCTATTTTCTCTGGTACAAATAGTTTGCAGTTTGTTGTCCTCCACCATCCCTTATGACACTCAGACATGGGCAGGTTTCTTGTCCAGAACACAACTTTTGAATACTTAGGGTAATCAGAGAGTACAGGATCCCCTGGATCAAAGCAAGATAGGGGCAAGCGAGGTCCAATTTTTAGGTCAGCATTTTGGGCTCCTATTTTTGCCCTATTGTTACCTTCTGAAATTGTGTCCTGCCCTCTCTTATGTATCAAGCAGTAGGTAATAACCAGCTATTTTCTAGGGCCCCACAGAGTCCTTAGTAAGGAGATTTCCTCTTTATTTTTGATAGTCTTTCTGCTATCAGAATCTCTCTCCCTATAAATAGAGTCATGGATATTAGCAGTAGTAAAGAAGTTTTTCTTTTCTCTGCTTTAACATTTGGATAGAGCTACCAGTTCTGGAATGACATTCTTCCCAGAGTGGCTTTCCACAAATGATCTCAGTTTATGAGGCCACTGCTTCCCCAGAATATCTTTGTCTCTCTTGAATAACGCTATTGTCATTGGTGAACCACATTGTTGCATCCATTTAGGTGGTATCATAAAGATCTGGTCTGTTCTCATGGATATGGGTCAAAATGTCTAAGCAGTTATGCAGAGCACCCAACAAGTTCAGAGCCAGGTAGAGGGGTAGTTGGGCTTAGGGCAGCTGGGGCATGAAAAGTTATGCTGGGAGCATTTAAGAGGAAAGATTGTTAATAAATAATTCTGACATCATCTTTAATCACAACGCTATTACTGCAATGATGTATAAACAGGGGGACCAGCTACTTTGACATGTTGGCCAATGGCTGACGCCAGGGACCAGAGTCTGAGTATGTACACCCTGAGTCTAGGGAGGTCACCTGTGGTTGACACAGTAGGGCCTTCTTAGCAGAGGCTCAGTAGTCCAAATTTTTAGGGCCTTCAAGAGGTCCTGGGTCTCTTTCAGACATGTTTTGTTTCTGCTGCCACTGGAAAGCCATTTATAAACTGTTGAAGAGACTTTATCTTTAGGTTTTATCAAGACAAAATGTTGGACTTTTGTAGCCGCCGGCGGCCACAAGTCAACTGGATTCACCTGAAAGGGGGGCTGGGAATGAAAGGGGAAGGACGGTGAGAAGAGATGAGGCCAAGACAAAGTTCTCTGATCAAGGCCCAAAGCTTTAATGTTCAGCTTTCAATTTAAAGGGGAAGACCCAACCCACAACCCCTCCTGGTTTCAGATGGGTGGGATAATCCATAGTCAGTTCCAGGTCACGGCTGGAGATGTCTCAAGGCAAGCCCAGGGGCAGTTCTGCTGTGTTCCGGGCAGCCAAGGTGGGTAACTCCACCTAGATCCCGTCACTTGACCTTGCTGTGGCAACCAAGGTCTCTCAGTCCTGCTCATGGTGGGCGGGGAGAGTACAGACTTTATTAATTATCAAGTAGGTTTGTTGGTTTTCCATCTACATTTAATGTTACCCTAGACTTGGGTAGGGAATCTGAACACTATCTACCCTATTTTTTAATCTTCTAAGGCCAGGGTTTGGATAGGCTTCCTTTTGGGCCATCCTTGGACCCAGTGGGCCTCTTCATTATAATAAACACAGTGGTTCTTTCCCATGTGGAGGCATTTTTTATCCTTAGGTTCCCCTTATCTCTTTCTTTGGAATCCAGCCTGTTTAGTGGTCTCCTATGGTCTTCTGGTTTAGCTGTGGCTTCCAGGTCATCAGGCTGTTGCCTCTGCCCTTTTATATACTTCTTTTCTGTCACTATCTCTACCACTAAGTTCCTCAGACTCTTTTCTTCCAACCTCACTCATTGCCTAATGTTATACTCTTTGGCCAGGCTACTAGGCTTTGAGGATTGACAGAAAATCAAGAGACTCATCTTACCTTCAATGGTGTTAAAGTCCCAGTTTGGTTGAGTCCAGGGGAAAGCAAGCATCAGTAGCTAGTTGGTTATTGGAGGGCTCCCCTGTAGGGCCAGGAACCAGCTTTCTGGCCTCTGCCTGAATTTTCTCACTCTCTTTTCTGGTGAAGGGAACCTGCAAAAGTTGTTTTAAATAAAGGTAACTGGTGGGAAAGTGCCAATAGTGATAAGGTTGGTTCCCTTGGTCATTGACTCTACTGTGTGAAAGCAGAACAACAGACCCTGGCTCAGGAAGTGAAGCAGCCCCCTTCAGCTTTTTGTCCTTGAAGCAGGTCTATTTCCCCCTACCTGAGATGGTGCTGCCTTCTGCAGAGCTGTGGCAGCTGCTGTTCCACCTGAGGGGTTGTTGGGGTGTAAAGATAACATCTACTTCTGTACTTCTTGGAGAACCTGTTATAGGGATGGTGCAGAAGTAGATGGATGATCTGGTATCTCTCCCTTTGTATCCTTGGGCTTTTTGGTAGCCAAGTCAAGAACTTCTGCCTTTTGTGTGGGGAGAAGAGGTTTAAGCCAAGAGAGTGGGTCCCCTAGGAGATCTTGCCAAATAATAAGGTATATGGTTCAGTTGGCCAAATTTAGGTTTGAAAATGACTTTCTTAATCTCTTGGACCCAAGAAATTAAATTTTTTAATTTCAGGTTGAAGAATCCTCTGGGACTCAGTTTGTATTTAATGTGGACCATTCTGACCTGTAGAATGTGCTAGGGGTGATCTGTCAATGTTAATACATCTAATATCATCAGCTTGTCAACATCCCCTGGTAAGGAGAAGCACAAATATAACATATAAAAACACAAATTTGACCATTTCTCTTTATCAGGCAGGAATGAGAACCAAAAAAGTGGCACTTATATAAAAAACAACAACAACAACAACAACAACAACAAAAACAACCCAAAACCTCTCTATAACACTCAAAATCACAAGGCCAACCTTTCCTCTCTAACAGACAGAAATGAAAAACAGCCAGTACATGGTTTTCATACACAAGAAAAGACCAGATTCATGGGTGTCTTTTTACTCTTCAAGCCCATGATGCATGCTCCAAATCAAAGTTCAGGTCATCTCCTGGCCTCATAGGGCCATGACTCCCAGTCATGTCTTTCCTGTTACCCAACCATGGATACAGATTCAAGGCCCTTTTCTAGAGAGTTACAAATGTGGCATCACTCAGAATTTAATGACAAACAACAGCATAGACCATGGTGACCCACAAGTGCTCAGTACTCAAACCTCAAATGTGTTAAACAAAGCAGTAATCAGTGTCCAGATACTCTGGGTTCTGATACATGAATGTTTTTGAGCCACCATGTGGATACTAATATTGAATCTGAACTCTTTGCAAAAACAAGTACTTTTAATCACTAGGCTTTCTCTGCAGCTCTGAAATAGTCAATCTTCTCTCATGAAAAAAAATTTTTTATTCAAACAATATATCCTGATAAACGTTTCCTTTGAGAGTTCATCTTGGTAGACTTTTCTTTTGATGAGTAAGAAGTTCCTCATTTTTTTATAACTTTTGTTTTAAAGTCAATTTTATTCAATATTAGAATGTCTCCTCTAGTTTGTTTCTTGGGACTATTTGATTGGAAAAAATTTCAAGACTTTTCCTCTGAGGCAATGTCTGTCTTTGTTACTGAGGTGTGTTTACTGTATGCAGCAAAATGCTGGGTCCTGTTTACATATCCAGTCTGTTAGTCTATGTCTTTTTATTGATAAATTGAGTACATTGATGTTAGGATATATTAAGGACCAGTGATTGTTACTTTCTTTTATTTTTGTTTTTAGAGGTGGAATTATGTTTGTGTGGCTATCTTCTTTGGGGTTTGTTAAAAGAAGATTACATTCTTGCTTTTTCTTGGGTGTAGTTTCCCTCTTTGTGTTGGAGTTTTCTATCTATTATGCTTTGTACGGCTGGATTTCTGGAAAGATAATGTTTAAATTTGGTTTTGTCATGGAATATCTTGTTTTCTCCATCTATAATAATTGAGAGTTTTGCTGGTTATAGTAGCCTGGGCTGGCATTTGTATTCTCTTAGGGTCTGTATGACATCTGCCCAGGACCTTCTGACTTTCAGAGTCTCTGTTGAGAAGTCTGATGTAATTGTGATAGGTTTGCCTTTATATATTACTTGACCTTTTTCCCTTACTTCTTTTGATATTATTTTTTTTTGTTGTTTTGTGCATTTGGTGTTTCGATTATTATGTGATGGGAGGAATTTCTTTTCTGGTCCAATCTATTTGGGGTTCTGTAGGATTCTTGAATGTTTATAGGCATCTCTTTCTTTCAGGTTAGGGGAGTTTTCTTCTATAATTTTGTTGAAGATATTTACTGGCCAATTGAACTGGGAATCTTTGCACTCTTCTATTCCTATTACCCTAGGTTTGGTCTTTTCGTTATGTCCTGGATTTCCTGGACGTTTTGGATTAGAAGTCTTTTGCATTTTGCATTTTTTGACAGTTGTGTCAATGTTTTCTATGCTATCTTCTGCACCTGAGATTCTCTCTTTTATCTCTTGTATTCTGTTGGTGATGCTTGCATATATGATTCCTGATCTCTTTCCTAGGTTTTCTATCTCCAGGGATGTCTCCCTTTGTGATTTCTTCAATGTTCCTTTTATTCCTTTATAGATCCTGGATAATTTTGTTCAAATCCTTCACCTGTTTAATTGTGTTTTCATCTATTTCTTTAAGGGATTTAAGTGTTTTCTCTTTAATTGTTTCTACCTGTTTGCCTGTGTTCTCTTGTATTTCTTTAAAGGAGTTATTTATGTCCTTCATAAAGTCCTCGACCTTCATCATGAAATGTTAGTTTAAATCAGTATCTTGATTTTCTGGTGTGTTGCAGTATCCAAGGCTTGCTCTGGTGGGAGAACTGGGTTCTGATGATGCCAAGGAGTGTTGGTTTCTGTTGCTTATATTCTTGTATCTGCCTCTCACCATCTGGTTTTCTCTGGTTTTAGCTGGTCTCACTGTCTCTGACTGTAGCTACTCCTTCCTGAGAGCCTTTGAGCTTGTGATCTTAGGTGTGTCAGCACTCATGGGAGACTAGCTCTTTCTGGGAAGGAATGGGTACAGAGAACTGTGGCACAGGGTTACCTCCAGGGTACAGATGTCAATGGCTGCTCCACGATTCCTGTGTCTGTGGGCTCTTTTCCGGTCCCACATGGGCCAGGTATTGGAACAATACTGGTGGTCTTACCTGTGATCTTAGGTGTGTCAGCATTCCAGGAAGAGTAGCTCTCTCCAGTCAGAGTTTGAATACAGAGACCTGTGGCCCAGGGTTAGCTCCAGGGGACCGATGGAAACCAGAAGGATCCTGTCCCTGGAAGAACAACAATATCACACAACCAGACTCCCCAGTGCTCCCAGAAACTAAACCACCAACCAAAGAGTACACATGTAGGGACCCATGGCTCCAGCTGCCTATGCAGCACAGGATGTTCTTCAATGGGAGGGGAGGCCCTTGGTCCTGGGAAGGCTTGATACCCCAGTATAGGGAAATGGTAAGGTGGTGAGGCAGGAGTGGATGAGTGGGTAGGAGGGCAACTTCATAGAAGCTGGGGAAGGGGTGAGTTGGATAGAGGATTTGTGGAGGGGAAAGTGGGAAAGGGGATGACATTTGAAGTATAAAAATTGTAAAATATCTGATAAAAAAGACAACAAATATGAGACACACCAAATCTAAGTTTATTTATCTGATTTATTTATTTATTTATTTAATTTTTATTTTTTAGAGATTTTATTTATTTACATTTCAGATGTCATCTTCTTTTCCAATTTCGCCTCCCTAGAACCCCTCTATCCCATTTCTCCTCCTTTTTGCTTTTATATCATTTTATTTACCCATAAGTATTAAGGTCAGTTCAAAATAAACTTGTTTTTATACATACCAGTATTTTTTCTTTTACCCAGATACACTATTTTTTTGTTTTTCGTTAATAAAAATCAAGCTTCTAAGAACTAATGATAAAGTACAACATAATAAAATAATATAAAATAAGAATGATCATATAGAAGTTGGACAATATAAACCAATAAAAAGAGACTTCAGGAGAAATCATAAGAATCAGAGACCAGCTCTTATACTTGCTTGGGAATCCCATAAACAAAGTAAAATCGAAGCTCTAATATATTCACAGAGGCCTGGTCAGACATGTGTACACAGATTACATCTCTGTGAGTTCATATGAGCTTTTTTTATGTGGAATTAGAGCTTTGTTTTCTTGGTGTCCTCAATCTTCTCTGACTCTTACCCTTTTTTCACTCCTCTTCTACAGTTTCACAGAGTTCTGAAGAAAAAGTTGATGAAGACATCCCAGTGGGCTGAGTGTTTGAAGGTCTAGTGTTCTCCACATCTAGCTGTAGGTTTCTATATATGTTTCCACATGATATAAAAGGAACACTCTCTGATGGTGACTAAACAGGGCATATATCTATGAGTATAGCAGAATGTTACTGAGGGTTATTTTATCACTATGCTTTGTCTTAATTGTTGATATAGTTTTGGGTGTTTTTTTTGTTTTGTTTTGTTTTTTTTAAGAACAGAAGTATTAGTTTTGCCCCAGGACCATGGGATTTCTAATCTCTAGTATTTGTTCCCACAAGCAGTTTTGGATATGGGTTCCAGCTTGTGAAGTAGCCATTATGTCAAATATATTATGATGCTTGGTTACTCCGTCCAGCTTTATTCAACATTTGCCACAGCATATGTTGTACAGAATACACCATTTTAGATCAAAGGGTTTGTGTACATTGTTTTTTTGTAGCATGCAGAGCACCTTCCTGTACCAAAGACTTTAGAATGTAGTGGTGAATGCTCTATCTAGGCATGAGTTCCATTTTACCATGTATAATTAATTCAGTAGTTGTCTTTAGCAATATATTCTTGGTGTAAATTTCTGGAGAACAACCAATAGTCTTGGTAATAACCTGAGTTCTTTGAGGATTTCATGAGACACTTTGGCCAGTAATTCAATTACATGAAACCCAGTTTTGGTACTTAAAGTTCATTTGGTGACAAGGGATGACCAGTTGGAATTCAGTCTTCCTCATTTTTGGCAATTTTATTTAGGTCAAATTCATATCCATTATAGGTGGCAGTGAGCCAACATTTGACTAATGAAAGTTGAACTCACAGTCTGGAAGGACAGTGGTGGCAAATGCATTTATTGCTAGCATTTGGAATCAGGGGCAGGGAGATTTCTTATTACAAGGATAACCTGGTCTGTAGAGTGAGTTCTAAGACATTAACAGTGACTCAGATAAAGTCTGTCTTGAAAACAAACAAAAATTAAACAAACACTCCAAATTAATCATACCATTAATTTTAACTGTCAAGTAATATTCCATGATGTAATGTACCATGTTTTCTTTACTCACATTTCTATTGAGAGACATCTAGAATGTTGCCAATTTCCCTGCCATTATCAAAAGAACAGCAGTGAACATTGTTGAGCAAATGTCTTTTTGCTGGGATGAAGCATTAACCTTTGTGTATTGGCCCAATAGAGGTGTGATGGTTTAAATAAAAATTGGCCCATTGTAAGGTGCATTATTTGGAGCTTTGGCCTCTTGGATTAGGCATGGCCTTGATGGAGAAAGTGTCACTGGGAGGTGGGATTGGAGGTTTCAGCTGTTCTTTCTGTTCTCATGCACTCTCTGTCTCTTTCTGCTGCCTGTGGAGCAAAATATGAACCTCTTAGCTACCTCTTCGGAACTGCATCTGCCTACATGGTGACATGCTTCCTGCCATGATGACAATGGGCTAAACCTCTAAACTGTAAGCCAAATATGTTCCAGCTCTAGCAAGCAGCAAAACTCAGGAGCCATTTGTCACTTGGTTTAGTGTCAAGAATAGAAGGGGTTACTAGGACAATTGAAGTTTGTTAGCTAAAGCTAAAAACTTCACAGTGATTGTGAATAGACCAGCATTACTGAAATGAAGTCATATAGGGATTGTTTTATGACAACACAAATAGACTGCCTCCAAGAGATAGCCAAGGATATAACTCATGCCTCAGCTAGACATGGTAATGTGTAAGAATCACCCAGATAGTATGAGTTTTGAAGGCATGAAGGGGTCATGGAAAGCAGCTGAGGCTTGTTACTCTATAAGTCCAGGGAAGCCCAGTGATAAATGGGTGAAGCTTCAGTTGCTATTGATGGTCCAGAATTGAAGGGGTCATGCAATTTGTTGATACTTGGCGCAACGAACAGAGCCTATGAGAGGTTACTGGTGAAGTCTAGTTGCAGAAGAAGACTCCATGGAATTGAAAATGCCAGTAATGTAATATGATCATGAAAAACAACTAAAAATCTCAGTTAATAGTGGACCATTTGACATTCTGACATTGAAATCCATATCTGTAGCACAAAATACTTCAGTAAGTATACATAGTCAGAGGTATTCTCAAATTGACTTTAATACTACACAATATTTTCCCAAACAGGGACAAAGGGATTGTGTGGGATTGTAACACTTCTGCACATCAAAGATAAATCAGCGGAGATGTCTTCAACATGAAAGAAAATAGTTACAAATCACACTTCTGAAACGTGACTTATATCTAGGACACATGAATAAGTCTAAAATTAAACATCTAAAATTATCACACAGTCAATAAATAGGCAAATAAACAGTTTTTTAAAAGATTTTTAAAAGAAGCCATAGATAAACAAATCATTTTAGAACTGCTTAAACATACTAATATATAAAATACATTAATATACTTTTGAATAAAGTTTTGTCACATGGGATTATAGAGATAATAATGATCCCCCTTAAAGTTATAGACTAAATAATGAAGCCCCAATTTCAGACATAGAAAACCTATCTACCAGGTGTTGGTTAGATAAGTCTCAGAAATTCCTTGAACAATATAGCCTACTTCTATTACCTCTCAATTACCACCAAGGCTTGAAAGCATTATCCTATTGCTGAAGATACCACATATTTTAAACATGATCTTGGAGAAATCTAACTGAAGTTGACCTAGAAACTTTCTCCAGGGGAATAGTTCTTACAGTGTCTGAAACTACTATGCCTAGAAATAAAAGAAATGACTGGAATAAACACTCTTACCCAGTTGTGATGCCTATGGTCAGCATGGTAGTATATCTTTAATGACATAATAGTGACAACTATATCTTGCAGGTAGCCAACAACTTTCCAATAGAACGTAAAACCTACTCAATAGAAGCGAATTCATGACTGGTGCTGTAAACTTAGCATACTATAAGCTTCTACTCCCATTTTCTTGAGTCAGTATGATCTCCAACTATAAAAACTTATTCTTCTGTTTTTTTCCAGTCTGGGTCCAAGCACTGAGCAGATCTTGGGCGGCAGCTCTACCCCCAACCTCTAAGAACCCAGAGGAAGCAGGGCTCCCAGGAGCTCTAACCCAGGAAGTATCTTAGGTAAGCAGACAGCAACACCTGCCCCAAATAGGGAGTAACTGGGACCCACAAGGACCCAGGAAGTCACTCCTGGGTGGGAGCACTGGTTTCTTCCAGTCTGCACCGGAGCACTGAGCAAATCCCGTATAGCAGCTCTGCCCCCAAATGCACAGAACCCAGAGGAAGCCGGGCTCTCAGGAACTCTAACCCGGGCAGTATCTTGTCTGCAGATTTTGGGCCCCAGCTCTTACCCCAGTAGTAAAACCCACCCCACACAGTTCTGATACAACTAAGATAATAGGAAAGACATGCTCCAGTCAGAAACAGGGCAGGTAGCACTAAGGAGATCCAGATGGCAAAAGGCAAGCTCAAGAACATAAGCATTAGCAGCCCAGGGTACTTGGCATTATTAGAACCTACTTCTCCCACAGAAGAAAGTCCTCAATTCCCCGTATTACTAGGAAAGCAAGATTCAGATTTAAAATCCTTTCTAATGATGATGATAGAGGACTTTAAGAAGAACATAAATAACACTCTCAAAGAATTTGAGAAGAACACAGTTAAACAGGTAGAAGCCCGTAAAGTGGAAAAAGAAAAATCCCTTAAAAAATTACAAGAGAAGCCGGCAGTGGTGGCGCAAGTCTTTAATCCCAGCACTTGGGAGTCAGAGGCAGGTGGGTTTCTTAGTTCAAGGCCAGCCTGGTGTACAGAGTGAGTTCCAGGACAGCCAGGGATACACAGAGAAGCCCTGTCTTGAAAAAAAAAAAAAAAAAAGAATTACAAAAGAACACAACCAAACAGGTGAAGGAATTGAACAAAACCATCCAGGACATTAAAATTGATGGAGAAACAAATAAGAAATCTCAAAGGGAGACTACCCTGGAGATAGAAAACCTAGGAAAGAAATCAGGAGTCATAGACACAAGCATCACCAACAGAATACAGGAGATAGAAGAGAGAATCGCAGGTACAGAAGATACCATAGAAAATATTGGCACAATTGTAAAAAAAAAAAAAAAAAAAAAAAAACAAAAACAAAAACAAAAACAAAAACAAAAACAAAAACAAAAACAAAAAACAAAAAAAACGCAAATGCAAAAGTTCTTAACACAAAATATCCAGGAAATCCAGGACACAATGAGGAGACCAAACCTAACGATAATAGGTATAGATGAGAGTGAAGATTCCCAACTTAAAGGGCCAATGAATATCTTCAACACAATTATAGAAGAAAACTTCCCTAATCTAAAGAACAAGATACCTATAAACATACAAGAAGCCTATAGAACTCCAAAAAGACTAGACTGGAAAAGAAATACCTCCCGTCACATAATAATCAAAACACCAAGTGCACAAAACAAAAAAGAATATTAAATGCAGTAAGGTGAAAAGGCCAAGTAATATATAAAGGCAGACCTATCAGAATTACACCAGACTTCTCACCAGATACTATAAAAGCTAGAAGATGCTGGACAGATGTCATACAGACCCTAAGAGAACACAAGTGCCAGCCCAGGCTACTCTACCCAGCAAAACTCTCAATTACCATGTCATGGAGAAAGCAAGATATTCCATGACAAAACCAAATTTACACAATATCTTTCCACAAACCCAGCATTACAATGGATACTAGCAGGAAAGCTCCAATACAAGGAGTGAAACTATATCCTAGAAAGAACAAGAAAGTAATCCTCTTCCAATAAATCCAAAAGAAGATAGCCACACAAAGATAGTTTTACCTCTAATAACAAAAATAACAGGAAGCAACAATCATTGTTCCTTAATATCTCTTAACATCAATAGAACCAATTCCCAAATTAAAAGACATAGGCTAATGGACTGGATACACAAACAGGACCCAGCATTCTGTTGCAAACAGGAAAGCCAACCTCAGTGAAAAAGACAGATTCTAAGAGTAAAGGCTGGAAAACAATTTTTCAAGCAAATGGTCCTAAGAAACGCTGGAGTAGCCATTCTAAAATCTCCAGCCCGAGAACACAAAGGAAGTGACTGATGGCTCCACCTGTATAGGTAGTTGAGGGTGGCCTTGCCAGGCATCAGTGGAAGTGGAGGGCCTTGGTGCCTGAAAGTTTGGATTCCCTAGTGTTGGGGAATTCCAGAGCAGGAAGTCAAAAATGGGAGGATGGTGGGAGCACACCCTCACAGAAACTCCCAGAATTATATGGATTAGACATGACAGAGGCAGGCCACCAGAAGATGGGATTCCAGAATTCAAACAAAAAATTATCTTAATACTAAAATTTTATCTTAATACTAAAATTGTATATTGCAGAATACAGAGCCTTGTTGTATCTTCTCATCAAGCAAGCTGAGCAGACCTGCTTGAACCTCTGATGCCCTGGAATTCCAGCTGGATGCAGTGAAGACACAGCATCAGAGGCTTATCAATTTACTCTCCCCCCGGCCCTCTTCTAATAGCTCAATGCCCATAACCAGCTTGAAGAAGTTAATGAAGAGTTGGCGCCCCTATTCTCTGGGCTTGGGGAGTGAGGTGGTTAATATTGGGCTGTCTTTCTAGGGAAAAGTAGTGGTTTTGTTGGAACAGGGAGGATTAGCTAGGATGTATTGCATAACCATAACCTACTGGTAGAAATATGTATAATTGTTATTAAGATGAAGTTATAATATCTTAAATGGTACAAAATTTACTTTGATTTCAAATTTAAGGTTTTCATTGGTACGAGCTTCTTATTGATATAAAAGTGAGATGAATATTGTTACTCTCATAGGCATTGTGCCTATATAACACATTTAGGAATACAAGGCTTAGACCCAGTCCTTCTTTAACTTTTTTAACTGATTTGAGATGGTTAGACTGTGAGTTAAGAGCTTATAACAAATTCATGGCTTGGAGTTTATTGTTAGGGTGTTTTCTATATTTTATTTAGAAATAGCTGAGCGGAGTTAACAGACAAAATTCAGATTACCTTACGTTGATAGTTGGTTTTCAAAACATCAGAAATCCACAGAATTGACTTTACGAACATTTCTGTATTAATGTTCATTTTTATTAGAGACCTGTCTGCTCCTGACAGCTTCCTGTCTTTGGGATTCTAAGAAGAAATTGGGCATCTTTGGAGTTATTCCAATTGTGGTGAGACAGCTCCTAGGCAAGAATTGCCTTTTTCCATCTACAGACAAATTACTGTCCAGAAAAGGACACACTTGCAGAATAGTCAACTGATTATATCTGCCAAGACAGAGTAATCAGCCTTTAATAATTCTGCATCACTAGGTCTGTCAGATGATCCTGGGCCAGAAGGCTGAAGATTGGATGTTCCAATGTTTTGTAGTATAGGGACTGTCCAGGTGTTCAACGGTCTCTATAAATTGACCAAGCTTTAGAAGCTATGCTTTGTGCTTCCCGTAATTTTAGTTAACTCAGTCATTCTGGATTTCTGATGGGGTTGAAAACTTATAGTCTCATAGCTAATCCTTGCTATTTACTTTGAGAGAATAGATTTAAGAGGATGGTTTTCAGCTGACATTCATTCTAAAACCAAGAAAAAAAAGCCAGGTTCAGAACTAAGTCTTTAAGTTAGGAGAGATGACAGAGGTTGGGCTTAATTAACAAAATGATGGACTGGGTATTAGGACTATCTTGTACCTTACTGACATAAATTGGTATAGTTATGCTCTAACTGTATTTTGAGAGAAAAGTTTTATTCTAACAGGAAGGGTGATATGTAGGAGGAACTAAGGTGGGAGGAGTACAGAGAGGTAGAAGAGGAGTAAGGAGAGGAGGAGAAGGAGAGGAGGAGCTAGGTGATGAGAGAGAGAAAGAGAGAGGGGAGACAGACATGGAGGCGGATGTTCACGTCTCCACCAGTCAAAGATAGTTGATATATCTAGGTTGGGTATTGGGTTACACTTCTGATTGATATTGAGCCTTATAAAGCCTTTGGTTAACATTTAAAAAAATTGTATGAAATCAAAAAGGAGAAGGGGGCATGGAATAGGGGTTTTCTAGGGAGGGGAAATGGGGAAAGGAGATGGTATCTGAAATGTAAATAAAATATCCAATAAAAAATAAATTAAAAGAAAAACTTATCCTTATAACCCCAGAGAAGCAAAACACCTCATTCCTTATCAAAGATGCTTCTTTCTGTAGCAGAGTCCATTACAGATAGCCACAACTGGATATACATAGAAAAACTCAGCATGGTATGCCTAGCTCTAATATAAACATCTGTAGAACAACCCTTAAACAATCTGTAATACAATCCCCAAGGTTCAGGAAAATAAAAGAAGAGGGTTAGAAAGACACTAAAAACAAGAGAACGAGGAGGAATCTAGTATAAGGCATCTCACCCATGAAAACACAAAATTATGGCTGTCTAAAAAAGAAAAGCTGTTACTGGCAAAACCAGTTAACATGCCAGCATAAATGAGGGAAAGCTCACAAGGCACAAGGCCATACTCCTAAATAGACTGCTAATGGCTGCTGAGAGAAGGAAAATTAGTCTCTTTCCTATTTTCTTTCTTGTTTTTCACTGGAGAATCCATTTCACTTTAGTCTGCCTGCAACTTTTGTTTCAAATCTAAAAGGATTTTGATGCAGAGGCCTTTGACTGTCAAAAACTCCCAACAAAATCTAGATAGGCTATCAGACAGACTGACAATTATTATACCTTTAAAGATTGGAGTAACGTAAGAGAGAATATTAAGTTGTGTAGAGGCAGGAGACAAGACAAGCTATCCTCTCTCCCAAACAATAACCTAACTCTAAACTAAATAAAGATAATGTCTGAGGAACCTACTTTATCAAAATTATTTATAAGGTAAAATAAAAGCAGAGTAGAATTGACATTTCATCCCTTAAGGAATGTCTGCATATGAATATGACTACTAATCTACTCTGGATTCAAGTTAATTACTGATAGAGAACCCAGGAGGAGAGTGGGAGTGACTCAGTGCTATTTTCTGGGGTGCTTGTAAACTGGGAAATCCTTGTATGCCTGTTGGTTGAAAACCATGCTTCTAACTAGTAGCTTTAGTGGTGAGGTGAGAAGCAGTAAATAAGATGCCTTATATAGTATGCTTAATATTTCTTTCATCTTTAAATCTGAACCTAATCACTGTAAAGATAATGAGTCTTATGAACCCAACCCCCTATACTTATGGAGCAGATATGCAGCATAGTCTCTGTATTATTCAGAGTTCTCTAGAGTCACAGAGCTTATGGAACCTCTCTATATGAAGAGAATTCATTGGAATTCATTGGAATGACTTATAGTCTGCAATCCAACTAATGAAACAATGGACAGTTGTGAATGGGACGTCCAAGAATCTAGTAGTAATATTTTTAGTTTGGTGGTGCCTTATTACTTATAAATGTTGAATAGAGACTTGTAAAGGAATTTTCTGTAAGTTACAATTGTAAAGTATATCATCGTTTTCAAGATTATGGGCCACAAAACACAAAATGAGTACATATTCTATCATGGAAAAAACAGGATAAAATATGTTCCTACAATAGCTGACAAGTTGCTAAATTGTTTAGGATAGGGATTCTATTTGGATTGAGAAATCCAAGGCAGACTAATGAGTTAACAGGGAAAACTTAGGGAACGAAACAGAATAGGACCAGGAGACATGTGAAAGCTGAGAAGAGGTGGAGGCTACCAACACAGGCTCCCTTAGTTGCATATGAAAAATACAACTTCATAGGCATTGCCTAAGTTCATGTAATGTATATTAAATTATGAATCATGGATGTTAATATTACATCGTACTCCTCCCAAAACTAGTTACATACACAGGAGTAATTATTAGTGAAAGAGTCCTCTCTGTGGACAATTTATGGATCTATGAAAATATCCCTTAGCAAGTTTTACATAAATTTAGTCTCACACTAGCCTAGACACAATAAGAAAAACTACAGAGTCAACTAACCTGGAGCTGTGGGGTCTCTCAGAGACTGAACTACCAACAAAAGACTATACAGGGGCTAGACCTTGGCCCCTAGACTTATGTAACAGATGTCTAGTATGGTTTCTGTATTAGTCAGAATTCTCTAGAGTCACAGAACTTATGGAACCTGTCTCTATACAACTTATGGAATTTATTGGAATGACTTACAATTTACAGTCCAACTAACCCAACAATGGGCAGTTATGAATGTGAAGTCTAAGAATCTAATGGTTTCTCAGTCCACTGAAACTAAGAAATTATTAGTTTCAGTTCATTTTCTGTATAAGCCGGAATCCTGAAGATGTAAGTTCCAACAGATGTCCTGGCAAGTAAATGCAAGCAGGCGAAGGAGAGAGAGCCTTCCTTCTTTCATTGTCCTTATGTAGGCCTCCAGCATTAGGTGTGGCCCAGGTTTAAGTTGTGTACCACTGTGCCTCAATTTGGAACTTGCTCTGACCCAGACTGGCCTTGAAATCAAGAGATCTGCTTGCCAGGGCATAAGCTTTTTATAGTGTGATGCCTCAAGGTCATCCCATGTCAAGATCCAGGTCAGTAGCCTGTGTTTTTCAGCTGCAAGATTTAGCTCACAGGTGTATCTTCCATTTCTGGATTACACTTCCTTCCAGATGCATTCAAATTGAGAACCAGAAATAGCCATCATAGTCTCCATGTGGGTCCCCTAAAATGTGTGTGTGTGTGTGTGTGTGTGTGTGTGTGTGTGTGTGTGTGTGTGTGTGTGTGTAAATGCATTTGTGGGTGTATATATATGTATGTGTGTGTGTAGGGCTGGATGTCACCCTGTTGCCTCCCTTTATGTCCCTTAAATCTAGTTGGGCTGCCTTGCCTGGCCCCAGTGGAAGATGATGTGTCTAGGCCTTGAATGACTTGATGTGTCAGTGCAGGTTGATACCCATGGCGGGCCATCCATGCTCAGAGAAGAAAAAAAAAAGGGCAAGTGGGGGGAAGTGAGGTTGGATTGGGGGGAGAGGAGGAAAGAGGTACTGCAATAAGGATTTAAAGTGAATTAATAAATAAATTAAGTAGAAAAAAACTTCAATTTAAAAACATAGTCATATAAATGTAATTTTTCTTTCATTGTTCATTTTTCTCCATTTTCTTATCACACTTATTATAGTATCACACTTATATGAGTATCACACTTATTATAGTGCCTGTATAGTTTAACAGTATGGCAAAGCAAGTGCATTGTTCAATTGGGTGAGAACTAGTATATACATTCTGGGCTTCCTCCATGTTTTTTGGAATGGATAAAAGTGTGACAGCATGTGAAATCAAAACATTTCTTTACACCTTTAAGAACACTAGTCTAAAATCTTCAATTGTGAAGTGCTGAATCCTGAGCGGCTTAAGTTCTATAGATCCTTGAGTGAATATAACTGGAAAAGTCAGGGAATGGCTAAGATATATTCACTGAAAGCACCTGATCTCAAATAGTCAAAATAAAATATATAAAAAAGCAACCATTCAAATATAAGATAAAGTAATTTCTTTCAAAATATTCTTACTATAGAACCTAGATTCCCCCCAAATAATGATGCTTTCTGTTGTATTTTTTTATCAATATAAAACAGAGTCCTTAAAGAAGAAAATTCTTCCATCAGATTGGCCTATTGGAAAACCTGTGGGGCATTTTCTTGATTGATTTTCTACGTGAAAAGGTCTAGATTACTGTGGGCTATGCCATATTTTGTGTGGTGGTCCCAAGGAATTTAAGAAAGCAAAGTGAGCAATCCAGAAGCAGCAAGCCATGTTCTATTATGGCTCTGTCTCAGTTTTGTCTTCCATGCTCCTGCCGTAAGTCATGTCCCTAACTTTCCTTCATCATGAACAACAACTGTAAAGGAAATAATTTCTTTCTTTCATAAGTTTCTTTTAATCACAGCACTTGAAACCTACCTGATAGAGATTTTGGTACCAGAAGCAGTTTCTGAGTAACATGTTTTCCAAAGTATATTTTGTGTGTGACAGATATGTATGTTTAAAATAAGTTTAGGTTGATTCTTTCCATTTATTACGTGAGGAATTTTATAAGTCTAAGAGGAGATCAAAACAACTTACAATTTCAGTTTTTCATTTCGTAAAATTAAATCCATGCTTGTTTCCAATTCATTTTATTTTAAATTAGCACTATATATCCTCCATGACAGTGATGCAATGAACCTTAAGATTATCTGCAAACAATTCTCTTGGTACAAACTCAAAAAGATTACACAATTCAATCCTGTATGGCAAATGAATCAAAGAAGAAATTGAAAATGATGAAAAATGAAATTTAAAAGATCTTGGGACAAATGAAACAGAAAGCACAACAGAACAGAACCTCTGGAGTATATTCAAAGCAACCCTGTGAGAGAGATATGTGGTTCTAAGTGCCTGCATTAAATTTTTTAAGAGGGACTGGAGAGATAGCTCAGTGGCTAATATTTCAGAGGAC
Source organism: Arvicanthis niloticus (assembly GCF_011762505.2). Classification (NCBI taxonomy): domain Eukaryota; kingdom Metazoa; phylum Chordata; class Mammalia; order Rodentia; family Muridae; genus Arvicanthis; species Arvicanthis niloticus. The sequence goes on from NC_047665.1 coordinate 34,889,860, forward strand.
CCAAGTTCAATTCTCAGCATTCCCATGGGTGCTCAAAACAATCTACAACTCCTATTCTAGAGGATCTGACATCCTCTTCTGTATCCCATGTGTACCTATTTTCAAATTTGTAATTGCTGTAGTTTTTCCTGCATGTGTTTCTGAACCTATAGGATACTATATGCCATTGTTATACAAGTTTTACATATACTCATCAAAATCTTTGATGTCACAGTATTCATGGCTGCAAACAAATATGATAGTACAATGTAATTGTAAATAAGCATCTACTAGAACTCTAGGCTAAAATTAATTTAACAAGTTATAAATCATGAAAAGTTCTATGTGACCTTATTTAGCTCTAGACTATATGACTTTGTTATTGCTATAATCATTATCACCTTGTGAGCATATGGAGTAACTTAGGAGATTCTGGTCCAACTAGGGTAGGCTATAAGTGAAACTTGCCATAGAACATGACAGTAGTGTACATGTGACACTAGATTAGTAGGCAAGAAAAGACATGACTGCGGAATTCCTTGAAGCTGGTCTCCAGGTTCCACAAAGTCATCAAAGCAGGACAATTTGTGACATGTTTGATTCTCTAAAAGACAGACACAACAGGACATTGTGTTAACTGAAGAATGTATAGCCTAAATTTCAAGAGATATCAATTTTTTTGAGAGAGAGAAAAAGATGTGGGACTGTTCCCTAAGGAATAATGCAATCATGGAATGCAAACAGCCTCAGAAATAGGATGTGTTCTATAGGCAGTGCATATTGGGAGGCTGGGCTACTCACACTTTTAAGAGCCAAGAAGATACCATCAGATGCTCTAGATACTTTATATGAAGTGACTGGATTTGCTGCTTAGCTCTCCAGTTATTTTCAGTCTTTTTTTGAAATGTTCACCATTCCTATGTCCCATTTTTCCCTTTTACAACAGCAATGATTTCTTTGTGATACTGCATAATGGAACTAGATCTCAGAAGAAACAATGGATTCATGTATAGTGTAAAAACTCTGAGAGACTATGATGACTCACTAAGGGGCTACATAGACTACTTGTTATGGCAAACTTTTGAAATAATGGGGAGAGAAGTAGAAAGTCACAGCTTTAAAATCAGAGAGTGATGGGAAATCGGGAAGGGGGATAACATGTGAAATGTAAATAAATCAAATAACCAATGAAAAAAATAAAACAAAATCGAGTATATGTATATCATATATAAGTCACTTTTATATTGTGGTTGTAAAATGCTTTGACAAAGGCAACCTAAGAAATTAAGAGTTTATCTTGGCTTATGGTCCCAGAAGGATTAGAATCCTTGTTGCCAAAGTGGAGCCATGTGAACAATTGGAAGGTATGGCTGCAAGAACAAAAAGCTAAAAGTTCACATTTTTATCAGCAAATATGGGATAGAGAAAAATGGTATTTAGCAAAGCTTTTAAATCATAACACCCACCTGTAGTGACCTACTTTCTTCATTATGGGTATGTCACATAAAGTTTCTCCAAACAGAACCTCTAATTGGCAATAAAGTATTCAAATTCTGAAGCATATGAGAGGCTTCACTTCACTTATAATTCAAACACTGCATTATGTTGATAGGGATTAGATTTATGATGATTAATATAAATTGACAATTTTATATTATCTAAAATCAATCATGAGAAAGAATTGAGTGAGTGTCGGTGGGCTTCCTGATATGTCAATTATTCATAGGCAGAAACACTTTATGGGTCACATCTCAGATGGGAGAAAGAGGTCAAAGGAAGTATAGCAACAATATTATATCCCTCTGTTTCCTGGTCCTGGAATCACTAACACCAGCATTCCCACCTCCTCTACCTGGATAAAAATGTCTGTCTTTTCAATATGCCTTACAACAAACCGTTCTATCATCTTGATGTACAGCTATTACTATGAATCTGCCTTTGTCTTGATGCCTCCCATTCCTTCTCTTGCTCAGGGTAAATGGTAGGCTGGGCCTATTATTATCCTTAAAACTTTGTCTTTTCATCTGGATCCATGTGTCTGACTAATCCAGGCTTGCCCTACGGCCATATTCTGTTTATAATCCTTACCTTTGTCTTGAAATTTCCAGAGCTAAGAGAATACTATTCACAGGTAAAGGCTCTCATTGTGAACAAACTCATAAGTACTATTAATTTTATGTTAATTTTATGTTCAAAGGTGATACTCTCCAACTCTGTTATACAATATGTCTCTCACTATCATTCAGTATAAAACTATATTATACTTGTGGTGACATGAATTACCCATACCGTTATTTTTGGCTTAACTGAAATCTTTCATACCTTATAGTCTCTATCCATACCATGATACTTACCTGTTTGACAAATTTTAACATTTCTATAAATTAATACACACTTTTTGCAATATTCCTCAAAACAGAATTTAGCACTGTAATAAATATTCAATATTTATAATTTTACAGTGGGTTGTTTAGCTAATAGTGCTATAAGGACAAGACTTCAGACAACGTTGGATACTTCTTTAAGGAAGATTCTGGAATGATTCCCATCCAATGACAACTCCTACATCACAGTAGGTTATTCATTGATAAGCCATGTACCTCTTCATCTCTTCAATGAAATCTATAGACTTTAAAGTGAAGACTTCCAAAGCACATGTAACATCTGTCCTTCTGTCATAATTTCCCTATAAATTCTGCTTTGAAGCCAACCCAAGGCTGCCAAACTCTTTCTCTTTTTCTGTTTCTATTCATACCATCTCAATTGCTTTATTACTTTTCAATATTAATTTGTATTGCAGTCACTGCCACTGAGATCCACAGAAGCTTCCCCTGTTTCTATGCTGTATTCCCAGCAGGATAAGACATAATCTAAAAAATCTCTTCCAGCACATCTCATACTCTTATAATGTGAAAAACTGACTTGTTTTCCAGGCTCATGGCAGATGGGAGCTGAAGACAATCTCAGATTAATGGGACAACAATCGGCCAATTTCTACTTTTCAAAGTAATGAACATGTAAGATAAATATTTTTTAGACATGGAAAGTTGTATTGAATTTAAAATAGCATTCTAAATGTTTAATTGAATAGTGTTATACAAGATAAGGGCATGTCCATGCATATGTAACAATGAAAATCAAGGAAAATGAACCTATAAAGTTATCAATCCCTGAGATTAAGAGACTTGGGAGGGTTTGGAATTAGGGTATCTGAGAGGTTCTAGATGAAGAAAAAAAGAAGAAGAAAGTATTCTATTTCAATTAAAACATCTTTAAAAAATAGACAAAACACACACACAATGATTCTCATAAAATATCTTATAATACAGGTTTGTCTAATACTTTTACAGCCCTGAATTTTCACTTTCAGGTAACAACAAGCGCTATATCACTTGACTTATTCAACATTCAAATTTAAGCAAATTTCTAAAGTGAGGGAATGCAACCAAGCTCATTATTTAAAGCTATTACCCTAATACTGAAAGTAGGCACAAACTAATATTTAAATAAATATTAAATAACAGAAACTAATATTTAAATAATATTCATGTAAACAAAATCTAATAACATCAGAAAGATCATTGATTATGTTCCGATTAGAATTATTCTAGTATTTAAAGTTTGTTAAATATATGTGGATTAATAAGTGTACTAGAGTAAACTGAAGTAAACAAAGAATGTGACCGTATCTACAGATTCAAAGTGAAACAACCATTTGAATAAAGTTCCTGCAAAACTATCAATAGGAAAAATATAAGTCAGTATAGGAACTGTACATGATACACCTAGAGGAAACTTGGCAATAGGTAGAGGAAAATTAAACTATTTTATTTAAAACCAGTAGTAGGGCAAGAGCATTCACTTTCTCAAGTTCATTCCATTTGTTATTTGAAATCTTTTCATATCAATAAATAATAGAATAGAGAAAACATATAAATCTGAATAGCAGAAGTCAAAGTATCTTTATTTGCAAATGACATGATTCTATATTTAAAAGACTTAAATATTCTAAAATCAGATTCCCATAGCTTATAAAACTTTCAAATATCAGCAAGATAAAAGTCAACATATAAAACTGCCAGTTTTTCTATATTGAATTCCATAGTAAAGAAAGGAGGAAAAATTCATAATAAACAAATTTCTGATTTGATTTAAAATGCATGCCACAAGAAAGAACCAATATTAGCACCATTATTAATTCTGAAACTTATAACCAGACAGGTCATAGGTTTAGAGGAAAAAACAAATACCATTGCTCTACTAAATGGGGATGGTATTATGCCATTGGATCCTGATGACTTAAGCTTAATACCCATAGATCAGTGCATCTCTAAATCTTTATCAGAGAAGTGTCCTTTTCAGGTAGGTGGAAATTGCTGCTGAGACCCTCAACTGGTCACAGCACAAGAAATACGTGTAGTGCTTAGCACTAAATGAGACACCTATTGCTTATTCCCTTATCCCCAAACTCAGTCATCCTTATGAAAGGGGGTGGGAAATTGTAAAAACCTAAGGCAGTGGATAAATACAATTTATACATTGTTTTTTTTTTTTTTTAACATAGTAAGGCAATAACAGATACAAACTTTATCAGGTGTGAAAGAAGGTAAATAACTAAAGATTCAATGCCATCTCCATGAAATATAAATGACATTTTTCTGAACTAAAAAATAAATCTAAAGTAAACAGAGAAGCACATGGATCCTGAATAGCCAAAGGTATCCTGAGTAAAGGGAGCAATCTGGGTGCATTGATATAAACATTTTGTACGAATGTAAAATGACCCATAGTAACAATCAATCAAAATACCCACAGCACTAATAGGAAAACAGACTTGAAGAACATAGAAGATGCAGAATGAAACTCATGATACAGATCCACCAGTTTTTCAACACATGCCAAATGTCCATTGGGAAAATAAAAGCTCTTACTAACATAGAGTGTGGGTAAACTGTGCATGTAGATGTTAAAAAAAACTGTAAATATTTCATGAAATACACCTCTAAGAAAATTATTAGAGAGCAGGTGACCTGGATCATTGGATAAAGTGCTTATTAGAAAATCAAGAGGGACTGGGTCATATCCATGTACCCAAACAAAATGTCAGGTATGTAGACCTAGGGTATTAAACGCAGCAGAAAAGAGGTGAAGTTAGGAGGATCTTTGGACCTCTGTGGTCAGATATTCTAGCATAATTGGTGAGCTCTGAGAAGATGAAACACCCTGTATGTTATAATGAGAATAAGAGGTATTGAGTGACATGCTTAAAATTATCATCCTCCAAATGAACAATCGAACTGATGAATTACAACCACTCACATGGTTGCAATAGGACACTACATACTATCATTATATAATACAAAACTTTATAGGTGGTCATCAAAATCTTTGATGTCATAATGATCATGAATATGAACAAATATATAAAAGTATAAATTAGGGTGAAAATCAGCATCTACTAGGAATCAAATATGAGACTAAAAGTAAAATCACAGTAAGCTATAAAAGCATGAAAAGTTCTGAATGCTAGTTTCACTTGTTCCTCCAAATAACAATGTGGTATAAAACAGGGTATACTCTAGGCATGACCTTAGTTAGCTCTAGATACTACAAATTTATCTTGGATAAGACTCGCTATCAACTTATGAGAATATGCCATAGCCTAAGAAATGGAGGTCCCATAGGGCCTTTATAGTACATGAAAGGAATCTACATGTGCAATAAATTTTGTAGGCAAGAAAAATGTAAGACTCTGGTGGTCTTGGAAGCTAGCCTCCAAGTTCCAGGGAGTCATCAAGGGAAGAAAATTTGTAGCATGTATTGATTCCCAGAAGAAGGACATGGTAGAAAATTGTGTGATGTGATACCAATTGTGTAAATTGCAATGGGGTCCTTAAGCACTGTGAGATATTGTATGAAACATGGGATTGTTCACTGAGAAATTCTGCAGGATTAGAGTGTAAGCTTTCTCAAGAGAAAACTGTATGCTGTAGCATGAATATACTGAGAAGCAGGCCTATCCAAGCTACTTAGACAAAAATTATTTCATCATGAGCTACAGAAAGTGCATATGGAGTGACAAGATTTCCTGCTTTGTTATCCAAGGATTCAGTAATTTTTTTTTTATGTAATCATTGACATGTCCCCATTTTTCCATTTTGGAATTGTACTACTTCCTTTGTGATGTTGGGTATTGGAATAATGGAACTATATTTGCTGGTTTGATTTTATACAATTTTATAATTAAGAGATTCTCCTCAGTCTCAAAAAAGGTAGTGGACATTATAAATGGTATTGACACTGTGTCTTGGGAGACACTTTAATGGCCTTCATGGATTATGTGCATGACAAGGTTATGACCTTATTGGGAAGGGAGTAGGTCTTGTTTTAAAATATCATGGGTATATGTTATTCTGTTAGTCATTGTCTGGTTACATGGTAAAATACCACAATGAAAGGCAATACAGGAAAAGAAGAGTATGTTTCAGCTCTGGTTCCAGCTGGGTAAGAGTCAATGTTGCTAGAGTGAGGGTATGTCAACAACTGGAAAGTATGGTGTGGCATGTAGTTTTTTCTACTCTGCTTTAATTCTCCTGGGCCGTCTGTCCTACTGGTCACCTGCCCAGGTTCTCCTGGATCTCTTCGATCTGTAGATGAACATGACCAAGCCTGCTCAGTCAGTCAAGAGGCTTTTCAGCACAGGAGTGAGGATTAAAAGAAAAGAGACAATTAGACAATATTCCAGCATGACCTCAGACAGTTCTGAGGCTGAAGGCTGAGGCGGATTTATTTTTTTCCCACTTTTCTTTTAAACCATTTTAATTACATGCAAGTATTTGGGTCAGTGCTAGGATGAGGAACCAGCAATACAATAGATAGAAATAGTCAAGGAACAAACAAGGCAATAGACCCATGATCACTCCCTGATCACTCCAATGATCACTCTTATGATCACTGTTTCTAAGGGCTCATTAAGATGACAAAAATATCTGAGCCTACTTCCCTGTCCTAGCCCACAGTCATATACATGCCTGAGGTCTACTTCTTTGTTCTAGCCTAAGAGTTAGATTCCTGACTAAACTTCTCTGTTTTAACTTAAAATTAGATTCCTGCCTGAACTTACTTCCTTGTCATGGCCCAATGTCAGATTCCTGCCTAAAGCCCATTTCCTTGTCCTTGACCAATGTCAGATTCCTGCCAAGCAGCCCCAAAAGCGCTCCACACACACATTAGCTCATTTTTTAACCTGTCTTACTGCTTCAGTGGCTGGGCTCTTCTAAACCTCCCATGCATAGCATGCCCTTCTCTTTGTTCATAGCTCAACACTTCTAAATCTGCCTTCAGCTTAGTTGCCTGGTTACCTTCTGTGAAGTCCATTGGTCTTCACAGATGCTTGTGGTCTACACAAGATGCTTATGGGATGCCCTCCCACGTGCCACTTCTCATTTCTGCTTACATTTTGAAAGAGCTCTCCTACAACTCTGAGTTTGTTTTGTCTCTCTCTTTCCTAAGTACATCAATTTAGCCTGCAGGGATCTAGAAGTACCATCTCTTTCTACCTGCTCAGCCATTGGCCTATGGCATCTTTATTGATCCATCAAGAACTAATTGAGAACAAGGACCTTTAGCATCTGGACATGTAAATTTAAAGCATTAGCACCAGTCTCAAATATCTCACATTTTCTGTCAAAAAAACAAAAACAAAAAACCCTTTGCTTAGGCATAAATTGAGTACAACCAAAACAATTATGTAACTCATAGATTATTATATACAATTAACATTCAGTCCATCATATTTGTCAATTAGATAAAGTATTATACCTTAATTCCTAACTTAAAGAGTTTATGATTCTATACCTGAATTATACTTTGATTTTATTCTGCAATACAATGAATCTCACAAACAAAATTTTAGTACCGTTAAGTTATTCATATGGATTGTGCAGAGTGCACAGATCAGTTAAGGATGAAATTTTGCTCTTTGAGCAGGTAAAAGAAAGCTGTCCCTTTTATGAGTTAATTTTATTAATAATCAATATTAATGAGTCTTCATTCATGCCATGTGAAGGATAGCAGGATAAATTTTAACCTGTCCAATTGGATTTTCTTGAATTTTTTGAGCTATTCAGGTGGTCTTTCCTTGTCATATCTGATCCATATCACTCTAAAAGGAATACAGAGCCTTTTTCTCCTTTCCTTTTAACACAAATACAAAACCTTTTTTCTAAAATAGTATACCTTTGTTCAATAACCAGAAATAATTAAGGGCATAATTTGACCTCTTTCCCAGAGGACTTTTAATACAACCACCAAACTCATAATCACACTCATTTTGATAATTATAACAATTCAAAGCAATCAAAGCAATCTAAACAAACAAAATCTGTTGAGCCAGTGCTTCTTCTGTCCCCTGCCCTAACTGACCTACATGAGATCAAGTCCTAAATTATTTATTTATCTATGTACTTAAATAAGCCAAAAAGATGTTATAAGATATCTGGGTGAAATAATATTAAAGATTGGTAGGAAGTCAGATATGATGCTTCTGAGCTTCAAAGAAGTAATGTCTATAGAACAGGTCTCAAAAAAGACAAGATGCAGCTTTGACAAGTTGGTGTGGGAAAACATCTTGATGGCAGGAATCACTCCAGAAAGGTCTTTGAACAAAGACTAGTGATGCATGAAGGTAAGTGTCATAGAGATTAATTCCAGACCCAGACCCACTGTTACATTATAAACCTATTAACCACCAACATTGTGCATTGTTAAAATTTATAGATAAATGAGTATGATTTCACTGCATTTCTGCAGTGCAGTTCGGAGAGTGAAAAGTAAATCACGAATATGGATACAGAAGCATGAAAGTGAAAAGACTGAGCTGGTAGAGCAGTGGACTCTAATTGCTACCACAGATATAATACAGTTTACCTTTCCTTCAGAAAGAAAGTGTGCTAAGGGCAGATGTCCTTAAGGGAGCAGGAAGTGACCAGAGGGTAATGTAGGTCAAATTTATAGTTTTGTGGGACATGAAAGTCTTCAGGAGTGCACCTTGTTCATCTTGTCCTGCATGTAATCGGGAAACAGGCCTGATAAAATGTCAGTGACTGCAACCATCCCAAAGCCATAATCAGAAGACAATCTGAGGTGAAGGAGTAGGGTAGATGAGATCTGGCTTGTTTCCTATTTACCCTTGGCCCGTCAAAGCAGTATGAGCTGCTACCATCCAGCTAGCAGAGTAATATGGTAGATATGTAGTTAGGTGAGGAATGCTAATATATCATGGGGAATTATAGTTATACCACTTACTTTGGTCATTGGTATTAGAAAATATCTAACAGAAGTAACTTGCAGAAGCAAGAGTTAGTTTGTCTTAGATTGGAATAGGACCCAGTTTCTAATGACAAGGTAGGTTAAGCAATTCTTTTAATTTCCTCAAACAGAAGTGGAGATAGATGAATGTTAGTGCTCATCTTGCTTTGGCCCTTTGGTTCACACTTGTATCCTTGCTCAAGGAATGTTGCCACATACATTTTGAGTGCATCCTCTTACATTAGTTATCTCAATCTATGTCTTTCAAATGGGTTTTCTCGTAGGATTACATTATCTGGTTATAGGCCCTGTTAGATCAACTATCAATATTAATGTTGACAGATATAACTTTGGCAATTGGACATTCATTCATAGAACATTTTTGACTTCATATCCCACTTCTTACCCTCAAAATGTTCAAGACAATCTTATGAGGCAAATATATTCAGTACTACTCTAAGAGTTTCAATACTCTCTAACAGTTCTAATGCTGTTCAAAATGTAAAATCTCTTGTGAGTTCAGGCAGCAGTGAGATCCTATGAAATAAAAAACAAGATAGAAGCTGGCAGTGTACATGGGTAAGAAGTGACATTCACAGTCTAACAAGGAGGATTGGGGTCTCTATCAGGGAATGATAGGACCAAACCGAGACTGAAATCCTGTGCCATCTGGAACTTTTGACAAAATCAACTGAGTTCAGAAACATTTAAATAGCTAGCCTATATAGTACCATCTCTGCTGCCTATAACACACAGAAACTCTGTTACAGCTGACTCTTCTATGTTTGGTAATTTCCTGAGCAGACATTCCATGGACCTCATATCTCTGACACTGTTGGTATTGCCCTACTCTTAGGCTTTCCCTTTACAATAGACTTTCAGATACTCCTTAAAGGGACTATGACACTTGTACTCATTGGTATTCTAGATTTTTGAAGCAAATCTCAATGGGCCATTTAGTCTTTTATTTCGATGCATGCAAATCCAATGCCACCTCTACCATGCTGCCACATTTTGTGGTAAGCTTCTGGTATAGACTACAGTCAACAATATCATGGGAGAGTCTATATGAGGTTAATTATAATTAATAATGCATATTAACTGCATTACTGAGAAATAAATAAGTTAGTTCCTCCCAAAATTTTGTTGTAACCTAAATCATTCATTATAGCAAAAAATGAAACAGTGAGGTCTTTACATGCTATGATACAGCCTCCTAATTTTTGTAGATTTTCTTAGGGCACTGGTATTCAGTCTTTCAAATACTGTGACTATTTCATACAGTTTCTCACATTGTGGTGACTCCTAACATAAAATTATATTTGCTACTGCACCATAACTTTGCTACTTTTATGAATTATAATGTACATGTTTGATATACAGGAGATTATTTCTGATATGTGACATCTGTGAAAGGGTCACTCAACACCCAAAATGAATTGAGACCCACAGATTGTGAACTACCGCCTTAGATGCTTATTTCTAATATATCTATCTATCTATCTATATATATATCTATCTATCTATATATATATAATATTATATATATAATATATATATAATATATTATATATATATAATATATATATAATATATATATAATATATAATATATATATATATAATATATATATAATATTATATATATATAGATAGATATATATATATATATGAAATATATATTTATATAGATAGAGGTCATATATATATATATATATATATATATATATATATATGACCTCTATCTATAGTGAATTTATTCATAATAGTAAAATCTATTGTCACATGTATTTGGAAAATAATCTAAAAGAACAGTAATCACACTAGTTAGAATGTGTAAGAAGAAATAATTCTTGGAAAAAATAGGTAACACCAAATTTATTAGGTTGCTGAAAAATCTGGAGACCAAACTGGTTAATTTCTATTGAGTTATTGGATTGGGTAGACTCTTGAAATCTGTACAATAGAGGCATTGTCACTAATTTTGGTGCATGCCAGAAATGAATGATAAGAATTTACTGTTGATAATATATTTTAATGCTGCATATAATGAGAAAATTGGGCTGAGAATGAGTGTGACTTTGCATAGTGCTAGCCATCCTTTAACATGCCACATGAGACCTGCCAAATCCAAAAATAATGCATCACCCAATCCAATAAGATATAACAGTTGGATCAATAGTAGTACAACTGTCTCGAGGTCAGTAAACCATTTTTTCATTTAACTTAAGACTATCTCAATACATAGAACCCAAGTTTGCTAATATTATCCAGGTTAAAAATGTGTATCTGTGCATGTAATAGTATGCAAATAGAATGAATTCTACAGTTGTTCACTTCAATAAATATGATATTTTTCTAATTGCCTTTGTGTGTTTAGTTTACCTGTTACTTCCTTTATCTGTCTAGCAAGTAAAGCTCCTTACTATATTCCTCAAATATTGGTAAACACTTATAAAGATAAAATTGTTCAGAATAAACATCTACTGCTATGCTCTGGTAATTAAGAAAGCTGACAGGAACATATGAGAACCTGAAGAATATAGGAAAAGTCTGGGCCATAGCTATTTCCATTTGAATATAACAATTTGATCTATATTTTGAATGAGAGATTGCTAAGGCTATGTATAATATATCTTAGACACTAGTAACAGTCCAGAAACAAGATAACCACTGAAGATATATTTATGTCTGTGGTCACGGATACGAGGCTGCATTTTTTGACCCTAACAGGGAAGATCATAGAATCATCAATTGTAGTTCAAGTGTCACTTTCTTCTGCCCTCCAGCAGGATGTGCTCTACTATATAGGAGGTGGAAAGTTAAGAGAAGGAACGACTTTTGGGATGCAGATTTCCTGAATCAGCCAACAAGCTGTGGTGTGACTTCTCAGAAATGCTACTGTCTTTGACTCAAATATTTTCCTGTACGTAACTCTTCATTTAAATTCCTCTATAGATGCTTATTATGTTACAGGAAGTTTACTTATTGCTGGTTTTGTTGCCCTATCTGGGATAATTGGAGATTTGTTCTTACCTAATGAGGGAAAGCTAAGCCACATAGACTTTGGATATATATTTTACTCATTGCTCTAGAAATAAAATAAACTCTGGGATTAGTGGTTTTCAAAAGATAGTAATCTTAGCATAGAGACATGTAGTTATGTCCAAAGATATTTTGTCTTGTCTTAATTGATATGACATGCAAAGTAGTGGTGGGGGTAGGGGAGCTTTAGCTATGTCATGGATTTGTCTTCGCACTACACAAACAAGGCATTTCCAAAACAAGAAATGATTCATATCAAAAAAGTGAAAACTGCAGATATAGAGATAAGATGAAATGGGAGCAGTAGATCCTATGGGTCAAATTAGTAACAACTTAGGAAAGGAAAGAAGGAAAATATTCTGGTTCTGAGTTCTTGTCTATGAATTCTTTGACTTGAATGAATGCAACAAAACTGTCACTCCTGGAGAGAAATGTATACATGCATTGCATATGTGGGTAATATAGAACTTTAACAATTATATTCAAATAAAATAAAGGTGAAAAACTTCCCACCTACTGCTAACTTGCTTCTATTTTCTTAATACTATTTCAAAAAAAATGAATTAGTAACAACAGTAAATTTGACTTTAGTGAAGAAGAAAACCAAAATGATGTGTCTTCTTTCTTTCTTCTAGGACTATGAAAATCCTTCAGTTGATTAATGAATGGAGTGTACATATACATAATTTAATATATATGCACATCACACATAAAATAAATTTAAATATGCAGGAGTATTTTTAAAGATATATTAGTAATATGAGTTATTAAACAGTATTTTTATGTAAAATTAGTGCTTATTTGTATTTTACACAGCTTTTTGGCATATTTAGATATTTTAAGTAATTGGGTGTAGATGTTTGCCATGAATTCTACCTACCAATTTTGTAACTGTGTGTTAAACATTACCACTAATATTAACCAAATTCTACTGAAATATAGGTTCCTGAGAGTCACATTTTATGACATGTTTTGTGCCAAACTTGTGTCCATAAAGGTAAGTAGCTTTTTAATTTGATGAACACATGACATGTCATCCTGTTGTAAACTATGGGTGTGTTTCAGTTCTGTTCTGTTTTTCTTCATGTAAAGCACACATGAAAAGAAAGTTGATAATGCTAAAACTTATCATTGCAACATCATCTAAAGGCATGTATTATATAGAACAGAGAAAGTAGATAAAATCAAATTTCTGGAGCCAGTGATAGGTCATCATGAACAATGTGTTGGTCTTTACATGGATGTACAATAACTCTTGGCAACACAGATCATCAGATAAAAGGCAAAATTCTAAGTGTGGATGTCTCACATTCTGAAAATACTAATAATGTTGCTATAAAAATTATGTAAGCTGCACACACAGCATACATATTTTTTATGTTTTCATTATAACTATGTTGCCAAACCAATTCATAGGCTTATTGCAAGCATCAAAATGAGAAAAAGTTCTGAAACTTTTTGCAAAGAAATGTTCAAAATAAAAAAGAGATGATATTTAAAGCTGAGTTTATAATTCTGGGCTGTGACATCATGTTTATGAGAACGTTCTCTTCATCCTCAATATTAAAAGACAAAAAATTCATTTTCACGAACAATGAAAATAAAAGCAAACCTGTACATATTGCCTGTGTCATATTAGAGACAAATATACTAATATTAGACACTGAGTTATAAGTACAAATTTTTGACTGTCTTAGTCCTGAAAACCAAGAGAAATCTTCAGGATGTTAAATGATCTAAAGAATCTGATTTGATCATGTGACTTGACTTATGTTAAGCTGCAAATGTTAAAAATAAACAGAAACATGTCTGAAAATAACAATAAAATTTCTGGATCAAAGTCACATTTCAAAATATATTTCTGTGCAAATGTATTTCCTTATCTAAACTTGCTTAGTGGAAGATGCTCATTTCTCATTTCTTCATTCAATCTAAAATGAGCAAATTCAGTAAAAGAGGCCACTGTGATGTGGCTTCCATGAACAGAGTGACTGTTGATTACCTCAGAGAAGGAGATCTGAGTGGCCTCTCTTCTGTTTTAGCAAGGGCATCATCACTCCTGTTCCTGGTGTCCTACCTGGTTTTGTGAGAGAATGTAGTCTCTACATCCACTTGTGCTGAGAGGCATGACACCATCCAGGACTCCTTAGAGAAACTTCTTACATTGACAACCTTTATGTCTCACATCGTCAGTAGTGAAACTGCAAAACTCTTAACTGAATTTGTAAGTACCACTCTGACTCATGGCTTCTTTCTAAAATGGGCCTTCATGCTACTCGTTGAGATGTAGTATAGCCTAAATAAGGAAGCATCATGACCCAAATGTCAAAGAATACAGCATCATAAGAAGGAGAAATCAACAGCCATTAAACTCTATAACAGGAGAAAAGGACATTCTCAAGAAATGTTAATTATTTCCTAAAATCATATAATTTTAATATTTTTTCTAATTCTGAAGTTTATTTTATATAAGCTATGAAATGATGGCAAAGAACAGGGTGTGATTATTATTCCTATTACACATCAGTGGGCATTTGAGAGTATGAGTCAAATCAACATAACACAACACATACATTTCTAACACTTGTTTGACACAGTTCTTTCTCTCATTCCCGTTTCTTAATGTGCTGCTTTGACTATTTGAAACCACTTTAAGTATCCTTTCAAACTATCAAAAATTTCATCCATAACAGTTTAACATAATTATTTTAAAAATAAATCCAGTGTAGCAAATTAATGAGCACATTGATAAGTGAAAACGCTAGTTTTCTCTCTTAGTTAGCTTTTGGCATATTACTTCCAATATTATTATTCCAAGGCTTATGTGACTTGGAACAATTAGTGTAATAGTACTCGAAATTCACTATGACCTTGGTTAGTGACAGTTATATAGGTATAAAAGTATTTTCAAGAAAGTTATAATATTAGGATGTCTAACAAACTAAGTTAGAGAATATACACACTTGTTACTATAGAATTTGCCACAAATGCTACACAAAGATCACACAACACTTAGTAGTTTGTAGTTTTGCTAGTTTTGGTGCTAGCTTGTAGAAATGTTAGGAAGTCTGAGAATAATAAGCATGAAAGGAAGTTGGGATATTTGGGGGTTAGTTGGGTGGGGAAAGTGAGACCATCTGTCAAGTTTTAAAATGTACATAAAAGAGTTGATCCCCAAATATATTACTTTTAATTTTATCAATAATAATATTTTTATGGGATTTTAATATATGAATATTGCATCTATGAGAGTAGCACCATTCTCTCTCTCTACCAGCTCTTCCATTATCCTTCCATCCCAAATCTATGCTCTTCATGGTCATGGTTTGTTTTTATTGCTGGTGTGTGTGTGTGTGTGTGTGTGATATATATATTTACCTATGATTATCTGTGGATTTTTCTCTGGCTTACTGCATAGGTTTATACAACATATGTGAGTTATCCTAGGAAGCAATTGATTTTGGTCTTTCAGCTGTGATGGAACCCTGTAGCTCTTCATCTAAGGATACTACTATATGGGATTTTTCCTATCCACATTGTCAGACTAATGGCTATTATTATGTTGTTCTTGTTCAGTCAATTATACTGTTGAGAATTCATGGGTTCAGGAAGTTTACATGTCATTTCTAGAAGAAGGCATCTATCACCATATTTTTGGGGACTCTGACTTTTTACAAGATTTCTAAAACCTTCCCCTTTTACACTCTAAGATTTAAGGGTTGCATTGAAGATACACAGTTGGTATTGGGATACTCAAAGCTATTCATTCTCTGCATTTTGGCCATTTGTGTATCTCTATAATGGTTTTTATCTGTTTCTAGAAGTGCCTGCTTTAATGAGGGGTGAGAGTTACCCTTATCTGTGGGTATAAGGATAGTTATTTATGATATAGTTAGAGAATGTGTTGAATTAAAAACTGACAGTATTGGGTTTTATGATCTCTCTATCTACAGATAGTTGGTAAGGTTTACGTTACCATGTGTTGATTCCCTTCTGTTGAGTTAAATAACTAACAAGTGCCTCAGTATTCCAATCATTGGGGCATTCATATCATTTCCAGCCTCTAACTTATTTACTATTTCATCATTTCAAGAATAATCAGTATGCCCACGGAAAGAGATATAATGAAAGAATCGCTGGGGCTTGTCACACTGCTTTAGTTGATACTCCAGTAAACAAGGAACAATCTCTAGGAAGGAGTGTAAGTGTTTAGTCATTATACTTCTTCACAGGAATATGTGAAGCAATAAAGCATTTCTACATATAGTGAAGGTGGTCAAAGACATCACCATGGGTATGCTTTAAGCAATAAAGAAGTCATATAGCATGGTTAATACAATTGAAATCTGCCAAGTCATGTTTTAGATGATCCATAATGTACATAGAGAAAAATGTTTTTACCAATGTTAACCCTCAATCTTTTATAGAAAATTTTTAATTGACATAACCAGTCACAATCAAATATTCATTTATGTAAGCTAATCAGTGCATATATAGATGTATTTATCATGGTTACTGATGGACCCCAAGTTGGCAGTATAGTGCATACTGACCTATCCATCAATGACTGTCAAGTAGTCTGTGGTCCTACTACTTTCTTTGTGGTCCTACGTTTCTTTGACTAATTGTTTTATTCCTAACTGATTGTTCTTCTTTTACTTTATAAATGAAAGCCACCTGAGAAAACAGTCCAAGAGACATTGTACTGTGTTCCTAAGATACAATCATCATGCTATCTGTATGGTGAAAACTACATATAATGTCACTTCAAACTTATAATGGTTATGATCTCTCATATATGATTCCTTGCCATAACTTATTTCAGGATTGAGATGAATATTATCATATAGGCCTATACATTCATACAATACCATCCATTTTATATATTTTCTTTAATGCCACATGTACTCTGTGGGTCTTTGATTGTAATTGAAATAATAATAATACAAATGAATTAAAATAATGGATGCATGAACAATGAGTGAACAAGAAGTCTCAGTGAGAAAGATTAATTCACTAGAAGCTTCATAGAATAATATATTGGCAGTTCTGAGTAAAATTTTCAGCAAAATTTCATAATATGATGTCAGTGACTACCATTTTTACTTACATAACTTGAACCATCTATAAAATAATATGAATAGCTACAGAAATTTTATTGTCTTGAGCAAGATCCCCTTGTATCTAATCCTACTGTACTTTATTTATTCTAATATGGTTGTTAATTATCATCACTCAGCCCAAAACACTACTGAAATTGGTATACAGTCTAGTGAATTCCTGGACCAATGCTCTGAATCATCTTGTGAATGAAATATCTGCAATGCGAGGAGACCCTTCCTCTCTTATCTCCAAAGCCAAAGGGATTCAAGAAAAATTTGATGAACTCACAACAGGTCTTCAAACAACTCTCAGCATGGTGAGCAGTCTGGTGATAGTTCTTAGCTCTTCTTCATGCTTAAATGTGATTCAATGACATATGTGTGTGTGTGTGTGTGTGTGTGTGTGTGTGTGTGTGTGTGTGTTTAAATGTTTTATTTGAAAAACAATGATTTAAAAATGTTGGTCATACATATCCTAACAGAAAACCACAGCTGGTCAAAATGCATCATGAAGGCCAGTCCTAGTGGATACATCTACAAAACATCCCCACATCTAAGGCTCAGGGAGTACTGCAGAAGAGAGAGGAACAATTTCCAAACCAGAAAATCAGGGAGTTTCCTCAAACAATATGTCTCCTAGGAATTTCAGATGGGTCACACATAGAGTCTCACCAACATGAATTTCTAAAATACAAGATGAACAAATCCAACACCATTAGTCATGCCAAACTGGACAGTGCATGTAAAGGACGTTCATGAGAAACTAAACAAAGTTCTATACGAAGGGCTACAGGCAACATAGGAATGTTGATAGTAAGAGAAAAAGGTTTTTCCAAAGAAAAGTTTATCAATTGGTTTTTAAAATCCAAATGGCCAGCTCTGAAAACATACATACAAATAAAATTTTATAGACTGATCAGATTATACTTAGGACTAAATATATAGATACATATAAATATTTACAGGTAACAATTACAAAAGAGGTCATGCATTTTAAAAAGTGGAGGTCATGCATTTTAAAAAGTGGATATATTGGAGGACAGAATAGAAGGAAGAAAGGGAAGAAATAAATCATATAACTATGTCAAAAAATGAAAAACCTAAAAGGACAGATACCTAGCTACTTTAGCAGACCTTAGCTCAGTCATCTATTATTTCTCTTAATTCACCCATAGCAATCCTCATTTGCTCTAGGATTTTTGTGCACACATTATTTTGAAAAGTGATTTGGTTAAAAGTTAGAGGAAAATTTGATTTAATGTCAAATTTATAAAGTACAAAAATTAAGTCTGGGTCTATGCTGAAGACAGACAAAGTTTGTTCAATAATTAAATTGAAAGCATTTCCTTCATTTTCCCATTGGTATATCCATGTTTAAAAAGTAGCCACTTGCTGCTTAGCTGTCTATCAATTGCTGCAAGAAATTTCACATGTGCTAGAAAATGTATTCATTAGAGGGTACACTGAAGCATATCAATGGAAATCCATATTTACTTTACAATCCTGAAAATATAAATATTTTTTTACAAATCTATATTCAATATTTATAAAAGTAAGCATTTAAAGTATAACTAATAATTGGCTGACTATCCTTTTGCTGATCATGCTCAGATTGGAGAGAGAGATGATGAGACTTACCTTGCCTGGTCTGGACTGTCATCTTTGCAGTCAAGCAATGAAGATGTTCGCTGTTTTTTTTTTTTTTTTTTTTTTTTTTTTTTTTTTTTTTTTTATGTACCCTGATCCGCTGCCTGCTCAGAGATTCTTGAAAAGTAAATACTTATCTTGAGGTCATCAAGTACAAAGTGGTCAATCAAAACAACTGTTAATACCAAATTTATATAATCTGCGTCTGAGATGTGCCTTTATAAGACATTACAGTAAAGCTCCCTTTTCATTTCTCTCTCATCTTTAAATAATAAAAATTACTTAGAAGTGATAAAGTCTTAGTCAATTGCTTCAAATTTCTGTTGTGGGATCATGCAAAATATATTTACATCATTGACATCTTCCAGTCAAAATGTTTTATAGATAATATAAAATAACCACTTAACACATATAATTGTTAGAAACAAAAATATTAGTTATACAGTATATAAATTTTGTCAAAAACTGACTGAATTTGGCATGTATATTTTGAAAGCTAGCCAATCTTTATCAGACTTTTTGCAGGGCACTGACTTACAATACAGATAGTATGCAATTGCATTATCTATAACTATTGTGAAAAATTACAGTGATCCGAAGTGTGTTAGAACTCATATGTGATAGGGTATTCATATTCTCTTCAAGGGTCTTGAAATATGTTGCTTAGAATTTTTGCCTCCTTAGCATCATCTTAGACAAATTCTAGATGTTTCATTCATTTTGAGTAAAACAAGGCTTTTCCAGGCTTCTATCAACTTTGATTCTTAGTGACATTGTTTAGTACTTTGCTCTCATTTTCTGGTGGTTGAAAAAAGATAGCAGGGAAGGCAGAGATGAATATATCCAAGGAGTTTCTTCTCCTTTCTTCTGGGTTTTTATTCCTTTGCATTTTTTTTCAGACTTAGCATTTAGTATACAGAAAAATCACACAATTATTGACTTATGGCACAGTGGCAAAGAAATTTTTCTGATTAAGACTCAAAAGTACATTGCTTATAGGTAGTAAATACATCTCTTGGGGTTCACTAGTGGTTTACTAAAACACACTAGTACAACTCAGGATTCGATGTCTTTATCACAGCAGCTGAGCCAATGTGGTGGACCCTCAAGTCTCTGTTCCTTCATCTTTTGTTGTGTGAGAAAGTTACCTCCACTCTTATTTCATGGTTTGATATATTCTTGCACATTTTTGTAGCCAATTTATTGATTGGCTTGATTGTGAGGTATGATTTTGATGGTCTGATAAAGTAATTTTAGATAAATGAGAAACATTGAAATCAATTAATCTATAATTTATACTGCAGTGTATATATATCATAAATATTCCACACAGGAAGCTTCAGTTTTAGTGAATATATAGCACTATAAGAAATCAATAAGTAACCAATGCTATTTTAAGCACATATTTGATACCACTTAATAATTTATGCTATATAATTTTCTTCATGATGATTAAGAAGAAACACATGGTAGGACAGTCATTATATTATAAAGCATGATACACATCAATTTAGAAAGGTTATATTTCTTCCATGAGACAATAGAAATAGCCCAATCTAGACCCCAAAACTCTATGTCTAGACTCAGAAATAAAAACCAACATGGCAATATAGTTTATTAGGTTGTGGGATTGTGGACTAGTAGAAAAGAAAAAACCCAGGAATACATTTCATTATAATCAAGCCTCTTTAAAATAAAAGTAGACAATTCAAAGAACAAGTAAGTGAAAGATATTGGAATCCCAGGGTATTAGTGAGTAACTAATTTGTAAAGGAATAAATCCAAGAGACTTAGCAATTTGAGATTAGAACAAAGGACAGGTAAATAAAAGAGAGGGTAGGAAGGTTTTGTACAAAACAGCTCAGTATATTTGCTCTTAATGATTGCCTAAAGAGGCAATTTATTAAAAAAGTCTCTGAACACAGACAGTGGTAATACACTGCTGAATTCCTGTACACTGCTGGAGTCTACCAAATATTTAAGCAGAATTAACACTAATGTTTCTTTAACTCTCCCATAAAATACAAAGGCAGGATTCACTTTAAAACTCATTTTGCCAATCCATCATTATCCAGATACCAAAACGGAAAATTAAACAACAGAGTATAAAGAGTATTGGCCCTGATCAAGTGATTGTCATTATAAGTGTGCAATGATTGTGCAACAGATAGAAGCAAATAATGAAATGCAATTAGCAAATAAATACAAAGACACAAATCACAGGGGTGTCTCACAGTACTGTTATAGGCTTTGCGTAATGTTCAACATCTTTTTATAATAAACACCCAGAAACCAAAATATATAAAAAAATACTTCAAAGTAATAACATCAATATATGACAAATCTACAGCCAACCTTAAAGTAAATGGGAGGAAAATGAGAATGATACTTCTAAAATGAAGAAAAGGATAAAAACACTTATTTTTGTCACTCTTATTCAAGAAGAGCTCAAAGTTTCTTGTGCATGTATTATGAAGAAACTTGAAATACACATTCTCTCTCTCTGTCTCTCTCTCTCTCTCTCTCTCACACACACACACACACACACATCTATTATATATGTATATGTGTGTATATATGTATGTATAAACACGCATTTGAAAGCTTATACAGTAGTAGCATTCCATACAACTTCTCTGTAATGTCTTTAATGTCATTTTCCCCTCCACATAGATTGTACCCTCCACTGTTCTTCAGTCATCCACCCCAATTAAACTTTTCCTGTTCTGTGATTCCACTTTAAATTCTTATATTACTACATTTCCTTAAAATCCTCCCTATCCCTGTCCCCTTATTAATTTCTTGACCTCTGTGGGTATTAGGAACATTGCTATTTTTCTTATAATTATAATCTTAACTGAAAGTGGTTATGACATTCACATATTATTGATCTGGTCTGTCAGGTTAAAATGGCCATCAGGGTCTCTAATAATTTCTTATAAATGTTAAGATTGCATATTCCAGTAGTGGGAAAATGTCACTGATATTTTGGAGCAAATTATTTGAATCTATAGATTTTTGGCAATATATCCATGCTCACAATACTAATTTTACCATTCATTCAGCTTAGAAGTTCTGTATAGCATGGAGTATCTCCTTCAACTATTCCTTTATGGTTTTAAAGGTCTCAATATAGAAGTCTTTGACCTCTTAAGTTATGTCTAAGTATGTTAGTTTATTTTTTGAATGTCATTATGAGTAGTATTTTTTCCCATATTTTCTGGTGAAAGTAATTTTTGGTATGTAAAAAGCTTACTGAATTTTTTCCCTTCATATTTCTATTTTCTCAAACTGTTGATAGATAGAATGGTCTTCTGGTTTGGGTTGTTAAATTATAGAATCATGTAAACTCCAATATGAATAATCAGAATGCTCCCTTTACTGTAATCTTTTGTTTTATACTTCTAGTAAAGACTTCAAGCAAGATATTGAGTTAGAGTAGAGGTAGGAGAATGGACAGCCTTGGAATTTAAACAATATTATTTCCCAACAAGCACGATAATGGCTTTAAATATGCCATAGTTAGCCTTCATTATTTGTATTTATTTCAGTATTATAAGGCATTTATCATGAAGGAATAGTGATATAAGTACAAGGCCTTCTGACATCTATTGAGTGGCTTCATTATTTGTGTTTATTACAGTTTTGTCAGGCATTTATCACGAAGGGATAGTGATACATGTAAAAGGACTTCTGACCTTTATTGCGATAACACACTGTGATTTGCATCACTTTGTTACTACCTGTTATCATTCCTTATTGATTTGGGTTTTGTGAGCGGGCTTTATTTCCTTTACATAAAAATACTTTCACCAGGTCCAACAATCATCTTACCACATGTTAAATTGTGCTTACATATTATATTTAAAATATGTGCCTCTGTGCTCATCAGGAAAATTGATTTATAATTTTGTGATTTTTTATAGTTTCTATTTTTCTAAGATTATAATATAACTGCATAATAAATAATAAATATAGCTGCTCCCTTCCCTTCAGCTCTACAGCCCCTCACATTTACCACTGCTCTTTTTCAAGTTCATGGCCCTTGTGTTTCTTTCTCTGTCTGTGTTTGGTATTGTGGTCATGCTGCCTTTATAAAATGTAGTGGGTAACTGTGTTCTTCCTTTGTATGTTTTAAATAGCTTGAAGACTATTTATGTTAGCCATTCCTTTTTGGTCTAGCACAACTCAGTAGTGTACCTGTCTTTTCTTTGTAGGGAAGCTTCTATCATTACTATTCCTTTCAACAGTAAGTATAAACAGATCTACTTTATTGCATTTCAATTTCTATGAAAATGTAATGTATCTCATTCTCTCGTACATAATTTTCCCTTCATACATGTGTTCATCCATTTATTCACTCACTTACTCCTTTCTTTCTTTCTTTCTTTCTTTCTTTCTTTCCTTCTTTCTCTCTCTCTCTTTCCTTTGTCCTTCCTTCCTTCCTTCCTTCCTTCCTTCCTTCCTTCCTTCCTTCCTTCCTTCCTTTTTTCTTAGTTTCTTCCGTTCATTTATACAGTCTTTAGTGTTGTACCTCCTTTGTCATGTCTGCTTCTTTCCTTGGTAGAGTCATGGCCTGTTCATGTTTTAAGATACCAAAATTGCTCCTGTCTAAAAGAAATACAGGCATTAAAATGAAGCAGAGAATAAAGGAATGGTAGATCAGTAACTGGCCCAACTTGCTATCCTTCCCATGGGCAGGCACCAATCCTTGTCACTGTTTCTGATGTTATGCTTTACTTGCAGACAGGAGCCTAGCATGGCTGTTCTCCAAGAACTCTACAAAGCAGCTGACTAAGACAAATGCAGATACTCACAGCCAATCATTTGACTGAGATGGAGGACTCTTATGGAACAGTTAGAGGAAGGATTGAAGGAGATAAGGGGTTGGCAATCTCATAGGAAGACAAACAATGCCAACTAACCTAGACCTCTGGGAACTCCCAGAGACTTAGCCACCAACCAAAGAACATACATGGGCTGATCTGAGGCATGCAGTTTTTATCACTATTGCTCTGAACAATTTTCATTTTTAAAAAATATTTTATTCATTTTTGTTTTTTATTTATTTATTTATTTATTTAAAACTCCAGATTTTATTCCCCTCTGGTCCACCCTCGGACTGTTCCACTTCCTATAACTACTCCTGGAGCCCCTGTCTCCATGAGGATATCTCCACCCTTGCCCCTAACTCCACCAGACCTCTAAACTCCCTGAGGCCACTTCTACCAGAGAACTTCAGCAAAGTGGCTGGATATAAAATTAACTCAATAAATCAGTAGCCTTCCTTCATACAAATGATAAACAAGCTGAAAAAAAAATTAGAGAAACAACTCCCATCACAACAACCACAAACAACATAAAATATCTTGGGGTAACTTTCACCAAACAAGTGCACAAACTACAACAGCAAGTTTCTCAAGAAAGAAATTGAAGATCTCAGAAAATGGAGATATCTCCCATGCTTGTTGATTGGCAGAATTAACATAGTAAAAATGGCCATCCTACCAAAGGCAATTTACAGATTCAATGCAATTCCCAACAAAACCCAACACAATTCTTCAAAAATATGGAAAGAACAATTCTCAAATTCATCTGGAAAGGTAAAAAATCCAGTATAGTGAAAACAGTACTTAACAATAAAAGAATGGCTGGGGGACTCACCATCTCTGACCTCAAACTTTACTACATAGCAATAGTGATAAAAAAAAAAAAAACTGCATGGTATTGGTACAGAGACAGATACATTGATCAATGGAATAGAATTGATGACCCAGAAATAAAACTACACATTTATGGGCACTTGATTTTTGACAAAGTAGTCAAACGTATACAATGATAAAGATAAAACATCTTCCACAAATTACTTGTCTAACTGATTATCTGTATGGAGAAAAATGAAAATAGACCAATATTTGTCACCTTGTACAAAGCTCAAATCCAAGTGGATCAAGCATCTCAACATAAAACCTGATACACTGCATTTAATAGAAGAGAAAGTGGGAAAGAGCTATGAACTCATTGGCATGGGGGTATATTTCCTAAACAGAACTCCAATGTCTCATGCTCTAAGATTAAGAATTGATGAATGGGACCTCATGAACTGGAAAGCTTTTGTAAGGCAAATGACATAGCCAATGAGACAAATTGTCAACCTACATATTGGGAAAAAATTTTCACTAACCCCACATTCGATAATGGGCTAATATCCAAAATACATAAAGTACTTAAGAAGTACTAAAAACCAAAAAAAAAAAAAAAAAAAAAAAATCAAAATGGGATATAGAACAAAACAGAGAATTCACAACAGAGAAATCTTGAATGGCTGAAAAGCACTTAAAGAAATGTTCAAATTCCTTAGTGATCAGAGAAATGCAAATCAAATGACCCTGAGATTCCACCTTACACCAGTCAGAATTGCTAAGATCAAAACCTCAGACGAAGCCGGGCGGTGGTGGTGCACGCCTTTAATCCCAGCACTTGGGAGGCAGAGGCAGGCGGATTTCTGAGTTCAAGGCCAGCCTGGTTTACAGAGTGAGTTCCAGGACAGCCAGGGCTACACAGAGAAATCCTGTCTCGAAAAAACAAAAACAAAAAAACAAAAAAAACCCTCAGACGACAGCACATGTTGGTGAGGTTGTGGAGAAAGAGGAACACACCTCCATTGCTGGTGGGATTGCAAACTGGTGCAACAACTCTGGAAATTAATCTGGAGGTTCCTCAGAAAATTGTAAATAGATATACCTGAATATCCAGCTATACCATTCTTGGGAATATACCAAAAAGATGCCCCATCATGCCACAGGGGCACGTGTTCCACTACGTTCATAGCAGCCTTGTTTGTGATACCCAGAATCTGGAAACAATCCAGATGTCCCACAACAAAAGAATGATACAGAAAATGTAGTTAATTTACACAATCAATACTACTCAGCTATTAAGAACAAGGACATCTTGAGTTTTGCAGGAGACATGGATGTAACTAGAAAATATCATCCTGTGTGAGGTAACTCAGATCCAAAAGAACATGCATAGGATGTACTCATTAGTAAGTGAATATTGGCCAAAAAAAGTACCGAATACCCAAGATACCTTCCCCAGAACTCAAAAAGTTCATCAACCTGATGGGAGCAAGTAAGAATGCCTCAGTCCCACTTGGGTTGGAGAATAAAGCAACCACAAGGCAGCGGGGAGAGAGGGATTTGAGAGGGAAAAGGGATGGGGGACAGAGAAGGGAACATGATCCGGTATTGGGTGGGGAAAAAGGACTGAAATCCCTGATGGCCAGCAGAAAGAATAAAAACATGCAACTTTGGGATGTTGGAGGTTGAAAGGACCCTCCAGAATGTATCAAAGACCTGGGAGGTGAAAGACTCTCGAGACTCAAAGGAAGGGCCCTACATTAGGGAGAGGGAACTTGTAGAACTCCAGTAGAAAGACAGGGCATAAAATGAGCAATGGGGTTGCCATCCCACAGTCAAAACTCTGACCCATAATTGTTCCTGTCCGAAAGAACTGCAGGAGGGAAATGGAGAGGAGCTTGAGGAAAGGAAGGTTCAAGGACACGCCCAAAGTTGGATCCAGCTCAAAGGGAGGCCCCAAGCCCTGACTGTTACTAAGGCTATGGAGTGCTCACAAAAAGAGACTTATCATGACTGCTCTCCGAAAGACTCAACAAGCAGATGACAGAATCAGATGCAGATATTTATCCCCAACCAATGGACAGAAGCTGCTGACACCTGTGGTTGAATTAGGGGAAAGCTGGAAAAAGCTGAGGAAGGCAAAGACCCTGTAGGAGGACCACCTGTCTCAATTTACCTGGACCCACGAGATCTCACAAACACTCAAACACCAACCAAGTAGCATATACCAGCTGATATGAGGCCTCCAACACATATACAGCAGACAACTGCCAAGTCTGGATTTAGTCAGAGAAGATGCACCTAACCCTCAAGAGCCAAGTTTCATTTTTTTCAGGTAACCTTTTTGGTTTTACACATGAATTCTGTGTGTCTTTATTATGTCCATTCCTTGCCCCATCTCCTCAAAGTTTTGTTGAAGTTATGGAGGGAGTCACTCAGCAATTGTATTGGAGGGGCTATGCTTTCAAGTTGAGCATTGTTTCATACAGACAGTCAGGATTTCAGGAAGTATTAAAAAAATTGTATTTCTGGTTAGGAAACATGGAGTAGTTAATGAGTTTTATACTTTGATTATAATAACTTTGACTTTCATTACTTTTCTGTGGAGTAAATTTCGAGTTTATTGAAGTAAAGTATAAATATATTTTCAAGCTTAATTCTCAGTTTGTGATAAATTGATGGTGCAGCCTAACTTTCTATATATATATATATATATATATATATATATATATATATATATATATTTTCAATGAACAAAAGATGAAGAGGCATTTTAGATTTGGACACTTCTAAAGAGAATGCTTTTATTGTTTAAAAAGAGACCAATTCTACATACACATGCATTCAAAAGGTATACAATTTAAAGAAAGTTCTCAGCAATGGATTGTCATGGACAATCTACCAAGCAGACAATCTATATGTGTACTTAGCAATCCTTCCCAGTTATGCGACACATCAATGTTCTGAGATGATATTTAGTGTAGAATATATCGATGCGTAGGCAGTGAGAAATGTTAAAAAATGCCAAAAATTTATGACTTTTGTCATTTGATTTTATGGATGGAAGATATTCCCAGCTGGGAAATTTTTCTTTTATCTTTGCTGTAGGATAGACCTAAAAATGAAAATGATAAACAGTTACTTGGTTGTATTGTTAGTGTTCCTTTTTCCTTGATTCTTATTTATTCAGTCAGAGAAATTTATTCACAAATGTCTAAAGCAAATAAGAGACAAAGTGTAGAGCAGAGACTTAAGGAAAGGCCATCTAGAGACTGCACCACCTGGGGATCCTTCCCATATCCAGACAGCAAACCCAGACAATATTGTGAATGCCAAGAAGTGCTTGCTGGCAGGAGCCTAGTATATCTGTCTCCTGAGAGGCTCTGCCAGAGCCTGACAAATACAGATGAGATGCTTGCAGCCAACCATTGGACTGAGCACAGGGACCCCAATGGGAGGAGTTAGGTAAAAGACTGAAGGAGTTAAAGGGGTTTGTAACCTCGTAGGAAGAACAATAATATCCACCAACCAGACCCCCCAGTGCTCCCAGAGACTAAACCAACAACCAAAGAGTACACGTGCATGGACCCAAGGCTCCAGCTGCATATGTAGCAGAGGGTGGCCTTGTTCATTGGGCATCAATGGGAGGAGAGGTCCTTGGTCCTATGAAGGAATGACTATGATTGAAAGACCTGAATTCTTTTCACTTGAACCAGGAAAGGTGTTCTGAAAGTGTTTATGAGGAACAGCGTTGTTCCTTCTGATCCTCAGGGTGGGAGGCGATGAGAAGCATCTCTGAGAATGTTGGAGCTGCAAGCAACCTATTAGAGCAGTAGTTTTCAACCTATTTAATGTTGTGAACTTTTAATATAATTTCTCACGCTATATTGTGGTAACCCCAACCATAAAATTCTTTTTGCTGCTATATAACTGTAATTTTGCTACTGTATTTAATTATAATGTAAATATCTGGTATGCAGGATATGTGATATGGTATCCTTGTGAAAGGGTCATATGCCCCCCAAAGAAGTCATGACCCACAGGTTGAGAAATGCTCTCTTAGGGGAAGATTGTCCACAAGATCAAAAATCTATGTTTCACTGTGGTAAAAGGAGCTATTTGAGATTTTTTTTTTTATTTACACATACCACTTCCTTTATGAATGAGAATAACTAATGGAAAGTTGCTCACCTTGGCGAGTATCCACCTAAGGTCATCCAGGATTTCTCTGTTGTATTCTTCTATCTCCTTAGCCTTTGAGAGGATAACTTGAGGGACATCTTGCATGGCACTCAGTTCAATCACTAGATGATACAGAGGGCTGATCCAGGAACCCACAAAATTGATCAACGTTTTTAAATACTTTTTGGTCTGAGAAAAGACAGTAGAGCCATGGTATTAAAAGAATTTTAGTGCCAGAGGTTTGTTGCATGTAATGCCATGTAACAAAGCTAAATTGAAAGATATTTTTATTATGTATATATGACCTCTGTTGTATAGATGTTATATGTAAAAATTATTAAAAAAAAAAAAAAAAAAAAAAAAAAAAAGGCCATCTTGCCAAAAGCTATCTACAGATTCAATGCAATCCCCATCAAAATTCCAAATCAATTCTTCATAGAGATAGAAAGAGCAATTTGCAAATTCATTTGGAATAACAAAAAACCCAGGATAGTGAGAACAATTCTCAACAATAAAAGAACTTTTGGGGGAATCACCATCCCTGACCTCAAACTGTACTACAGAGCAATAGTGATAAAAAAACAAAACAAAACAAAACTGCATGGTATTGGTACAGAGACTGGCAGGAAGATCAATGGAATAGAATTTAAGACCCAGAAATGAACCTACACACCTATGATCACTTGCTCTTTGACAAAGGAGCCTAAAACTCTCAGGTGGAAATAGGACAGCATTTTCAACAAATGATGCTGGTTCAAATGGAGGTCAGCATGTAGGAGAATGCAAATTGATCCATTCTTATCTCCTTGTATAAAGCTCAAGTCCAAGTGGAAAAGGGACCTTCATATAAAAGCAGATACACTGAAACTAATAGAAGAGAAGGTGTGAAAGACCCTCGAATACCTAGGCACAGGGGAAAATTTCCTGAACAGAACACCAATGGCTTATGCTCTAAGATCAAGAATTGACAAATGGGACCTCATAAAATTGCAAAGCTTCTGTAAGGCAAAGGATATTGTCAATAGGAAAAAACAGCAACCAATAGAACGTGAAAAGATCTTTACCAATCCTATATTCAATAGAGGGCTAATATCCAATATATACAAAGAACTCAAAAAATTAGACTCCAGACAACCAAATAACCCCATTAAAAATAGGGTACAGAGCTAAAC
This sequence comes from Arvicanthis niloticus, assembly GCF_011762505.2. NCBI lineage: Eukaryota > Metazoa > Chordata > Mammalia > Rodentia > Muridae > Arvicanthis > Arvicanthis niloticus. The sequence continues at coordinate 34,919,937 of NC_047665.1, forward strand.
AAAGAATTCTCAACTGAGGAAACTCGAATGGCCAAGAAGCACCCAAAGAAATGTTCAATATCCTTAGTCATCAGGGAAATGAAAATCAAAACAACCCTGAGATTCCACCTCACACCAGTCAGAATGGCCAAGATCAAAAACTCAGGTGAAAGCAGATGCTGGTGAGGATGTGGAGAAAGAGAAACACTCCTCCATTGTTGGAGGGATTGCAAGCTGGTATAACCACTCTGAAAATCAGTCTGGCAGTTCCTCAGAACAATGGACAGAGCATTACTTGAGAACCCAGCTATACCACTCCTGGGCATATACCCAGAAGATGCTCTAACATATAAGAAGGACATATGCTCCATTATGTTCATAGCAGCCTTATTTATAATAGCCAGAAGCTGGAAAGAACCCAGATATCCTTCAACAGAGGAGTGGATACAAAGAGCTGCTATTATTATTTGGTTACTTGTTTATCAATTGGTAAAACAGATCTTGCTTGGACAAAATATCAGCCAGTAGTATTTGACTCAGGAAAGATAGATTTACCAGCTGAGAACAATTAGCTCAAATCATTTCCACTCAGAGATTCATACAGTCCAATAAGTCATGATATTCATTAATGTACAGAATTATGATATCTAGGCTAATTCAAGAAATTAGAATAAAGATACAATGAAGAGAGCATGGTACTCATTAATGTGCTTTCTCCTTTTTTCTGACAGAGCACAATGTTAGTTAACATGTATAGGTGAAAAACAAAGCATTGGCTTTAATAATAGAATCAGTGTAAATCACAACAGAATTTTGCTGCTCTATTTCTTATTTGATTTAATGTATTCATTGTATTGACGTTTGTTAGTTTCCTCAGTGGTCATGAATATGAGGACAGACTAGATCACATCCATTACAATGGAAAGAGGTAAAGGACATTAAGGGATAGTGCAGGCAAATGGTGATGCCAATACATGGGATGCTGTTATGCAATTAAGATTGAGATGAGCAGTTCGATGAAGTGCACACTGGGATTCTCAAAGTCTATGCAGGTGTAAATATCCTACACCACTTTTCAAAACCTATTTTTTTGTTTAGTGACTCAAATAATACCATCTGTAGCTAAGTTTTTGTGAGGGTCATATATAGCAGTGCTAAAAAAATAAAGTACTTTGTGGCATGTCTGGCAACATTGTAGCTCTCAAGAAAATTTTCCTCATTTCTTTGTCCTCATTTTCTTTTATTGTTTTCAAATACTATGCAAATTAAATCATATTAAGATGTGCTATTTCAGGGAATTAGAATGAGGAGATAATAGCAATCATAAAATAGAACTGCAATGATAAATAGATTTTTTTCATTTTGAATTTGGACATTGTTGCATCCTAAGAAATATACACTAGTATTTCCCAGGACTACTATGCCTAGCTTGTTTTCAGTTAAGGCACAGAAAATCATAGAGAGATGAAGACATAGGTAAAAATAGAAATAGAATCAGGACGGATTTGAAAATCAAGAAGGGGCCTAGTATTCAGTAATGTAGGATGTCACCATGCAGAAGCCATGAGCAACGTATAATTAATACAGTCACATTGTCATCACTGATGTAAGAGTGAGCTCATAACCATTGATAGCCAACTTATCTCAAAGCCTCCTAATAAGTAGTATTATTAAAATTTTATTGGCAAATCATTGCTAAAATACCATCCTCTAAATCGTCTATTCTATTTAAGCATTTGCTGCACTGTTATTGGGTATTTGATTTTATTTATAATTTTTCAACAATATAATGTTATTATTTTTAATATTTCACCTCCATTTTTTCCTGCATGCATGATTACTGAATCTGTCATAGTGCCTGCCCTAACTAGCATCACTACACATCCATGATATTACTTCTGGTGTTTTATGAGATAACCATGAAGAACACTCACTTTGATATTTTCGTGTTCAGGTCCATGATCTGGTGGGTTTGTGCTGTTAGAGTGGCAATGGTTTCTGGCTCTGAGAACAGCCTGATCACGCTTAAACATGCGTGCAACCTGCAAATAAAAACAAAAATTCAATGTAGAGATCAGAAATTATATAAATAAACTGATGACCAGAATACTAATGTAGTTTATTAAATTTATAAATTATAATAAAAAGTACTTCATAAAAAACAAATATTAAGAAATTAAGAAAGTGCCAATTACCTAATTCTGTGTCTATCTATTGTATCTACAGTTTAGTTTAGTTTTTCACTAACTTTTGAATATTTAAATTCTTTCTCTCTTTCTCTTATTTCTTTTCAACTTTCCTAAAAGTTACTATTTGAAAGGCAGACACTGAAATGAGTAAATTTATCAAGTACTAAATGATTTATTTATCATCTTTCTCTAAAATATCAGCACAAAGCCTTAGAACATGCTTATTGGCTTTCTTATTTCGAGTCAATAAATACTGATCCATTCTTATCCAGATACCATAATTGGAGACTTATTAATGTAATACTAAATACATATAGTTGTGAAGTTTATAATAGTTTTAGAATGATATTGTGTGTATTATGAAAAACTTACTCACAAAATCGACTATTTTACCATAAACTCTATATAAATCTAAGTCAACAAAATATAAATATTATCAATTCATGTTGTGTGTTGGATTAATCACTGTATAATTGTATTAAATTTACTTAAATATATTTTAGAATATAATATTTATTTCTAATAATTAGCTATTTCCCTAAAGGTTAATGGATTATTGTGAAGGTTAAGAAGTTGAAGAACTGTCAGTTAAGAACAGAACATGTAAATATTGTATAATGCTTTCTCATCTAAGTTGCAATCATTGACATGAGGAGATAACATTTGGAGCAACTAGAAAAACTTAAGTACTTACAAGTTTTGTAAATTGTCCAGTTGAGAATGGGTTGTGGTACTGAGTCATATCAAGAAAAACAATAACAACTAGTTAATAATAAACCAACATGAAGACATGTTTATTGCAAACAGAAACACATTTTCTTGATGTCCATCATATAGATTTTCCTACTTCTGTCACTCTTTTGCTTTCTGACCTTGAGAAATGACCTGTAGCTATCAGCAAGAAAGGAATGGGTATAATTCTATTCCTGCCCTTATATTGGACAAATTCTGTCACTAAAAATCTTTAAACCACAATTTTTAACAATTAGGGGCTTCTGGAGCCTGATATAGCTGTCTCCTGAGAGGCTCTATCAGAGCACCAGAGCCTGACAAATACAGAGGCAGATGCTCATAGCCAACCATTGGACTGAGCACAGGGTCCCCAATGGAGGAGTTAGAGAAAGAACTGAAAGAGCTGAAGGGGTGGCAACACCATAGGAAGAACAACAATATTAACCAACCAGACCCCCAGAGCTCCCAGGGACTAAACCACTAACAAAAGAGTACACATGAAGGGACCCATGGCTCCAGCTGCATATGTAGCAGTAGATGGCCTTGTTGGGCATCAATGGAAGAAGAGGCCCTTGGGCCTGTAAATTCTCAAAGCCACAGTGTAGGGGAATGCCAAGGCTGGAGGCAGGAGTGAGTGGGTGTGTGTAGGAACAACCTCATAGAAGCAGGCGGGTAGAGAATGGAATAGGGTGTTTCTGCGGACAGGGTAAGCTAAGAAAGGGGATAATATTTGAAATGTAAATAAAAAATATTCAATCAAGAAAAGATAGGAAGAAAGTCTTGATTTCTTTCTTTCTTACTTCTTTTTTGGTTTTTCTTTCTGTCTTCCTTCCCTCTTTCCTTCCTCCTCTCCCTCCCTCCTTATTCCTCCCATATTTTCTTTCTTTCTTCCTTTCTTCCTTCCTTTCTCTCTCTCTCTTTTTCTTTCTTTCTTTCTTTCTTTCTTTCTTTTTTATTCCTTTCTTCTTCACATCCTTCAGTTTATCTATTTTACAAATATATACTTCACTGTAGTGCACATCTGATACAGTGAATATCCACAGTGTGCTAAATGAGCATGGTCAATGGAAATTCATGATCCTAAATCCTAAAAACAACAGGAAATGAGAATTCTTTTCCTAGAATCAGTAGTTGGTACATCCTACTTGACATCCTATAAAGGTATTTTTTCTGATATTTGAATCATAATGATTAGTGTCTCAATTACTAGTACAATTCAAATATTAGCATGGATGTTGAGATGCTTACAAACTCTTCATGCAGTTGCTCAGCAAGGACATGAATGACTTCAGCTCGCTGGATGGCATTGTTAAATGTGTTCACAACGGGATTCCAGCAGCCCCCCTCTTCCGCATGACATGCAGGAATTGATGCAGTTTTCTCCCACAGAAGCAAGTTTGACACCATCAGCAGCAGCAGTGCCCCTGCTAGATAGAAACAAGTGCCACTTAGGGATGATGTATTAAATCTGAGTTTTTATAGACCCAATGATTCAGGAAAGTTTTATCTGACCAGAGCTTTCTTTAGGGAATGACTTGGCATTGGGTATCTAGAATGGCAGATTTTTTTTTATATTTTCTGAATAATAGTTTGATAAGCTGGTGGTTTTACATTTTTTTCTTAATTTTTTCTGACGTGCTACTGAATTTTACAAATGTCTGACACTTGAACAAACTCTATATTGTATTTTAAATAATTTTAGATGGTTTAGTTTCATTGAAGTTTAAGTGTATTTTCAGTTAACAAAACTCATGAAGAATTTGTAATTTTTAAACTTCATGTCTGATGTCAACATTTTCGACACTGATGGGACAAGGACAGCACAGTTTAACTGCCGGCTTCTTCTACATGTTTGAAAATAAATAAACAGAGGATGATCACTAATATAGAAGATGATGAGAATGTTATCCTGAAAAAATTCTATCAGCTTGCAATTGTTAACTTATGATAAAACTCTATCAGAATTTATCAAATACTTCAGATCATTTTCTTTAAAGTTGATCTGAATAATAATTCTGCAAGTAGATTTGATTCTCATAATTGTCATCTGAATATGTTCATAAAGGAGATGTATTACGTGGTGAAAATTTTTCCTAATGGCATATTATTGATAGTGTAGAGGTCAGAACAACAACTGGTAGTACCTTCTCCCTCACTTTGTCATAGTACTCCACATCTTTCCGGGAGAGAACACAGACACAGTTCTGCGATTATTTTATCAAAGTTCATCATTACTTAGAAAGAATAAATTTTATCACTATGTTGTCATAGCAGAAGTTTTAGAAGCTTGATTTGATCTGCTTTCTTTTTCTCTATAACACTCAATTTTAAAAGTGATGACAATGATCAGGACTAGCCACAACTTCCAAATAGCTACCCATGAGGCACCACAACAGGAGCCCTTCACTGCACGCTGTGGGAAGACAGTAGAGTAAGATGAAGAACAAATATAAGCACTAGAAGTCCAGAATGTTTGCTGTAAGAAAGTTTTCATTATTTGATTATGCATTACCAAATGTCCAGCCCTAAAACATTAAGCATACGAGCAACACTAAAGGAATTAATAGGTTGTCTATAAGCATCTACAAATGTAACAAAAATGATTAATGAAAAAAGTCTCTGAATTTGAAAGGGAACATAGGAAATGGTTTTTGAGGAGTTGGATGAGTGATATAATACAGTAGTTATACATGAAATTCTAAAAAAAAAAAAAAAACTGTAAAAATGTCTTCCTGGTTCATTTAAAACATATTTTTAAAAAATGTCTTCCTGGTTCATTTAAAAACTATTTTTGTTATCATCTCTTTTCTTTTAGCAGCTATCACCTACAAATTATGGAGTTTTGTCAGCATCCCATTGCTCTTCCTTTTGATGTCCCTTGGCTTGTACTAAACTGGAAAACACTGTAAGATATAATCTGACATCTCTGTCTACTTCAGGCTTCAGAATGTAGAGAGTCTTCAGATGTATTTCAATAGGAAAACTCATATAAAATATGAGTTTTATATTCTCTTTCTTTTGCATTGAGATAAGATGAATTGGACCCAGTGACTTCATCCTCAATAATTTCCAATTTCTCAAGCTCTAAAACATTTTCCTTTTGAACTCTAACATCTGTTCTAGAAGGTGTCCCATACATCAGAGACTGCTTAATCATCCCCATTATTTGCATTCATTGAATATCACCAACACTTTCCTCCTTCTTCTCTCAGTTCAATAGAGTAGGTGACAGAGAATATGTTGGAACACTGAAACATATCTCAATGTAATAGATGAGTAATAGTTGAGTAATGCTAATCCAGTTGTCTCTTGTGCCCTGGAAAATTTCTTCTGACCCATAATTGTTCCTGTTTGAGAGAACTGCAGGGACAAAAATGGAGAAGAGCCTGAAGAAAAAGAGGTCCATCAACAGGCTTAAATTGAGATCTAGTTCAAGCGGATGGGTTGGGGACAAGACCTGACACTATTACTGAGGCTATGGTGTGCTCACAAAAAGAGGCTTATCATGACTTCCCTCTGAAAGACCCAACAAGCAGCTGAAAGAGTCAGATGATGATTTTTACACCTAACCAATGGACAGAAGCTGCGGTTGAATTAGGGAAAAGCTGGAAGAAGCTGAGGAGTAGGGTGACCCTGTAGGAGGAGGAGCAGTCTCAACTAACCTGGAACCCAGAGATCTTTCAGACATTGAGCCATCAACCAGGCAGCATACACCAGCTGATATGAGGTGCCCAACACATACACAGTGGAGGATTGTCAGGTTTGGACTCAGTAAGAGATGATGCACCTAACCCTCAAGAGACTTGAGGCCCCAGGGAATGGGGAAGTTTGATGGGGTGCGGAATGGGAGGTGGGAACATACTCATGGAGATGGAGAAAGGAGGTATGAAATGTGAAACAGTCAGAGGGGTAGACTAGGGGGGTGATAAAATCTCAACTGTAAAAAAAAATAAATTAAAAAATGGTTAAATTTAAAAAACAATTTAAAAAGATATTTGAAAGCCTATTCTGAGTTCTTCTCTTAGTAAACTTTGAACAAATATCTCATTACAAAAATTAGAAAATCAAAGAATCAAAAAAAAAAAAAAAAAAAAAAGAATTCCATTAGAACAAACTCAAAGAATCACTGAACTGGATCCTTTAACTTAAAGAGGCACAGCAGGGAGTTTACTTACAGAAGTGAGGTTGACTCAATGGCAGCATTATTACCCAGGACTTCCCAAGCAGGATGTGTTCTGACTCTGGAGAGCTGCTTCACTGGAATCGTACAATTGGCTAGTTCTCCTCCTCCTATATAGTTTGGCAGATACCCCTAAGGGCATGCACAGCCATGAGACAGCAAGAAGTCACGTAGAGAATCCCTCATTCATGAACTATGTCTGCCTATCTTCAGGGAATGTTAACTATTTAATTACAACACAGTTATCTGTGTCTGGATGATTTCTTTTTGCTTGTTTCTACATGTTGATTCTTGTGCAAATTATTTTTGAAATTTCTGAAGCTATCTCTGCTGCCTGAAAATAGATGGTCAAGTCACACCATTATTAATTATTGTTCATAATCACTTCCCCTTGTTTACAGGCTTACATTCTTTCTATCATCTTTTTTCTAATGTTTATGGACAGAGAGGGATTTTTTTTTTTTACTGAATATTTGACCAACATGCAATAGCATTAGTAAATTATCTGTAGTGTTTTCATGAATCTCTGCTAGTAATCACTGACTACTCTGAAGAGTGTTTCTCTAAGAACTAAGCTGACAGTTATAATAATTGGCATGCTTCAATAAGACATTTAGAAGTCAGTTTGAAAGAGACAAGATGCATTTAGTAGAAAACTTTTGTTAACTCTTCTCTAGAATGTATGGCCTCTCAGGTAAAAGATTGTGCATTGATGTAAAATACAAAGTATGGATCTGTACCTTCTAATTGGTCTTAATCATATCAGAATTTTTTTTCATTGCACCAAAAACAGTTGTGCCACTATTGTCCTAGTGCATGTAGTTTTATATTCTTACTGCTAGTATAAGCACTAGGGCCATAGTACCACTGGTGATAATTCTACAAAACAACCAAAAATTTGAAAAACAGAAAACCAAACAACAGCAACAACAACACCATAGTGACATCCAGACTCTTTTAGCAAGTCAACATAGAGTGGTTTTCCATCTCAATGCCAACCAAATATCCCCACATTGTTGAAAGAAAGTATGTACTGCCGAAAGAATTTAGCTTAAACCACTTATTTTTGGTATTCATGCAAAAGAAAATACATCTGCAAGAATGGTGTGAGGGACTTCAGAAGCCTGACTGTATAAGATCTCTTGGGAAGGTAACTGATCTCAGGGTCACTCTGATCTCAGGGATTTAACTCAATAAATAAATGGTTCTCAGGAATCCCTTTCCCTATATGTATGGGCACTCTCACATTCTTCATAAAGAGCTGTATTTAGTATCCTTTCAGATTCCTCAAATGAGTAAAGTGAGTAAAAGCTGGATTTATGTAATGGAAGCTTTACAGAGGTGCCATATTTTTGTTGACCTACTGTTTCCTGCTCAATAAACCAGGAACTCAATTTCTGATTCTGCATCTATACAGACATTAATCACACTACAACACTGGTGTTACACAGCAAGAACAAGCCTCAAGCTTATACCCATTATTTCGACCAAAGCACAAGATTGTCTAGAGTAGCAAGGATGTCATCGGTACTTCTTTTTCAGTCTTATAATCTAAACTGTTTAGCTTCCTTCACTTGGGACTCTGAAATCTAATCAGGGAGAGCTGACATCTGGCTAAGGGCCAAGAAGAAGCAGGGCTAATTTAGATCTGCCACGTCTACTGCCCTTCCAGATTTCTTCTACCTTTTGACAGTGTCTTGGTTGGTTCTATGCTCTGGATTTATTTATCTGTCAACAGTATTTTAGGAAAGATCCCTGGTCTGCATGAGTAATCTGCATGACTCCTCCTTTTTCAACATCACAAATTTAACAAAAATTTCAGAGCCTCATGCAAAATACTCAAAGCCTGATGTGCAGCTTGTGTCTCTGCAGCACACTCACCCCTAGCATCCTGTCTGTATGTGAGAATTGTACAGAGTGTACTCTCTGAGGGTGAGTTAATTGCCTACTCTTAGGACAAGTTGTATCATTTTTGTGTTCCCTGATCTATCTCCTCATTTTGCCACTGTTGGGTTTGCCTGAGTGATTTTGATTTAGCATGAATTCTAGGCTACTTAGCAAATTGAAGACAACTGTTCCTTTAAGATTCCTTTAAGATGTCTTAGGTCTTCTATAACATCCATGCATGGAGGCAATATTAGTTAACCTGTTGATTTTACATGATGTGGTGTCCATTTCAGGCTTCTGTTTTTTATAGCAGGGTGCTCAGTGGAAATCCCTGTCTTATACCATAGAGGACAGTTACTCAGTCTACAGTGATCCACTGCTCACAATTACCACACTTTCTATCTGGTCAGCATTTCGATTGGAATTGTTAGATTGGTCACACTGCAGATCTTGCCAGATTTGACTTCCCATTAACCCTGTTCTTATATTTTTCTTTTTTCTTTTTTGTCTTGATTGCATTAAAATGTTATCAATGATATTTAAATCTTGTTCCATTCACTTCTTTTTGACAGAGCTCCATCTACAGCAAGAGTAATTTTATGCTGAATCACAACTGGCAAGAAGATAATATACAAACTCTGTAGTTACAGTTTTAGAGACCAGACTGTCATCTCATGTTGTAAAGTGAATGTATTTCTCAGAAATGCAGGAGTTGAGATCTAAAACTACCTGAAAAAAGTCAAGGAGCTTATTCTTGACCTGCCTAAACAGATGGCTCCTACTTGATTTTTAACTTAGTCAAAATGAAGATGTTTTCATCAAAGTTACCTGACTATAATGCTCAGTAGAAAGTTGTATACTCTTCTCACCTATTTTGTCTCCTGAAAGCCTCTTGGGTATTTGCATTCTTACTTTTATCCCTAGATTTGGTTATTGGTTTTCTGCTATGTATTTCCATTCTAGATTTTTATAATGTTTAAATATTGCCTCTTATCAATACCTATGCATGTACTTTGTCTCTGTCTCTCTCTCATACACACACACACACACACCCCACAATTACATACAGAAGTACACACATATACACACATAAACACATATGTATAAATACATATACATAGAAAGAAATATAAATTATCTGTAAGTATAGCTCACATTCACAGTGAAAGGAGAAAATTATGCTAAGCAAAAATTTAAATCAGAAATCGTTGCATTAGTAATTTCCATATTCACACATTTACAGGTAGGTCATCATAGGATGCTATTAATGACACTCTATTAATGAAAATCTTGTTTCTGTACGTGGCCACTTTTGCAGTTGTTGTGTACACATTAATAAAGAAAGAAGTTGAAGCCACTTCTTGAAGGACTTAAAACTATTTTTAGGAAAGACAAGACAAATACAGGAACAGAAACAGTACTGTGAGGCATGTACAAAAGGTATTTGAATTCTAGAAAAAAATAAATAGCAAAGGAATAGGAGAAGTTTGGGGATAATAAGTGATAAAAAGGGAATGTTTGTAAGTCATGGTTTTGGAATTCATTCAAAAATACAGGTACACTTAAGCCTGAATTGTTCAAAGAGATGTGAGCTAGAATAAAGAAAATTCCTTTTCCCCTTAAGCAGCCCTTGTCAGATCATTTGGTTACAGAAACTATGCATATATGATACTTTTTGTACATGTGTATGTACAGTGTAGGGTGTTGTGTGCATGTTTATGTGTTAGTATGAATGTATATGTGTGTGTGTCAACACGTGCATGTATATGTGTTCATGTATATATATGATGTGCTTCTTCATGTGCAATTGTACATACATGTATAAATGTATATGAAGGCCTACACTGAATGAATTCCTCACTTACTTTCTGCTCTATTTTAAAGATAGTTTGTCTTATTGAATATAGAGCTCATTGATTAGATAGATGGGTTAACTGCAAGCCCCAGGAACCTTTCTGTATTCACCTTCCAAGAACATGGTTACAGTCATAGGCAGCTGCTATTTCATATGGATTCCATATAACTGGGTTCAGGTCCTAGAGCATGTGTATCATTTCTACAATAATAACAATCTCCTGATAACTGGACTTAAGTTTTAAAAACAATTGTTGTAGTTAGAATGAAGCACTATGAAAACAGTTATGAAGTTTTATTTGTTTTAATTTAAACTTATCAAATTTTATTTGCCGTTGTAAAATTGACAGAATAAGAAGTTCTTAGTATTAGATTACAGAACCACTTTTTTCAGTCAGCCAACATGGATAAGGTTTTCAATAAAATTTTCACACGAACCTTCTTGAAGAAGTCTTTCAAATTAGGCTCCCTTGAGTCTGCTAGTAGTGATGTAACTCTACTGGGAAAGAATGATTATACATATATTCCTATTTTTTATTTTATTTTTAAAGTGAAAGTATTGGGTTTTTTTGTCTTCCATTAATTTGTATATTTATTCACTTTAAATCCATATCACAGTACCTTCCTCTTAACAGTCCATACCTCAAATGGCCCTTCCCAGTTTCCTCCTCATCTTTTCTTAGAAGGTATGGGGCCTTGGGTATCAACCTAAGTGGTATCTCATGTCACTAGAGATCTGGACAACCTCTTCCACTGATACTATACAAGACAGCACAGTGCGGTAGACAGGATCCACAGACAGGCAACAGAGTCAGAGACAACATCCACTCCAGTAGTTGGGAGACCCGCATGAAGACCAAGCTGCACATCGGCCACATTAGTGTAGGGGGCTCTTTGTGCTCTTTGGTTGGTAGTTCAGTCTTCAGGATTCTCCAGGGGTCCACATTAGTTGACTCAGTTGTTCCTGTGGAGTTCTTATGCCCTCCACCTTCTTCAGTCTTTCCCCAATTTTTCCAAATGGACTTCTCAAACTCCATCTAATGTTTGGCTGTGGGTCTCTGCATCTGTTTTCATCAGTTGCTGTGCTTTCCTCAGCCTATTTTACTCTCTGTCCATGCCTGTAGCAGAGCAGTCCATTTGTCCACAGGAGCAAAGGAAGATCAGGGGCATAGTGTTGCTTTTATCAGCAGCATCAGTGGGAATCTCAGTGGTGTTTGACCTCCCTGTATGTGCTCACTGCCAGGACTATTCATGAAGTGCAGCTCTAATTTAAAATACTTGCTGTGTTGATATCTGTAAGCAATTTTGTAATAGGAAATAAAAAGTGTAGAAAATTATGAAACAATCTTTGTTGAGAAAAACCTATAAAGATATGAAGGAAAAGACAACAGCAAATTGTGAGAGATATTTTCTTATAATTCATCAACTGTATAAAATCATTTGGTTTCTTTGCTCACTCTTTCAGCATTTCATTGCAGATATGATCTGCAATCTGTACAGTTCTCATATGACTTTCAGAATGACTCCTCCAGTATATTGCTTTTGAGGATAAGTCCAATGACTGAGGACACACTGAAATCTTTTTGGTTTCCTCTTTTGTTTCTGGGGTTTTGAACAAAGATATGTGGCAGCGGTTGAAAGTCTTGACCATGACCTCTTGTTGTCTGAGTAATTCTAATATCTGCAAATGTTAAAATAGAAACTGGCTTAAGTGAAGTTCGATAAATGACTCCATGATGAGAATGTCAATGTATTTAATAAATGTATAACTTTAAAAGTGAGTTATACAAAAACCTGAAATTAAGGAAGAAAATGACTATTTTGCCTCCTCTTTTCTCATTTGAGCTAAAATTTCAGGTTTTTTCATTTAAAGATATAAGCTCTGTGCAATAACCTCTATGCATTTTTACCCTTCTCTATACTTATGTATCTAAGTGAAGTTCTGAAAATCACAAAATAACAAAATATTCATATTTTACAGTTCATTTCACTCTGGGATTTTAATTAAATCTCCAGTAAATATGTGTCTGTACTTATTACTCTCCTGCTTGTTCAGTCTTCTATTTGATACAGCACACTGCTATATTGATGTATTAAGGAATAACCACGTTACACAGTAAAAATAATTAAATCACACACACACACACACACACACACATATTTGAAGAAGTTGATTTGGTAAAATTTTGACTGACTCTCAGAAGTGACACTGAAGGTTTTAAACATTTGACCTTAAGTTAATTTTAAGTGAGCATTTTCATTTCATCAACCATAGGCTGTTTAATGTTAGAAATTTATGTTGACCTTCAATGGTTTGATTCTCCAACACTTTGTCTCTAACTCAATATGCGGTGTTTGCATTTTGACAAGGAAAGCACACTTAAAACTCTTGAATCTTCGTGACTGATATGAGTAAACACGCGATTGCTTGGGCTCAGAGTGCTAATAATGCAGTCATGAAATGATACTCGATGCTGGATTTGTTAACTCACAAGAAAACATTTGAATCCTCTTTCACCAAATCCTTAGATTGAGTTCTTTTTAAAGTTGAACTTTGTCCAAACCTGTGAGTATAGTGGGTCTATCTATGTGATATGACCTAACTGTCCTGATGAAAAAAACATCTTACAATGTTATGTAACATTCTTAAAAGCTCTGCTAATAGATTCTAGAAGGCTGAATGTCAACACTTTGGACTCTCTGCCCTGTATGGATATGCCTTGCCCACATACCTGATTTCCTTGAGTTTATGTGTAGCAGAGACTCCATCTATGTAACTGAGACTCAGTTATGCAAATGTTGCTGTTTATAAAGTATCAACTCTACCTTTGATCACATGAGAAAAGAAGCCCTAGTAACCTTCATTTTATTTATAGTTTTTGTTCTATACAAACAATTATCTTTATATTTTTTAAATGATCACCGTTGGATTACTCACGATCTTACTGATTCAACAGACAGGGAAGTCTAACAACAGTTACTCAGTATCTCAATATAAAAGAAACAAGATATAAAAAACAAGTTAAATACAATTTTTACACATCTTGGGATTACCTCTAAATAATTTCTAAAATAGAACTGAGTGATTCTCAGTAATTTTAATTCTACACATAACAGGTCAATATTAAAAATTTATGTATGAAGAACATATAAACTCAGATGACTATAAGAAAATGGATCTAAGCATTTTGTAGTGTGCAATTTTGCTAAAAGCTCTTCGGCTAAATAATTCAGCTATGATTAGATAACTCCTATATTAGACTTTTATTTCCAATGAATATCTTCATTGCACAGTTTATTGTGTGTAATATAAAAGCATATTTATCTATCTCTCTCTACATACATGCATATGAATTTATGTTTAAGTGTTCTATCCAAGCCTGAAGATTTTTCATAATCTAAATTAAGTCAAGTACACAAATACTTTTGTACTCTGTTTCATAAAAACTATTGATCTCATTAATTCTGTTTTTCTTCCCATGTCATCTACAGAGCTTCAGAATGTGCAACTCTTAATAAGTATAACCATGTTATTTATATAACCCACAAACCTCTAATTGGTCAAGAGTGTAAGGCTCACATCTACCATCGTTATCTACTCTAGGCTTTAGCCCCTAATGTCCTAAAGTTTAGATCAAGTCGAAAAACTCATGCTTAAGATGCGAAAAACAGGAAAACCTTTGCTTTTTTCTGAGTTGTGACAATATGAACACATTGACTCTTGTGTTCCCAGTAGATAACCATTTCTGAATTTCAGTAATGTCAACTCTCAAAATTATATATTTATTTTCTAGAAATTGTTATAGTAATTGAAGATTTTAAAGCAATATCCATGATTTCTACCCCCTAGATATGCCTTTTCTTTTTTGTAACTGAGAGTGTATGTGTTTATGTATGCATTTTCATGTGTACAAGCATGTATATAAGGCAGAGGACAACTCTTGATGTTATTAGTTAAATATCAAATATAATTTTATTTTATGATTCGTGAAATAAAATCTCACTTTCCTGGGAATCCTTAAGTATACTATCCTGGCTTGTCAGCTGGGCCCAAGAATCCCACTTGTCTCTGCCATTACAGCACTGAGAATTCAATCCTGAGCTGCTACATCTAATGTTAACTGTCTCATTTCTTCTATCAATTCAAATAAGATGAGGGATACTTACTAGGTATTACTCTTGGCATAAAGAAAAGCACTCCTGTGTTTATGAACCATTGTAAAGAACATATGCTGTATCCCTGTAAAGATTCTTCCTAGACTCCAAATGTTTTCCTAAGCCTGATGCTGTTACTTGAACAAATAAAACTGGCTGTTACTGCAAGAGATCCAAGACAAGACTCTAACAAAAGGATTTCCTCTCCTAACCTCAGCAAACCCACAGACTGATCAGATTTGCTCACAAGGACATGAGTGAGAGGTTACTTACTAGATCATGTTTGACTCAGTGACAGCTGCATCTCATAATAGTTCCACCACAGTACATGGATCACTGGAGAACAGTACTGGAATGAAGTCCTGAATTCAGTTAACTTTCTAATTCCTATATACTCTAGCAATTTGCCCCAAAGCCACTCACTGCCGTAATGGAAAGAAAGTAAAGCTTCAAACCCAAGTTATCATCGCAATGAGTTTATTGCTTCTGGAAATGTTAGAAGTGTCATTACTATTATCATAAAAGTGCTGTATCTGTGTGCGTCTTCTATGTATATGATATAATTAGTATCCAGATCATTTTAGAGATTTCCAAAGCAAAGTTGGCTACATGGTCTTTGATGATCATATTAGAGTTGGTGGGAAATTTGCGCTTATCACATCTTACCCTTTCTCATGCTCTTGTAGTGTTTGGTAAAGGCTTATAAATTTCAGGCCTTTTTGAGGAAGTGAGTTATGTATATACACATTTTACTCAATGTTGAGCCAATATGTCACAACATCAGTCAAATTTTTGCAGCAGTTTAACTGACCATTACTTCTGTAATCCTAATTGTTGTGTCACAATTGTTGTGTTGGGCATACTGTGCTTGCTCCTGGCATTAGAAGGTAAGTGAATACTTTCCTTAATGTCAGTTCTCTAAGGACACTAAGTAGAGCTCTTGTGTCTTTGGAACTATGAAACAAGTAGCATAGAGAAGCTTCCAGTTCAAATCTGAGTTTGTTTGTGTGTGTGTGTGTGTGTGTGTGTGTGTGTGTGTGTGTGCGTGCGTGCGTGCGTGTGTGTGTGTGTGTGTGTGTGTGTGTCATGGAATGAGATGAGGAAACGTCTTCACAACTGATTCCAGTCAGTTCCTTCTTCCATTTGTCCAACTATAGTCTCAACAGCCTGAGTGTAAGCACCCTCGAGACCTTGCTGTCTTCTAAATCACACTGAGATAACTCATGACAGGCAGTGACATTTCACTTAAGAAACATAAATTTTAGGAGTGCTTTTTCCCCATGCCATTATTCAACAGCTGTCTTTAACTGTTAATCTCTCTGTTTTTTTTTCAGATGTGTTACTAAGTTATTAATAATACTCATAGAGGTAAGATTTACATACTGACAGCTTTGGAGATGGTCAGCAAACTCTCTTAAGCACTACAGCTACATATTTCATGAAAGTGTAGAATTATATCTAAATTTTTCATCTATGTAGATACTAAACAAAATCCTCATAAATGTTCAATTCATCTTGAACAGCTACCATTTTTATAACAGTGGTTTCCTCTAAAGCAGTGGCTCTCAACCTGCCTAATGCTGAGGCCATTTAATACAGTTCTTAATGTTGTGGTGATCCTCAATCATAAATTTATTTTTGTAACCATAATTTTTCTACTGTTATAAATTGTAATGTAAATATCTATGATTTCCAAAGCTCTTAGGTGACTCCTATGAAAGAATTGCTTGACCTTCAAATGGGTCATGATTCAGAAGTTAGGAACCACTGCTAAAAACAAAAGCTCCAGTGTCAATACTTGCTTTTTATAAATTATAATCATTTTTTTTCCTGAGCTGTTCTGTGTGATGTAGCTGATGCTTTGCTAAATGTGGGTCATACATGCCACAGTTAGTATATTCTTGTTGTTTTGGGCTTGCCCTGTGTAAAGGAGCTGTTTAAGTGCAAAGGACGTTTTCTGAAAGATCGTGGAGCTGAGCAAATTCCTCCCCAGATAAATTTCTGGGAAAAACAATGATTACCTAATATTTTTCATCCTTGGGCAAAAGTTTCCAAAAAGTTGTACAACAGATGCTCCACTAAACACTCCCATGCAGAATCCCTATGTTTAGTACAGAACTGTACACAACGTACTCTTTGAGGAGAGGATAATTTCCACACTTAGGACAACTTCAAACTTGCTCATCCTCAGGTTTCTGTATTTTATCCATCCAGGATTGCCTGTAGGACAGAAAATTTAATTTTATGATGTAGTTATGATTTATACTATACTTAGGACATCTTATATGTTTCTCAAATCTACCCCTTTAAAAATTTATTAGCATGTACTAAAAATAATAGTGGGTTTGATTTTAACATTTTGTATTTCAATCCCATTGGGCCTGTTAACCTCTGTTTTTGCCCTTCTCATCCTGATGATCTCCTGATTCTTTATTAATCTTCCCCCTTTGACTTAAAAAATTATGTATTTTGATAATTTTGTACATGTTTTGATTATATTCATATACCTCCTCAACAATTAAGATATCTCTTCTACAGCCTACATTCCCATTCTTTGCAACTCTTGTTAAACTTATTAAGATAAATATACATTATCAAAGCATTTTTGAATGTATGGATGTCTATTGTAACATGATCATCTACCCAGGGTCTGAGCTTTTAGAGAAAACTGACACTGTCTCTGTGTCTCTCTCTGTGTCTCTCTCTGTCTTTCCATGTTTCTCTCTCTCTCTCTCTCTCTCTCTCTCTCTCTCTCTCTCTCTCTCTCTCTCTCTCTCTCTCTAGTTAAATAGTCTTTTGATGGAGGTGAAGCTTTCTGCCAAAGTACAAATTGAGATTGGGATTTTGTCTAGCTTAGGCTAATACAAGTCTTACTTATACTGTCACAGTATCTTTGCTTTTATGTGTAGCTTCCCTGATCTATAGAGAAGACATTTTCATTACAGACATTCCTGTCCTGTGGCCTTTACGTTCTGCCACCACTTTATCAGAGATTTTTACATCTTAGAAGAAATATGGTATTATGTCCATTTAAGGCTAAGCATTTTGCTGCCTCTTTTATTCTAAGCATTTTGCTGCCTCTTTTATTCTATAATTTGGTAAACGATGAGTTATCAATCAACATCTGTTGCAATCAGCCATTTCTCAGATGCTGACTAAGTGATATGAGGATCTAGAAATATAATGGTAAGTTAGGAGTCTTTTTAATACTATGTCCATTTAGGAGAATATTAAGTATAGGTTATCAGCTATGATCCATGAAATCTCTAGCTAAATGTTCATAGTCCAATGATGGTGCCAAATACAGCCTTCCTCTTGCAGATTAGGCTTTAAATCTAATGAAATAGAAGTTGCTTACTCTCATGGTGTTCAGGCCACTATTGTAGCAGTGGTCATATCTTTTCAGCCAGTCACTATTATAGCTTATATGTTTCGTGACTGGGTCAGATTGATGACTATTTTCCCCCCTCTGGTACTGTTCATAGCACCATCTAGCTCTAGTAAACTTATTTAGTCATAATAAATTATCCAGGACTGTAGCACCTTACTTTCTCCATTTTATGTGACTTATGTGCTTGTTTCTTCACTAGTGGGTCTTATCATTAAGTTTTGGAAAGTATAAAAAATATTGGAAATAGTTAATTTTTCTGTATCTACGGTATATCACTGAACAACTACAAAGAAAGTACCATTCCTGTCACCTGGGTTTTTATTTCTTATTCTGTGGTAGCAAGTACGTGTTCTTTACTCTTTTCATAGAAACTCCATGATAACTGAGGGCAAAGAGGAGTCATCTTAGTTATTTTTCCTGTATCAGATGATACCAGTTGTACCAGTTGGGGTCAAACTTTCTTGTTTGTGGAATATATGTCCAGAAGTTTAAAGAACTTGTCTGTTTATGTTTTAATTTGAATAAATATTTGAATCTATCTGCTATGGTATTTGTAACCATAAGTAATAATATTTCCATATTATCTTAATGGCTTTGTTAAATGAATTCTAGATGAAGAGTCATTTTTGTAAAAAACTAAGGGTTTGTATCATATATTTTCATGTATCATATATATATATATATATATATATATATATTCTGTACATATTACTGACATTATAAAAACTTACTTTCCAATTCTTGAACCAACAATATCCTTAGAGATTCAGCATGTTGACAGCCTACTAGACTTGCAGAAAATAGTCAGGTTCTATCAGTGTTCAACTCTGATCAATGTAGGGAACGTGATTCTTAATGGTGTTGTGGGGGTATCTTCTAGAAACACACCAGAAGAACATACCATTCATGGATCCGTGTGATTATGGTAATACTTGATCAATAAAGTGAGGTTCAATTTCTACCTTCAGGAACAAGTTCTAAATCATTACATTCAATATGCACTACATTTTCAGGAATTTGTTGAACAATTATTCATAAGTCTTTCAGTTCAACTGAAAACTTTGCATAGTTGAAACACTCTTATTTACAACTTGAAATGATTAACATGAATTGCACTTCTAAAGCTTAGCTGGTGCTAGAAGGAGACATTTTGAAATCATGTAGGACAGACATAAATCCTAAAAAACAGAGAAAATGCTTCACCTGTGATCCAAGAGAATATACAGTAGTCTGACGAAAGAAAATGAGCTTTGCTTTGAGGTTTATCCTCCCTAAGCATATGCTCATCTACTTCATAGTATTCTAGTGTGGTTTTTGTGTTATGTGCCTTTCCCAGTAAGAAATTACATTCAATGAAGTCAGGTATGTTTGTCTTGCTTGTTTGTCAGTGTGGGACCAACACTTGCCAAAGACTGGACACACATATTAGGAAACACATAATAGTTAAATGGCTAGCCACTGCTCCCTGAAGCTACCTATAAATTTAGAAAGTCAATAGTTATACTTTATTGTTTATTGCCAGATTAAGTAAATGATTTTTCATCCATAAGTACTACATGATGCTTATGGATGAAGTATCATTTACTTAATCTGACAAGGGTAAGATATAATTTTTACATTCTTAGCATGACCATGAATTACATTTGCAAAGAATTGTTAATCCATCTGTTCTATCCAGAATGAAACCTTATGGAAAAATTTCAGAAAGGTTTCGTATTGCTTAATTTGATCTGTAACATTTCTTTCTTTCTTTTTTTTTGTGCAATTAAGTAAAATGAGTGGCTTTGAGTAATAAATTCAGAAAGTCATTTTACACACTAGAGTAGATCTTTTCAATGTTATTTTCACATGGATGTCAGGTCAGAAGTCCACCTAGTTTGACTTATCCATCTCCTATGGTGTGTAGGCATGCAGTGGCATATAATTAAAGATATATTCATCTAGGGTGAAATGGTTCCCTTGTATTTTATCGTTGGTTTTCTTATCTTGTTCTTCTATGCATATTGGTCTTGATTGTAGCAGAAATTTTTTGTATAGAAGGGATACATTTGAATGCATTCTGGGTATGTTTAGAAGGTGCCATTATGCTATTCCTGTAACTTTTACAACATATTAGAATGGTTTTATTGTTCATCAATCAAAGGAGTAATATATTTACAGTAGTTGTAGAACATAATAATTTTTAATAGTGGTTGGCTGATTATCTCTTGATAGTAAGACTTGGATAAAAACTAAGTTAGATTTAAGAAAGAAAACAAACAATACATTATTAGTCAGCTTTCCATTGCCAGTGCACAATACTTGAGAAAATAACATTCAGATGTAAAAATTGCACAATTAATTTACAGTTGAAAGTGGTTTAGATCATTGAAGATTTTACATTGATCCCATGAAAGTATAGTTCATTTTGTTAGGACCATGTGGAAATGATGGCAGAAGAGGAAAAAAATGAACTAATATCCCAGTTAAGATATCCAGGAAAATCCCAATAACAATGCTTCCTTCCACCACTGTGTTCTTTCATGTAGAGTCTTTACTAATTCATTACCATTCTAATGACCTTTAAAACCAAGGAGATTCACATATCCCAGTTCTAAACCAGAGCTTAGAGGAATGCTTAGAAAAAATTGAAAAAAAGTCTTTAATGAGAACAGACATAAATTTCTACTTGTGGCTAGTATAGACATAGACCGATTTATGTTCATCCTTCAGTCTTAGTTATAGTGAATTATAGCCTTATCATATTTTACTTTCTGATCCATAATGAATCTCTATGAAAAGGAAAGGAAAAGAAGTGGTTGAGATTACCGGAAAGGTTCAGAAGTGATTGAATGCCCTGGATTTTGCAGCTTAAAGATTCCTAATTCAATTTGAATCTTGTTAGTAATACATGCTCAAGAATAAGCAAATTCATAGTGAGACACTATTCCATTTCTACTAATCTACCATCCTATCTTCAAAACATTAAATGAATGTATATTCAGTGGTAGAAAAGTG
Organism: Arvicanthis niloticus; assembly: GCF_011762505.2. Classification (NCBI taxonomy): domain Eukaryota; kingdom Metazoa; phylum Chordata; class Mammalia; order Rodentia; family Muridae; genus Arvicanthis; species Arvicanthis niloticus. The sequence continues at coordinate 34,941,301 of NC_047665.1, forward strand.
AAAAGAAATATTGTAGGGACTGATCATCTCTGTCTTCTTTGATATGTGATGTGGGCCACAAGATGACAAGAGGAATGTATTAAATAATTTGACTGAGATGTATTTGAAACTAGACCAAATAAGTCTTACTAGATCCTGAGTAACGGAAAGACAAGGGAAGTACCTAAAATAAATCTTAGGAGAAATGTGGGACCGTGAAAAGAAAAGCTTGGTTTCTGGTAAAGCATTGGCTAGAAATGGCCGGAGACCCTGCAAGGGACAGAATACATTTCGCCAGGCTCCCAGACTCCAGGCTCCTGACATGGGGTCTAGGAGCTCCATTGATCAGCCTTTCAGTCACTAAGGCAACGCCCCAAAAAGCCACTCCACAGGTAGAGGGCATGACTATAGGCCCCAGAGCCTGGAGAGATCTCCATATTAATGAGATACCTAAAGGAACCACAACTCAGCCCAACAGAACCCCTGCCTGCTTGCTCAAGCTAACAACCCCACAGAGAAACACAAGGAGACAGAAGAATGATGCACATTGAACACCTAATAGTTTTTGCACTGTTTAAAAGTTTAATGTAATTTGGGCATAATAAAGCTCCATATTATTTGTACTCTTTATCATTTCACATAAAAATTGTGCCACAGAGAATGTATTTTTTTTCTGAATGTATTTGGGTCTTCCTTATTCTTGGTATGATAGAATAATTTTTAATTGTCAGTGATTTAATTAGGTGACCCATAATGATTTGATGTGATTCTATATAAATGATGAATTGTATTATTTGCAATCAAACTTCTGTTAATGGTGACAAATTTTTATATCATGGATAGCTACATATCCAAGATAGTGATGTATTTCTTTATTTGTATTACAGGGAAAAAAACGAGATGTTGACAAACCTGGATTTTAGACATTAACATGTTTAAAGAGTCCTTTTTTATTTCTAATTAAGGGTTCTTCACACACACACACAAAGACATTCATTCAAAGTTACAAATTAAAAATTGGGTTAAACAAGACATATTAAAAGCAATCACTCTAAAAGTAAATTGGATGGTTGTGAGGTTAACAGTTTCTATTATAGACAAGTTTACACTTCAGTAGCCTAAGACTAGAGTTAATCTTACGTGAATCCTTGACCAAGCACTGGAATAATTTAAACAAAGCAAAATGGCGAACTTCATCATCAGGTGACTGCAAGGATGCCAGTTCATTCCACACAGGGTATCTCTCGTTTTGGGGGGATCCAGGCTGAATCTAATCACGAAAAGATATTCATTTATTATTCTTATTCATCATTATTTACTTGCTGTATTCATTTTAAATATTGAGAGAACTCTTGGGATGAAACCTAAGATCTCAGACAAAGGGCTGAATTTTAATGTATCTATGCCAAAGTACTGTAAATGCATTACTTGTTAAAATCCTATAACAGAGATTCTTGAATACATTTCCTAAATAAAGGAAATACCAAATTAAGGGTATTCTCACATATAAGGCAAATAGAGAGTCAGGAAGATCCTACTTGCCTTACAGAGATGGATTTTAGCAAGGAACAAGGCAGGACCTAGTCTCAGGTCTCTCATGAGGGAATTTAAGCATGTCCTCAGTATTGGCCTGGAGGATAATTTCCCAATTCTTCCTGGTTCTACTTTTCAACTAAGTCTTTTGTCAACATAATACATGGAATGGAATCCTTGGACATTGTGAGAACTGCACCTAATAATTTTAGGTGCAAATACTGGAATGATTGTTTGGACTGTTAGATCTGGTGATGCTGTCAAGATGCTTTCCTTGCAAAGGAAAGGTAGTTGTTCAAAACAGGATAAAGAGAGATTTCTGGGGTGTAATATACCCAGGAAACCAATATTGACATGTATTACACTGCCAGGAAAGGTTTAATGAAGAGACCATCTATCACAATGGATAACTAAATTTTCTATATGTAAAATAAAGTAGGTCTACATTCATTCCTTACTACAGTGGTCACCTCTCCAATGAATGAAAAAAGCAAAGGAATATAAGGCTGCATACCTTGATAAGTATCCCTCTAAGAGCATCTATAAGTGCTCTGATTCTTTCTTCAATGTTTCTTGCTCTTGATATAATCTCATTAGGGGTATCCTCCATACGACTCAGTTCAGTGGCTACATGATGAAGAGGGTATATCCAAGCTTCCAGCATACTGATCATCTCTTTCACAAGGAATACACCCTAAACATCAATAATTAAACAACTGTATCAAGATTAAGAAAATATAGCAGAGTTAGCCCATGTGTTATATTCTCAAAGAAACCGATCTTAGCATGTATTTATTATATTTATGTGAAAAAGTTGTAGACATGATTTGTTATGAAAATCTCCAAGTTTAGTCCTTTTGTCTATAGTATGAAAGAAGCATACTAAATATGTCTGAATTGGCTAAGTAATTTTTCTAACGATAATATGTTTGTTACTCTATGAAGTTATACCATCTGTTCTTTTGGTGAAATTAGTAGTTTTGATTTTTTTGATTGTTTGTTTCTCCATGAAATAACTGAGCAAATAGTCATAAGACTTGATTCTCATAAAACTGGTGTCAGCACTACTTTTCAGTGGCAAGTGGCCCAAATGACATTCCCATAGGAATTCTTTTATAAAAGCATTCACTATAGTAAAATATCACACTATTCACTGATACATTCATTTGTGATTTCTTTCACTTGATCTAAGACACTAGGAGAAATCTTCAAGGAAGACAGACCTTTATATATTTGCCTTTCTGAGTTACCAGAAAATAGCCACTTGCCTCTTGCTGAGCAACCTATGTATAAGTATCTGCAGGTGAAGAACAAGGAAACAACATTGATTTTAATGAGTAAATGATGGAAAGTAGAAGACACTTTAGTTCCATGTGTGCACTCACTGTCAAGGTCATATATGATGCTAATCTCTGAATAAAATGCTCTGAATAAAATAAAGTGCTGCTACATCATAGTTGGTTTTTTTTTTTGTTTGTTTGTTTGTTTTTTTTTTTTGCCACGAAAAAAATAATTAGATTCCATTGATCCATGATGTCCAACATTTTGTCACTGTGATATATCTCCAACTACATATGTGTTTGATCAAAGTAAAGAATAAGAAAGGAATTATAAAACAATTGTAATTTATATAACAATTATAAATTGAAGATGGCTTGATACGTGAACCTTGACATCAGAACTGATGGGATAGTTATATCCTGAGATCTGTAAAGTTTTGCTGGGATTCTCTTGTTCAGCTGAGTTTCAGTAAGGACTGGGAAAACACAAGAAATTTATCAAAGAATGGACATTTAGCTTAGAAGCAACAGTAAAACCAGGAAGATCTTGAAAGTCAAGAAGAAAATTCTTTGTGATCAACAAGATGCAAAGTGGTAAACACAGTAGCCTTTCAAATGTATAATTAATGAAACTGTATTTATATTTGCTATACATAAACATGAATATAATTAAGCATGTGTGCACTTCATTTCAAAGTGTCCTGCAAAATAATACATTATAGTCCTAGTTATAGGCATTGATAAAAATAGTTCACCTGAATGCACAATTTATGGTTCTAAGACAACATTATTTAATCTTTGACTTCACTTACAATTTATCATCTCTATAATATGCTTGGTCTTTGATTAATCCCCCTTCCTTCATTTTTCTACATGTGTGATTGAAACTATTTTTGCACATATAACCACCTTCTGCAGGGCAAAGCCAGTGGGAACTGTTCAGCTCTTCTAAAGGACATGCTGTAGACTCACCGGCATCTGTTGGGCTCCCTCCTTAGACACTGAAATAGTCAATGTAGATGTGTGGCAGGCAGTAAGGTCTCTTTCAGGGAACCACCTGCCTGGTCTATATAGCACATCCTCGAGCTAGTAAAAAAAAATTATCTTAATTAGGTCATGAGTAAATTAATACATCACAAGAACACTAGAAAATTGATTCATTTGTTAAAATTATTTTTACTTTATCTCTGTGTGCTTGTGCATGCCTATGCTCACACAGGCTGATTTGTGCAAGTGAATGAGAATGTCATCAAGAAGCAGTACCAGTGTGTAGATCAAAGAAACTGTTCAGGTATTGGTTGGTTTTTACTACCTTCTTTGAGACACCATCTCTTTTTTGTCTGCTTCAGTATACATAAAGCTAGTTGGACTGGCAATGCCAGAAATTAACCTGTTATGACCTTCCATCTCACTGTAGTAGGGCTGAAATTTTACACGTGTTGTCAACTCTGCTTTCTGTGGATAATACAAATCCTGAGGTCCTCAAATCTGCACTGCAACATTTTACCACCTCTCTAGCACTCACTAGCTATATATATATATATATATATATATATATATATATATATATATATTTAAAAAAAATAAGTACTGCATAAAAATATGAGCTGGAAGAATTAAGAAACTGATCTTTCCACCTGTTGCTTCCCTACTAATTCTGTAGTCATTCCCCACTACAACCCCAGCTAGCCTCCCAAAGAGGTTTTCCACTTATTATTTCAAGAGTCTCTTCCATGGTTGTTACCCTTTTCAATTAAGGATGCTTTCTATTAGTGATGATATAGATCATCTAAATCTGCTGTAGCATGCTTCCTAGTAAACCACAGAGCTCTACAACAGCTGGCTTGGAGGCCCATTTTGTCAGAAAGCCAAAGTGAGGTACTTACGAATATCCTGTGCGTTTCTGCAATGAGCTCGCTGACATTATGAGATAGTATGATGGCATGATCAAGCAGGTCATTTAGATACATCTCACGATATCCAGCCAAACGGGCATGCATGGGTACAGAGGCCACATTCTCCCACAAAAAGAGGTTTGATGCCAAAAGAATCAGGAGTGTCCCTGCTATACAGAAACAGAAGCTAGGATGCAACTCATTTCTTTGAGATTATCAAGGCTATTATAATTTCTGTCCTGTGTCCTTGAACAGCTGTTGTGGTAAGCAAACATCTACCACTGAAAGATTCAAATAAATAATTTTATATAGCTATATAGGAAAATCTGTTATTGGTCAAATTTTTGCAATGCTATCAAAAATAGCACTGGATTTTTTTTTTTTTAACATTTTGAGCTAAATTCTTAGTGAGCTTTTTTATTTGCCTATGTACTAATTTTTTTCTTTTTGATTAATTTCTCAAAGACAAAATTCAAAAAGCAAAATAAATACCATGGGAGATTAAGACAAATAAGATACATAAATCAAAATACAATATATATATATATATATATATGGTTTTGCTGCCAAACATGATAAAGAATGACAGAGCCATTTCACATTTCACAGAACACAGTAAAGGTCCCATCATCAAGGTGGAGCTGTTAACCAGAATGTCAAGCTTTCATTTTGCTCAGAGTAAGATCTCACCTTTCAAACTTGCCATGGTCCTTGTGATCGAGAAATCTTTCTGTTCAGTGGAGCCTCTGGCCCTTGGATATGGATGGCCAGTTCTTCAGCAACCCCTTCCTCCTTGAAGCTCTCCCTGTTCAGTTTTAACTTCTCAGTGCTTTTCATGTTATGCAATTGTTCTGCTTTGTCATTTGTCTTGTCTCCTCCTCCCCCCCCCCCCAACTGGCTGCTCCCACCATTTGACCTCTGCATCCTCAACCAAGCAGAGAGTGATGGCATCTGAAGTGACATTCTGCCTTTGGTTCTTCTGTTCCATCCTCCTGGAGGATTTAGATGCAGCATTCACTTCCTTTGTAACTGTTACCACTTTGCCAGCAAAATCCAACAGATTTTGTTTTCCATTGGCCCCAGTTTACTTGAATTTGACTATCCGGTCTCTTCTGCTGCTTTAACTTGTGAAATAGGGCCTGATTTTGATTTCTGTCCCATTGCATCACAGAAACTTGATCACACTCCATCTTCCTTTTTTTCCCCCATGCATTCTCTGACCCAAGGCTTCCTTCTTGCTCTTTATCTTCCCCACTGCTCCAAATTCTCCCTCACCATCCTTACCTCCTTACCTCCAGATCACCTCACCATCCTTACCTCCAGATTCTCCCTTACCATACTCTCTTTTGTAGTCTAACTAGAGGCTGCCTTTGTTTCCTTCTAGGCTGAAATGCTCTGCATCTGCCTTCTTTTTCCTTTGGCTTTCTTAGCCAGCTCTTCACCATTCATCTTCCTTCACTAATTCATGGACATCATCTTCTCTGTGCTTCTTCATTCAGAGACACATAGTCTCAATCCTCTTCTGACACAGAGAAATCTTTGGCCTTGAATTCCTCCATGCAGCTGAGGCTCTGGGTCTTCATCCAGAGAACCACAGCTGCTGCCCACAAACAGCTAAGTCTATGCAGAGACATGAAGCTGCAGGACCAGCAGCTACATTGGCCTTCTAACAAGGCTTTTAAAATCATTTACCACTGACAGTTTGCTGTTGGGAATTTATGCTGACCTTCACTGTTCTGATTCTCTAAGACACTGTCTGTGACTCAGCATGCAGGGCTTGCATTTTGACTGGGACAGTTCACTTTATTTGTGTGTTGTGTCTTCATGCCTTACAAAAGTAAACACACGATTACCTATTGCTTAATAGGATGAGTGATGAGAATCCAGTCATGAAAGGATACTGCACACTGCACGCTGGATTTGCTAACTCATAATAATGCCATGGACTGCTCTTTTACCAAAGATTCCAATTGAGTTTTCTGTGAAGTTAAGCTTTACAAAAACTTGAGGGTAGAGTAGGTCAATGTAATATTACCAAACTGTCCTGGTGAAAAGGAGTCTTAACAATGTTATGTGACTTTTGTTAAGTCCTATTAATAGATCCTGGGAGTCTGGATGCCAGCACTATAGACCCTCTACCCCACCTGGGTTTGCCTTACACATCTGTGCTCTCTTAATTATTTGTGTCCCAGAGACCTACATCTCTGGGGCTAAGACTCAGTTCTGCAGATGTTGCTGCATCTAAAACACCAGTTTTACCTTTGATCACGTGAACATGGAAGTCCTAGTAATCCTCATTTTATCTACATTATTTCTTGCTCTGTCAAACAATCTTTACACTTTTGGCAATTATCAATGTTGTATTCCTCCCTAGTTTGCTAAATCAGCAGACGAACAGACAGACAGATGGACAGACAGACAGATCTCTAACATACCAACAGTTTCACTGTAAACACAAAAGAAGCAATTTATAAAAAATGGGTTAAAATCATATTTTATATTTCTTGACACCATTCCTACACAATTTCTGAAATTAAAAAAAAATGTGATTTTCAGAAATCTAAATTCCACAAAAACTTTCATGATTCATTAATTGATTGGGCTGGTCAGTTTGCCAAAACCAGTCTGTTTTTTTTAGACTCCAGAACTGGAATTACAAGCTTCAACCACCTCAGGAAACTTTTATCATCATTTTATTTCCTTTAGTTCAAGTAAGATACTGAAGAATCTTAATAATTACCACTTGTGTTAAGGAGAAAGAGAAATCACATATTTAAAAACTGATGTAAAACGGTCTATTTTGTTCCTGAGCAGGTCCTATTAACACAAGATACACAAGATAGAACTCTAAGAAAAGAATCTCAGCAAATAACCTTGTAGAACCAACAAATGTATAATGTTTACTTATAAGAGCATTAGAGAGAGCTTACGTACAGAAGCAAGGTTGACGCAAAGACAGCATCTTGGAAAATGTCCACATCTGTGGGGCACAGAGGAATACTTCTATACTGGAGTCCTCACCTCAGTTTACTGCTTACCTTCTATATACTCTGGAAGATTGCCCCAAGGTCATGCACTACTGGAACAGGAAGGAAGTAAGGTATAAAACCCAATTACTTTATTGCAATAGGTTCTAATTACTGTCTTGCTTCAGGGAATGTTAACAGTGTCACCACTACCAACATAGACCTTCATTATCTAAATGTTTCTGCCATTTACAGGATATGGCTACAGCGTATAAACTTACTTCTATATCTATAAAGCCAGACCCTTCTCTACTCCATGATCAGCAATGATGAGCTTGTCGGGGTAGGTGTAAATTGTTCTTCACCACATCCCCTATATCCTCAGAATCTTGCATTCTTTCTGTAATATTTTTAAATGTTTTCTTGCTTCAGAAGAACGTAAGATATGTACATGAATTTTAATGAATATTAGAACACCATGTTGTACCCTCCACCCAGCCTTGAGCAAGCCAGAAAGACCTTGTTTACTACAACAGACCTAATAATAGGACCTAGGAGTTGTTACCCACCTTGGCTGCAAGTACAACCTCCTACAGGAACTTAGAAGAATAGACTGCCCACTGACCTTGCCTTGAGACATCTCCAGCTGAAACAAAGGATGGGTTCTCCCACCCATCTCTGGCTGAAACAAGATTGGGTTCCATGGGCTCTTCCTTCAAACAGAAGAGTTGAATATTAAAAATTTGAGCCTTGATCAGAAAACTTTGTCTTGGCTTCATGCTTCTCTCACCTCTCCATCTCCCCTTTTCATTTCCAGTCCCCCTTTCACGTGAACCCATCCTTGGCCTCAGGCAGCTACATCATGTTACAAGAGCAGTCATATATTCTCAGCACTTTAACTGGCCATCTCTTTTTGTGTTGTAACCTGTGACTACTATAAAAATTCTCTCTGTACAAACTAGGCCTAAAGAAAAATTGTTAGAAAGCAGTTTGTTACATACATTATAACCATGTAACAAGGAGAGGTGAAAGATTCTTTACTGTTGTCTGTAATCACAGAAAAATCATTGTCCACATTGAAGGCAAATCCAACCATTTTATCTCCATTTATCTGTTCTAAGATAAATTCTTCTTTATATACTGTAGTCTATAGTCCAGAAGTTTTTGTCTGCATGGTTTTGCACCAAATTAAGGAATTCTATATGTTTCCTACATTTGTCTTTTAACAGAATTTACAGGTCTCATCCAATGCCCTTGCTTGTGGTAGACATTTGCATCCTGCTATAGATCTGATTTAGTAAGTTCCCACTCCTGAAAAATTCTTCCTGCACAGTAGAGAGTGCAGTGGGAACCATGAATTTATCTTTGACCCCTAGAGATGCTTGTTCTCTCTTTTTATTTTTATTTATTTATTTATTTATTTATTTTTTTTGGAGTCATAAGATAGTATGTACTGTCCTTTGTCTCTACTTCCTTTCAGTGTTCTGGCTTGCTTACAGCACTGATTTTGGCACGTTTGCATTCAAGAATATTTGAAGCTACAGTTGAACAGATATTTGGTTATTTTGACATTAAAGTTTAGATATTTGGGGTACAACAAGTATTCACGTTTGGTTGCTATGTATAGCACATTGAATTTCCTATCATTATATTTTGGTTCACTTTTTGTCATCTCTGGTGTGAAAAACATGGGGACTCATTTTTGGTGACATTACCATAACAAATGATATGAGATGATTTATCTCAAGTATCTGAAGGTGGAAGAGCAGTTGGGATCCAGCTTTCTTATAAATTGTATAATTCAATTCCAAAGGTTAGGAAACCTACCTTCTTACATTTATATTTGACTAGATTTTAATGCCTGCCCTGTGATGTTTATGACCCCAGGAAACGTATCTATATTATATAAAGGGCTCTGTTAAGATAATTCTAGAGAGCTATATGTATCATTGTAAATATTCATGTGTCACTTTGCTTACAAATCTGTCTATACTACTGACTAATGAATGATGCCTGACACAACAGTTTCCTTAGAGATTCGTCTACCTAATTGTCCCCTAGACATGAAGAAATAATGCCAATAGTCCCAGTGACTAACACTGTGTAAGGTCAGAGAACTGTGTTCTAAATGCATTTGTCATAGTGTCTGGCCAGAGAATGCAGTGGTCTGATAGGGAACTGGTCAGAAGACCTTAACATTCATGTTTAGGAAAGACAATAGCAAGTCATCTTCATACACAGGTAAAGGTTGGCTACATTCCACCCCACATTCACATTTGAAAGCACTCTCACTTTTGCAAGTAAGCCTCCTAACCTCAGACGGAACTTTAGAAAGAAATCTCCATTAAGCAGCACAGATTACTGGTCCAAAACCTTCACAGAGTGCCTCTTGTTTCCATGATAGGAATAACTTCATTCTAAATGTCAACAGGAAACTCAACATCTTCCTTGAGTCTTTATTAATAGATGACCAATGCACTTACAGGTGCTTGAGAAATTTTTCTTTTAAAAAATTTATTGGACTGTAAAATTAATCTTATTTTTATATCTAGTATAAATCATGAAATATTTTGGGTTTTTTTTTTTTTGGTTTGTGTTTATCTCTTGTTTGTTTACTAGAACCTTTATATCTTAAGACAAATTAGTCTAGAACTCACAGCATAACTAGTCTTATCTCAAATTTACCATGGTATTTCTTCTTAAATATATGGAAATCTGGAGTTTCATGTATGACCCATACCTGCCTTATGTGAAAATATATCTGAGATAAGTTTTGGTACACAGGAAGAGCATTTTCTCTTCTTAGCCTTCCCTTTCCTCTCTTGATCTCTCTCCTCTCCCCTTTTAGATGGAGCCCTTTAAAATAGCCATTTCTACTATCAATAAACATGTTTCTTACTCAAACTTCCCATAAATTTAAGAGACAAAATAGAGAAATAAGGTGTTATAATGCAACTTTTGTGACTGTGAGTACTGGTTTGACTTCATGAATAAAATTAGATCTAGTTTTTTGAAGCCTAGAAATATATTTAGATGAATGCATTCATGATTACTGAAGTTTAGGCGTTACTGCACAATTATTAATAAAATGTATCAGTTCAAAGGAAAAGAGTTTGAGTAATTGAAAAATTCTTCAGATTAATGTGAAGTGAAGCATATATCTAAAGGTTCACTTCTGTTAGGACACATTGATTGTAATTATTTAGGATGAATATAAATCCTGACGGACAAGACAAAAGTTGGATTTTTATTTATTTTTATGTATTTTTTGTTTATTTATTTATTTATTTTATTTACATTTCAAATGCCATCCCCTTTCCCCATTTCCTCTCCCTAGAAAGCCCTATCCCATCCCCCCTCCTCCTTTTTGCTTTTATACATTTTTTAAAAAATGTTAATCAAAGTCTTTATAAGTTTGGTAATGCTCAATCAGAAGTGTAACCCAATACCCAACCTAGATATATCAACTATCTTTGATTGGTGGAGACACATGAACATCTGCCTCCATGCCGCCCCCCCCCCCACTTCTCTCTCTTTCTCTCTCTCATCACCTAGTTTCACCCTCCCTGTTAAAATAAAACTTTTCTCTTAAAATGCAATTAGAGCATAGTTATTCCTAATTGTACTGGTGAGGTACAAGATAGTCCTAATACCCAGTCCATCATTTTGTTGACTAACCAGAACCTCTGTCTTCTGTCCTAACTAAAGCACTTAGTTTTGAACCTGGCTTTTTTTCCTGGCTTTAGAATGAATGTCAGCTGAAAACAGTCCACTCAGATCTGTTCTCTCAAAGTAAATAGCCAGGATTGGCTATGAGACTATAGGTCTTCACCCCGTCAGAAATCCAGAATGACTGAGTTAACTGTTTCCATCTACAGACAAATTACTGTCCAGAAAAGGACACACTTGCAGAATAATCGATTGATTATATCTGCCTAGACAGAGTAATCAGCCCTTAATAATTCTGCATCACTAATGTCTGTCAGATGATTCTGGGCCAGAAGGCTGAAGATTTGATGCTCCAACGTTTGGTACTATAAGGGCTTTCCAGGTGTTCAGCGGTCTCTATAAATTGGCTAAGTTTTAGAAGCTATGCTTAGTGCTTCCCATAATTTCAGTTAACTCAGTCATTCTGAAAAGTTGGATTTGTAATCCAAGAAAACACCTTGTAGTTTGAGTTAGCACAGGAAATGAGTCTCACCTTTGGCACCTTTTGACATTAACTGAACCACCTTTCCCAACACCTGCTCTCCCTAAGCCTCTGGCGGATCTGTTGATTCTTTTCTTCTAGATCACAGGTCAGCTGCTCACCTGCTTTCCAGTGCCCATGTGTCCTGTTTGGGTTCTATGTCTTTTCCAGTAAAAATATATGTTTAAGGAGGTCAGGCCTGTTTATTGTTTTTACCTATCAGTTTGGAACCAAAGTCTGTGTAAGTGCCTGGGCAAGTGGACCAAGAAATACCTAGTAGTTACTGGGTAGCTAACAGCTGCTTAGCCTGATTTGTTAAGTTTGGAAATTCTCTAGGTTACTGGTGATTGCTGATGAAATATTGTTCATTTAATCTGACAGGTTTAAAATACGTTTCATTGTCTCAGCATGACCTTGAACTATATTTGAAAACAGTTGTTACATTAACTGTGCTAATAAGTTGGACCATTCTTAAAATGATAATAAAAGATTTGGTTTAGTTCAAACATTGCAACTTCTACTCATCTTGGTGCAATTATATGACATGAATGCTTTTAAGTAGGAAACTAAGAAAATTATTTTAGACACTGGAACTGGATAAGCTTCTAAAGCAATTCCCACATAGCTGTGTTTTCTGAAGGCTACTTTGATCAGCATATCTATCTTCTATCATGGTGGTTAGGCAGGTAAGTCTGTGTCAAAACAAGTACCACTCCCATGTGTGGCTGAATTGCTTCCCAGGTCTTACACTGATGGTACTTCTGACTGGTTTTTTCATTCATACTGGTCATGATTGTGGTTTGAGACTTGGCTGCTTACTGGCCTTATGGAAAGGCATTAGAGAGTGGATATTATGCTAGATGATACTCCATAAAGTACATTTGAAAGTTTTGCCATTATAAATCTAAAAGCAAGTACATGGTAGAAATAGGTTTCAAAATAATTAATTTCATTAGTGATTGATTGACTATCTGCTAAGTATCAGACAGTAATTGACAATAACAGAAAGGTTTACTTGTAAACAAGAAAACGATATGTGCTTAATTAGCTACCAATTTGTGTGACAAAGTAATAGACAAAATGATATTAAAAAGAGAAAATATTAATTTCAAAGGTTTTTCTAACCTAATAATCAGCAAGCTACATTACTCCAATGGCAACACAGTAAATTATGCTGGAACTGTATGTGGGAGAAAAAAAGAGAATTATGAGAAAGACAAACAGTAAGAGAGGGAGGGGGAAAGAGACAGACAGAGAGAGAGAGAAAGAGAGAGTACTTAGTATCCACAATGTCCCAAGAATTAAGGCACATGACCTCTTTCTATCATGTTTTGTTGTTTTTGTTTTCTTTTGTAAAATTCTACAGGTAGAGATCAAGTTTTTAAAACAAAGCTATTTTTTAGGTCCCCTATTTCCAAATGATAAACAAAGCAATGAGGAAATCTTAGGGAACATGGAGACAACTTGAAAGTGAACAGTTTAGTTTCTACTTGTGACTGGCTCAGTAGAGACATGAACTGGTTTCATTTTAAGTTTATTATTACAGTGTATATCTTAATTTACTTTCTTATCTACTATGAATCCACATGAATAGGAAGGGACAGAATGTGGTAGAGATGCCGGGAAAGATTCTACAGTGATTGAATGGAGCTGACTCTACTGCTAATGTGGTCCTGATTCGTGATACTGCTGTGCCAGTTAGTATAGGGCACATCTTGAGTCATTCTTCTCTAGTAGAGTTTCTTCCAGAAGAGGAAACAATGAAAACTTTAAAGGATGAAGCACCATACAGGGTTGTAGAGTCAATAAGAGACGTGAGCTAAATATTTCTCCTGACAAAGATCACAGCCATTAATGTATTCCAGTTTGTAAGTTTTTTGAGAAAACGGTCGTGTGTTCCTTAAAAGAGACACATACCAGTGACAGGAAATTCAGATTGAGATGTGGTCAGTAATATGTATTTTATTTCATGGAGTAACTTGAATTGTACACTTTTTATTTTTCCGTTTCATTCTGAGAACATCAAAAGAATGCACGTTCAGAGATGTAGTTGCTGGTCATCTTTGTCTACCTTCAGGAGTCACTTGAGAAACAGAAAGGCATGAGGAACATATCAAATAACTTAAATGAAATTAAGTTGAAACTAGACCAAATAGGCACTGTTAGACAAGGAATGAAGAGACCACATGGTAATACCTATGTTTATTTTGAGAAAAAAGATCAGAGGCAAATGGAAGAAGGCAGCTGCAGTAAATCTGAGAAATAACATGTTTGTATTCTAACCTTTTCCTCACTGTACAAAAATATCAAGGTAGCATGTTTTTGTTGGGTAGTTTATGACTATGGGTGAGATGAATTATTATCCAATTTGATACAAATTTATATGGCTAATATTGTATATTTATTATATGTGATTTTAGGTAAATATAAAATAGGATTCTCAATGACTTTTTCAAGCATCTTTGGTATTATTTATACCTATTCTATCTCATTTATTATGTAGGTTTTTTTATTGGATATTTTATTTATTTACATTTCAGATTCTATCCCCTTTCCACCTTCCCCCCAGAAACCCTATATCACTTCTCCACTCCTCCTGCTTCTATGAGGGTGTGCCCCCACCAACCCACCCACTCCCACCTTCACACCCTCAAATTCCCCCACACTGTGGCATCTAGCCTTCATGGGACAAAGAACCTCCTCTCACACCAGTATTGACAAGGCCAGCCTCTGTTGGGGGCCAACTTTTAGCAGAAAGCGGCTATCAGCTTTGCAGCCATCTTGAGCCATATACCCTGACATGAGACTTGGATTACAATAGCCTACAACAGCTGAGAACACTCTGATAATCTTGGTTTAGATACTTTGAGATTAAAGGTGTGTGAGATTAAACGTGTGTGACTTAAGAAGTATAGAGATCAGGGTTAGAGACAAGACCTAAGGGCATGATTAAAGGTGTAACTTAGAGGCGTGTCTTAGAAGTGAGACATATAAAAGGCAGAGACAGAACAGATCAGAATACAGACTATAGAGGGAGAATCAGACAGGAGACACTTAGAGGAAGAGAGACTGAAGAATAAACGGAATTGAATCACACCCTGTCTGGTCTCCATTTTTTGAGTCTGCAATTTAGACCCTGAAAATTCTGGTTGGTTGGTATTGTTGCTGTCCCCATTGGTCCCCAAAATCCTACAGCCCCTTCAGACTTCTCTCTAATTCCTCCATTGGAAACCCTATGATTAGTTCAATGGTTAGCTTCCAGAATCTGCCTCTGTATTTGTCAGGTTCTGGAAGAGCCTCTCAGGACATAGATATATCAGGCTTCTGTCAGCATGCACTTCCTGGCATCCACAACAGCATCTGCATTTGGTGACCTCACATGGGATAAATCCCCCAGTGGGGCAGTCTCCAGACAGCCCCTCCTTCAGTCTCTGCTCCCCACTTTGTCTCCATATTTGCTCCCATGAGTATTTTGGGCTCCTTTTATGTAGGACAGAAACACTCACACTTTGTTTTTTCTTCTTCATAAGCTTCATGTGTTATATAAGTTGTATCTTAGGTATTGCAAGCTTTTGGACTAATACACTTATCAATGAGTATGTATCATGTGTGTTCTTTTGTGATTGGGTTATCTCACTTAGGATGATATTTTCTAGTTCCATTCATTTGCCTAAGAATTTCATGAAGTCATTGTTTTTAATAGCTGAGTAATACTCCATTGTGTAAATGTACCACATTTTCTGCATTCATTCTTTTTTGAAGCAAAAGTGGGTTCTTTCCATCTTCTGGTTATTATAAATAAGGCTGCTATGAAAATAGTGGAGCATGTGTTTTTGTTATATGTTGGAGCATCTTTTGGGTATATGCCCATGAGTGGTATAGCTGGGTCCTCAAGTAGTACTACGTTCAATTTTCTGAGGAACTGCCAGACTGATTTCCAGAGTAGTTGTAACAGCTTGCAATCCTATCAACAATGGAGAAATGTGCCTCTTTCTCTACATTTTTTGCCAGCATCTGCAATCACCTCAATTTTTGATCTTAGGCATTTTGACTGGTGTGAGAGAGAATCTCAGGGTTGTTTTCATTTGCATTTCCCTCATGACTAAGTATGTTGAATGCTTTTTAGGTGCTTTTCAGCCATTTGAGTTTCATCAGTTGAGAATTCTTTGTTTAGCTCTATACCTCATTTTTAATAGTGTTATTTAATTATCTGGAATCTAATTTTTATGTGCTTTGTATATATTGGATGTTTGACCTCTATCATATGTAGGACAAGTAAAGAACTTTTCCCAATCTGTTGCTTGCCATTTTGTCCTCTTAATAGTGTCCTTTGCCTTAGAGAAGCTTTGCAATTATATGAGGTCCCATTTGTCAATTCTTGTTCTTAGAGCATTTACTATTGGTGTTCTGTTCAGGAAATTTTTCCCTGTGCCAAAGTATTCAAGGGTCTTCTCCACTTTTTCTTATATTTTTAGTGTATCTGGTTTTATGTGGAAGTCCTTGATCTACTTGGACTTGATCTTTGTACAAGGAGACTAGAATGGATCAGATTACATTCTTCTACATGCTGTCTTCCAGTTGAACCAGCACCATTTGTAGAAAATGCTGTCTTTTATCCACTGAATGGTTTTAGTTCCTTTGTCAAAGATCAAGTGACCATAGGTGTGTGGGTTCACTTCTGGATCTTCAATTCTATTCCATTCATCTTCATGCCTGTCTCTGTACCAATACCATGCAGTTTTCATTACTATTGCTCTGTAGTACAGTTTGAGGTCTGGGATGGTGATTCCCCCAAAAGTTCTTTTATGGTTAAGAACATATGGTTTTTGCTATCCTGGGTTTTTTGTTATTCCAAATGAACTTGCAAATTGTTCTTTCTATCTCTACGAAGAATTGAGTTGGAGTTTTGATGGGGATGCCATTAAATCTGTAGATTGCTTTTGGCAAGATGGTCATTTTTACTATATTAATTCTGCCAATCCATGAACATGGGACTTCTTTCCATCTTCTGAAATCTGCTTCAAATTCTTTCTTCAGAGACTTGAAGTTCTTGCCACACAGATCTTTCACTTGCTTGGTTAGATTCACACCAATGTGTATTATATTATTTGTGACTAGTGTGAAAGGTGTCATTTCTCTAACTTCTTTCTCAGCCTATTTAGTCTTTGAGTAAAGGAAGGCTACAAATTTTTTTGAATTAATTTTAAATTGAGCCATTTTGCTGAAGTTGATTTTTAGGTTTAAGGGTTCTCCGGTACAAGTTTTGGGGTCACTAATGTGTACTATCATATCATCAGCATATAGTGATATTTTACCCTCTTCCTTTCTTATTTGTACCCTTTTGACTTTCTTTTGTTGTCTAATTGCTCTGGCTAGGAGTTCAAGTACTATATTTAATAGAAAGGAAGAGAGTGGAGAGCCTTGTCTAGTTCCTGATTTTAGTAGGATTGTTTCAAGTTTCTCTCTATTTAGTTTGATGCTGGCTACTGGCTTGCTGTATATTGCTTTTTCTATCTTTAGATATGGGCCTTGAATTACTCATCTTTCTAAAACTTTTACCAGGAATGGGTGTTGAATTTTGTCAAATGCTTTCCCAGCAACTAGTGAGATGATCTTTTGGTTTTTGACTTTGAATTTGTTTATATAGTCAATTACATTGATTGAACCATCCCTGCATTTCTGGGGTAAAGTCTATTTGATCATGATGGATGATTGTCTTGATGTGTTTTTGGATTTGGTTTGTGAGAATTTTATTGAGTATGTTTGCATCAGTATTTGTAAGGTAATTGTTATGAAGTTTTCATTTTTTGTTGGGTCTTTAGGTATGAGTGTAACTGCAGCTTCATAGAAGAAATTGGATAGTGTTTCTTCCTTTTCATTTTGTGGAATAGTTTGAAGAGAATTTTGTAGGACTGTTAGAAATCTTCACTAAAATCATCTAGTCCTTTTTTTTTTTTTTTTTTTTTTTTTTGGAGTTATGGGACTGATTAGATGGTTTTCTGCTCCTGATTTAACTTTGGTACCTGATATCTATCTAGAAAATTGTCCATTTTATCCAGATTTTCTAGTTTGGTTGAGTATAGGCTTTGGTAGTAGGATCTGAGGATCTGGTGATTGTTTGAATTTCCTTAGTTTCTGTTGTTATGTCTCCATTTCAGTTCTGATTTTATCAATTTAGATACTGTCTCTTGCTCCCTGGTTAGTCTGGCTAAGGGTTTATCATCTTGTTGGTTTTCTCAAAGAAACAGCTCCTGGTTTTATTGATACTTTTTATAGTTCTTTTTGTTTCTACTTGGTTGATTTCAGCTCTGAGTTTGAGTATTTCCGGCCTTCTACTCTTCTTGGTGTATTTGCTTCTTTTTGTTCTAGAGCTTTCATTTGTTCTATCAAGCTGTTAGTGTATGCGTTCTCCAATTTTTTTTTTTTTTTTTTTTGGAGGCACTTAGAGCTATGAGTTTTTCTCTTAGCATTGCTTTCATTTTGTTCCAAAAGTTTTGTCATGATGTGCCCTCATTATCATTAAATTTTAAAAGGTCTTTATCTTTATGTCTTCCTTGAGCAAGTTATTGAGTGGAGCACTGTTCAGTTTTCACATTTATGTGGGCTTTCCATTGCTTTTGTTGTTATTGAAGACCAGCCTTAGACCATGGTGATCTTAAAGCATTCATGGAATTTTTCAATCTTCTTGTATCTGTTGAGGCTTGTTTTGTGAAAAATTATATGTTCTATTTTGGAGAAGGTACATCGAGGTGCTGAGAAGAAGATATAATCTTTTGTTTTACGATGAAAAGTTCTATAGATAACTATTAAATCCATTTGGCTCATAACTTCTCTTAGTTTTACTGTATCTTTGTTTCTGGTGTAATTTTGTTTCCATGATCTGTCCATTACTGAGTAGGGTGTTTAAGTCTCCCACTGTTATTGTGTGAGATGCAATGTGTGCTTTGAGCTTTAGTAAAGTTTCTTTCATGAATGTGGGTGCCCTTGCATTTGGAGCATAGATATTCAGAACTGAGAATTGATCTTGGTAGATTTTTTCCTTCATGAGTCCTTCCTTAATTTTTTGTTTTGATAACTTTTGTTTGAACGTCAATTTTATTCTATATTAGAATGGCTACTTCCAGCTTGTTTCTTGTGACTATTTGCTTGGAAAATTGTTTTTCAGCCTTTTATTCTGAGCCTTTTTAGTCTGCTTTGTCACTGAGGTATGCTTCCTTATGCAGCAAAGTGCTATGTCCTGTTTACATATCCAGTCCATTAGTCTATGTCTTTTTATTGGTGAATTGAATCTATTGTTGTTAATAGATATTGAGGAAATCAGATTGTTACTTCTTGTTTCTTTTGTTATTAGAGGTTGTATTATGTTTGTATGACTAACTTCCTTTTTTGGTTCTTTGGAAGATTACTTTTTGTTTTTTCTAGGTTGTAGTTTCCCTCCTTATACTGGAGTTTTCTATCTATTACCCTTTGTTGGGCATGATTTGTAGAAAGATTTTGTGTAAATTTGGTTTTGTCATGGAATATCTTAGTTTCTTTATCTATGGTAATTGAGAGTTTTGCTGGGTATACTCATCTGGTCTGGTATTTGTGTTCTCTTCAGGTCTGTATGACATCTGCCAGGATCTTCTGGCTTTTATGGTCTCTGGTGAAAAATCTGGTGTAATTCTTATAGGTCTGCCTTTATGTGTTACTTGACCTTTTTCCCTTACTGCTTTTAATATCATTTCTTTGTTTTGTGCATTTGATGTTTTGATTATTAGGTGACAGGGTGACTTTCTTTTCTGATCTAGTCTAGTTGGAGTTCTGTAGGCTTCTTGTATGTTCATAGGCATCTCTTTCTTTAGGTTAGAGAAGTTTTCTTCTACAGTTTTGTTGAAGATATTTACTAGTCTTTTAGGTTGAGAATCTTTGTTTTCTTTTATACATATTATCCTTAAGTTTGGTCTTCTCATTGTGTCCTGTGTTTCCTGGATGTTTTGGGTTAGAAGCTTTTAGAACTTTGCATTTTCTTTGAAAGTTGTGCCAATGTTTTCCTTGGTATCTTCTGCCCATGAGATTCTTTCTTCTATCTCTTGCATTCTGTTGGTGATGTTTGAATCTATGACTCCTGATCTCTTTCCTAGGTTTTCTATCTTCAGGGTAGTCTCCCTTTGTGATTTCTTTATTGTTTCTACTTCCATTTTTAGATCCTGGATTTATTATTTAATTTCTTCTCCTCTTTGTGTGTGTGTGTGTGTGTGTGTGTGTGTGTGTGTTTAAATAATTCTTTAAGGGATTTTTGTGTTTCCATTTTAAGGGCTTCTACCTGTTTACCTGTGTTCTCCTGTATTTCTTTAAGGGTGTTATTTATGTATTTGTTAAACTCCTATGAGAAGTGATTTTAAATTTGAATCTTGCTTTTCCAGTGTTATGGGGTATCCAGGACTTGCTATGATGGGAGAACTGGGTTCTGATGTACTGGGAGCCAAACCCACAAAATTACCTGCCATTCTAAAAGAACATAAGGAAATTTTCTGCTGTTCTAGAAAGCCTAGTCAGTACAAGGTTAAGAAAGGACATTTGCTGGTTTCAGGTCCCAGGAACTTAAAGAACATCTGGTATTTCCTGGAAGCCAGTTACAACAGTAAGATAGTCTTGGGCAATAACGATATGACAGTGAGATGGTCTTGGGCAATAAGGATATTTGCCCCCGAAATTAAAGTTTCAGAGCTTGATTAGAACCCAGACTTGCTCTAGTTCTCTTGTCTGTTCGTTCTTTTGCCCCCTTCTTTAGGGTCTTGTCGAATCCCTGCAGGCTGGGGCAGTTGCCTCCCAATGATGTGTGGCCTTTGGGTCAGGGGTTCGATTGAACATTGCTCCCACATAGACTTCTGTCGGACACAGGATTGACACTTCACTGTAAAGGCTTCAACATGAAGGTGAGTGAAGAGAAAAGTCCCTGCTTCACCTCTTACACCTCCTATGGAGGAAATAAAAAGTTAAACCTTGTAGATGGAGAGAAAGAGCTAAAACAGTTGTCTGCTCTCCTGCCATTTTAATAAAAGGAAAGGAAGAGATTATTTTAGAGCCCTCCTGGGTGCAGGAGAAAATCAGAGTCATCCTGCATTTTTTTCTGGCTAGTAAGGGAGAGATCTTCATTTCTGCTTTCTTTGTCTATTGTTTGTCTTTGGTGCGCCAATTTGTCCAATGTGTGTCAATTGTCTGTTTTTGTTTTGTTGTTTGAATGATTTTTGTTCTATGTTTCACATTCCAAAATGATTAAACAAGGTGCTTTTGTCTTGACATTACAGCTAGAAAAAGTAGAAAATTTTGTTTGGATAAAATATATAAGATGTACATTTACTTCATTTTTGTTTCTGACTGGTTTTAAAAGTATAAAAATGTTCTAAATGTGTTGGCTAGACATTATTTGCCTATAAGTTATTGGGTATGATTAAAAATTTGTAACTTTGGTAACAGAAAGTTGGTTTAAAACTGGTAACTCAGGATTGATGTCATTCAGAAACCAGATGTATAAAGGATAGGATTTTTAAAAAATGTCTTTTTAAAGAGATATTAAAAGCTGGCACTATCATGCTTTCATATATAAGAACTGGCAGCCAAATTTTGTAACATGAAAGTAATGTGCTTGGTGTTGATTTTAGAGAAAATGGATTGTTTGCATTGTTAAAACTTGGTTTTGTTTCCCAAAATTATGGTTACACTCTAATATTTCAAAAGAAACTTAAAAGCATAGTTAAGCTGCCAATGTTCCGTTGGCTGCAGTTGGCAGTTCAATTATGAGCTTGATAATTTTTGGCTCACTCATGTTTATGCTTGAGAAGAGGATAGAGCAGATGGTGATGATTGCAAGAGTAATAAAAGAGCTAAAAACAGCTGCATCACAGTACAGCCCTGGTTCTACTTTTAGAGCTTTATTAGATACAGTGGTAGAGGCAAATTTAGCCCCTCAAGATTGAAAAGAAAATCTCAGTGGGAGTTTTATCTGAGATCAAACAAGGCCCTGATGAACCATTTCAGGAATTTGTAGTTAGGCTGCTAAAAGGGCTGATAGAAATTTTAGAGACCTTCAGGCAGGAGTTCCTTTTGTTACACAATTGGCTTATGAGAATGCTAACTACAGTTCAAGCCATGCTTTCATAGCACTGAGGGTGCAGGAGAAAATCAGAGTCATCCTGCATTTTTTCTCTGGCTAGTACAGGAGAGATCTTCAGTTCTGCTTTCTCTGTCTATTGTCTGTCCTTGGTACGCCAATTCTCAACTAAGGAATATCAAATGTCCAAGAAGCTCCTAAAGAAATGTTCAACATTCTTAGTCATTAGAGAAATGTAAACCAAAACAACTCTTGTAGTGGGAGAAATTTAAATCTCCAACCCAAATATGACTGGTCAATGAAAACACAACTAAGTAATTATGAATATATTCTATAAGCCTAGATTGGGAAGATACCCCTACCCTAGTTGGTTCCCCATCTATGAGACCCTTATAACTTGAGGATTTCCCAGACCCTGCTTCTGTCCTACCTCCTGCTTCCCAGTTGTCCTGTCTTTCATAGTCTTCCTCCTCCTTTGCCTTCTTCCAGTCCTCCTGTCTACTCTCTTCCACCAACCATCATTTCTCGTCCTCCTCCTCCTCCTCCTCCTCCTCCTCCTCCTCCTCCTCTTCTTCTTCTTCTTCTTCTTCTTCTTCTTCTTCTTCTTCTGCCCAATCACTGGCTCCAGCCTTTATTTTAAAAATTAAGATGGGCAGAAGGCTCACTAGAATTCACCTGTGTAATGACTCACACATCCTCTGCAGCCCTTCACAGGAAAGGGGAATTAATATCACTCCTGGACATATACCCAAAAGATGCTCCAACATATAACAAGGACACATGTTCCACTATACCACTCCTGGATATATACCCAAAATATGTTCCAACATATAACAAGGACACATGCTCCACTATGTTCATAGCAGTCTTATTTATAGTAGCCAGAAGCTAGAAAGAGCCCAGATGTCCTTCAACAGAAGAATGGATACAGAAAATATGGTACATTTACATAATGGGGCACTACTCAGCTATTAAAAACAGTGAATTCATGAAATTCTTAGGCAAATGGATAAAACTAGAAAATATCAACCTGAGTGAAGTAACCCAATCATGAAACAACACAAATGGTATGCACTCATTGATAAATAAATATTAGCTTAAAAAGCTCAGAATATTCAACACACAATTCATAGACCACAAGGAAGCTCAAGAAGAAGGAAGACAAAAGTGTGGATGCTTCTATACTTCTCAGAAAGGAGAACAAAATATTCATGGGAGAAAATATAGAAACAAAGTGTGGGACAGAGACTGATTGAAAAGCCATCCAGAGACTGGCCCATCTGGTGATCAATCTAATACACAGTCACCAAACTCAGACACTAATGTGGATGCCAAGAAGTACTTGCTGACAGGAGCTGTTATAACTGTCCCTTGAGAGGCTCTTTGAGAGCATGGTGAATACAGAAGCAGCTAACCATTGAACTGAGCATGGGATCTCCAATGGAGGAGTTAAAGAAAGGACTGAAGGAGTTGGAGGGGTTTGCAACCCATAAGGAGAACAACAAGATGAACCAACCATAGCTCCCAGAGCTTGCAGGGACTAAACTACCAAGTAAAAAGTACACATGAAGTGACTCATGGCTCTAGCTGTATATGTAGCAGAGGATGGCCTTGTGGGGCATCAATGGGAGAAGAGGCCCTTGGTCCTGTAAAGGCTTGATGCCCCAGTGTAGGGGCATCCCAATGTGGGTAGGTGGAAGTGGATGGGTGGGTGGGGGAACACACTCATAGAAGCAGAGAGAGGGGGAATAGGATAGGAGGTTTCTGGAGGGGAAACCAGGAAATGAGACAACATTTGAAATTTAATCAAATAAAATATCCAATAAAAGAAAAAAAATTTAAAAAGGAAAAAAGAGAAAGAAAACATTAGAGACAACTTCCACTAAGTCTTACTCTTGTACATTCCACAGGAACACCAAGCTATACACCCTTAACTTAAATATAAGGTCCTAGCACAGACCCATACATATTCCTTATTTATTTTGGTTATTAATTATTAATTAATAAATTCACTTTACATCCCAACATCAGCCTCCCACTGCCAGTGTTCCCCTCTTCCAGGTCCTTTCCCTATTCCCCACTCTTATCCTCTCAGAAATGAAAGCTCCTCACTGAATATCAATCCCTCTCACACAATTCCCCAACCCTATCCTTCCATCCTCCTCAAACCTCCACATACTGCAGGGCTAGGCACATCCTCTCTTACTGAGGACAGACAAAGCAGCCTAGTTACACGAAGGATCCACATGCAAACAACAAACTCAGGGACAGCTTCTGCTCCAGGGTCCATATTTGTTGCTTTGGTCTATGTGAACCCCTATAAGCCATGCTTAGTTGATTTTGTCAGCCTTGTTTTCCTGGTGTCTTCAACCCCTCTAGGTCCAAGAATCCTTTCTCCCCCTCTTCTGGCTCCAGGTTCCATTGATTCCACTTAGTGTTTGTTGTGGGTCTCAGTATCTGCACTCATTAGTTGCTGGATGACAAGTCTCTGATGACAATCCGGCTAGGCACCCATCTCTGAGTTTAACAGAATAACATGAGGAATCATGTCATTGACTTAATTTTTTAAAATATGTGTTTGGTTCTATCCTGATTTATTGGGCTGTCCTGCCTCTGGTTCCTGGATATCCAGGCAGTATCAGGCATGGGCTTCCTCTAGTGCTGTGGGCCTAAAGTCAGACCATTGGTTGGCCACTCCCATGAGCTTCATGCCACCATGACACAAGCAAGTATTTCAGGAAGGACAGTTTATAGGTCGAAGGTTTTGTGACTGGGTTGAGGAACCAGTCCCATCTGCCCTACAATAACATGGCATGGAACAGAAGTTAAAGAAGTATAGGGTATGAACTTAAAAGACAACAAAATGGGAGAGTGTAAGGAAGGAAAAGAGAGGAAGGATATAATGTTATATTTCCAAAAACGTTAATATATTAATATGTATTAAAATACATGTATAAACTATAGGATGTGTTAGTTCAGTGGTTAATAAGAGCTCACACAGAGTGACTTAAATGATTAGTGATTATCAGTAAAACAATTTAGGGGAATTTTTGAAGGTTATGATAATTGTTCCCTTTCTCTGCATGTACAAAAATGGTATTGGCAAATAACAATTTAAAGCCAATCTGGTAACTACAGTAATTGTAAGATAGTATTGAAGGATTTCATCTTTTGCTCCTTTAATCTGTACTAATTTTATTTGACTTAGGATAATTTAATGAGATGAGTGGTTCCTAGTATTGGGTTCAAAGAATCATCTTGAAACAGTTGAGTTGAACAAGCTTCCAGGTAACAACGGAGCAAACGCAAAAGGTAGTAATCTCTGGGCAGAGACTAAAGCCATAACCATTGAGGAATACTGCTTTTCTCATACAGCCTGTATCCACCTTCTTAGGAAAGGAACAGCCTGTTATTGGCTCCTCCTACAGCAATTATCAGTCAAGAAACTGCTCCCACAAACATGACAACAAGCCATTCTGACTGAGGCAATTTTTCACTTGAAACCCTGTCATATAACTCTAGCCAATGTCCATAAACCAGCTGAAGCCAAGTGGGCCACACTAGGAAACAAGCTTTATAGCAAGCATTTGGGGGAACATTCCATATTTCAAATGATGACAATCAGGGTGAGAAAGTGGACAGAATTTAAAAGAGAGTTAAGTCAAGCTGATCTGTTTCTTCATGGGTTGTCTGAATCACTGAAAATGTGTGTTTATGTAAGTGTTAGAGGGGAGTGAATTTGTTGTCTCTGACCAGTATAAACTCATTTCTTATCATACATGAATATTTTAACAGAATCATTTAATTTTACTTACTTTTGCTGTTTGACTGAATAAGAATATTCTATTGATATCAGGTGCTAAGTCAATGATTACAGGAAAAGCAAACATGTAGGTACTGGATAAAAATTGATTTCATCTAAAAATATATATTTCTCTTGGATATTTTACATCTACTTTTTCCCTCTAGTTCCAAGTTCCCCCTTCCCTTTGATACCTCTGATGTCACAGTGCTCTGTGGATTGCTAGTCTGCTGATTCCCTCATGTACACTTTACCCTTGATTCATTGTTTTTTCCCAGAATGCTTGTTGAGTTACCACATGCACGTCAATGAAATTACAAATACATTATCAAGCCTTACCCTTTTATTTCCTTTCAGCCCCCAATCCTACAAACCTTCAAATAAATTTAAAGCTTTAATTTTTCAGTTCCTATGATAGTTTTCTTTTTACAACCTGTGATGATTTTCTACTTTCTTATAGAATAAGTACTCTCCAAATTCTAGAATGCATCCTCCATAATATAAAACTAATTCTTACTAGAATTTTCCCATTATGACAATAATGCATACAAAAGTGAGATTTCACATATTTATTTAAAGAGTTCTTTGATTTATCTCTAAATTCTTATCATCCTATCTGTATTGCATATAATATAAAAGCATTCTAGATTAATGCCCTTTCTATTTTATTGACTTGTATTTCATCAGACCTTCAGTACTGCATCAAAAAGATATAAGGAGTACACAAATCTAGATAACAATAGATATCTTCTCATGTTTAAAAAATTTTGTACCTTCTGCAGCATCATCTGCTATGTTAAGTTTAATAAGGTAATTTGCATATTCATAAAAACTTATTTCACAGGTTCAGCTGAAACTCCCAGAATTTTTCTCAATTTTTGTCCTTGAGGTACCCCCAAGCAGAAATACCTGATTCGCAACAGAATGTAACTTGAACCGTATTATGTAATACACTTTACTTATAGAAATTCTGTGTCACTATTTTTCATTTTCCTTCATGTTCAAATTCTGAGAAAGCCACAGGTGTTGATATGCAGTACATGGAGAAAGGCAGAAATATCATAAGAACAGATGAGATCTGCCTTCCCTGTTGTGAGACCTTAATAACTGGAGGAAATGGAGAGTCTGAGGTAACTTGTGCATGAGAGGAATTGTCAGTACCATAGGGACCTGAACATGTGGAATTTGTCTGAGATGGTGTTAAGGAGGAGTATGCTTGAAGACAGTTCTTGGAGAAATATAGAGACAGTTCATACTTGTATCCTAATAGAGTTCTGGAATGTTTAAAAGGTATGGTACTTAGAAAGACTTCACTTGTACACTTTTGTCTTTCTTGTCATTAGACTGAAAATTTGCTTGTAAAGAGCCACTTGCTCTCAAAGCCTATCTCCAAAATCTTCTTGGTCAAATGTACTTACTGATCAAACATGCTCTTTTCTTTGCATGTAGTTCATCCATCTTGATCTTTTATTCTAGAGTAAATTATCAAGTGTCTTATTGTTAAACCAAACCATTAAGTTTAGAAGTTTTCCCAGGAATATCACAATACCATAAATCAATTTTATATTAAATGGACAAAGTAATCTATGACCAATTTTAATTTTGGATATGACTGTTTTTTATTCACCTCTCATACAATACATTCTGTCCACTGCTTACCCCTTCTCTATTACTCCAAGTTTCTCTCTTCCACCTCCCTTTTTCCATAGATCCACTGCACCTCTGTTTCCCTTCAGGAAAGTGTAGACCTCCTAGGTATATTAAGATCATAGCAAGGTGCAGTAAGTCTAGGTGTAAACTCTAATACCAAAAGTGAATGAGGCAACCTAGTATGACGAAAAGGGTCTCAAGAGCAGACAAAAGAGTCAGAGATACACCCCTACACACACACACACACACACACACCTTTACACACACACACACACATACACACACACACACACACACCCCTACACACACACACACACACACACACACACACACATACTTTTACATTTAGGAGTCTTACAAAGATCTCATTTCTAAAGGAATTCATTTTATTTTTTTAAAGAGCATTCCATTATGCACATATATGCATGCAAAAGATAAAAATCAAAGAAAGGAAGCACTGATAATCTGGATCATCAGGGACTATCCTAGTAATAGCTGGATGGATATGTGCTTAGCAGTCATTGTTCTGGATGATGCGACACTTCAGGACTTCAAGGTAATTGGCAATTTTGTCAGTATCACTAGCCAGGCATTGGAGTAGGTTACTAATAGCAAAGCGGCGGGTATCTTCATCAGTAGACCTCACATCTGCCAGTCCCATCCAAGCAGGGTAGAAATTTTCTTCAGCTCCAGGATGAACCTTATCACCAAAAAAGATTATATTATTTGTTGTAGTCAGTTTTTATGCCTTCCTTGTGTTTCTGTGTGAGTGCATGTGTGTGTGTGTGTATGTGTGTGTGTTGCTTGTACATGAGTATCAATGTATGTAAGTTTGTGCAGACATTAATTTGAAGGTTACAAGTGAACTGGGATAGAGT
The DNA here is from genome assembly GCF_011762505.2 of Arvicanthis niloticus. Classification (NCBI taxonomy): domain Eukaryota; kingdom Metazoa; phylum Chordata; class Mammalia; order Rodentia; family Muridae; genus Arvicanthis; species Arvicanthis niloticus. The sequence goes on from NC_047665.1 coordinate 34,969,566, forward strand.
TTTTTAGATTCCTTGTGTCTCTCCTGTGTGTACATTTTCTTTGAACATAGGTTCTCTTCTTTATCCAGGATTTGCATATTTCTGACTCACCACTAGGGAAAACAATCATGATGTTAAATGAATAAATCAATTAATTAATGGAAAAAATAAATAAAAAGTAAAAATAAAACAAACTGTAAGCTACCATTTCCCAATTTTGATGTAGATTCAGGTAAGTGTAGTCAGCCATTCATGCTTGTAAGGAGGGCTCTTATCGACTACTTCATCACCCAGCCCCAGCTCATATTCATTATATTTTTGAACAAAAGTTTGGAAAAATTTAGGAATAAAAGATTTCAGTCAAAATCAAGGCATTTTCCAAGTGACTGTAACTCCTATTGTGTTTTGATTGTCCTGGTATATGAAACTTCTCACTGGAAAACTTGCATGATGTCAACTTGCCAACAATTCTTTACTGTCAAAGCTGTGAACATGTTGGAAGCCTAAATTAACTATTTTGAATTAAGTATCTCTAGATTCATTTCTCATTACAACAAAATACCTCTTTCGTGTAAAAGGAAGGGAAGAAATTTAGAAGAAACACTCACCCTGACAAGGATTGCCTTGAGTTCTTCTAGAATATCTTGGTTTTTTTCATCCACTTCTTTGACTTTCAACAGCAAGGTTTCACAGGCTCCTTCAAGAGTAGCCATTGTATGCACAAGTTGTTTCAGAGGGTGGTACCAGGCTCGTGAAGTGCTGATCATCATCTTCAGAAGGACATCTGACTAATCAATGATCACCGAACATCAAGTTAAAAAATTGAAATACACCAAAGTACACACATGTGATATTTGTATGATCATGGGTTACTACAATATCTAGTTGTTTGAATGAGTGTATAGAAAATATTTTGGTACATAAAGCATTATAAAAATGGAAAATTTAATCCACAGACCTACAGTTTGCTAAAATAGAAAAATTACATCATATTTTTTCTGAGACCAAATTGATCATATTTTGTTTTTCATCTACATTCTACCATGCTGAACTCATGTGATCTTTTCTATTTTGTTATTTCTTTTGTTCATGAGAAATCAAAGCTTTCCTGATACTTGGTAGGTATCCACAGGACCTGATTTATATAAAAAAGACATTAGTATTACTAGTGTCAAATGTCACAAATCATTTTCATATCAAAACAATGAAATTAGTCACTCATATTCACATATCATTTTATATTATTCTATGATATTAAAAATACAATAAAGCAACACATCCTTAGAATTTTAATGGTTGACATTCGTTTCTTTCCCTGACCTCTGGTAAAGAAGCACATTTATGAGCATCTCCACTAAAAGAAATGTGGTACAGCATTCCCTTTAACAACACTGATGTAAAACTCATTGGAATCTAGAAACACAAATATCTTCCCTCACAGAGACTATATGCACAGTACCAAGATAACATGTAATATGTCCTCCAATTTAATCTACTTACTATGTTGTCTCTTAGCAACTCTAGTGGTAATTAAATTGGACCTTAGAGAGGAATCCAAATAAACATTCTACTATATATGTGTAAAGAACATCAAAGTATGAAGCAGGCCAAATTGTGATGGCAGAACAAGTTGCTGGGATTACTGTGGCATGATGATTAAGAATGATATCCTAAGGTGAATGAAGAACAGATTCACATCATTGCCTGCCATGCAAGTGGTGTAATAAGGGCTGTGTAATCCTTTGACAGTTTTCTTCATAATTGTCCTAATGATACATTTGTTAGAGGACTTTTATGAGGATTAAATGCATCAATGCAAATTTGAAGTGTCTAACTTTAAGAAAATGTTTCCTCTTTCATCCTTCTCTTCTTCCTTCATTATAATCCCATTTTTATTAATGGATATGGTTTCTGCCTAGGTGGTAGATGCTACTAATTAAACAATAAAAAACAAATTATATATTTGATATATGTACACATATTAAGCTTAGTTTGAATTATACTGAGATTTCTTCTGGCAGCAAGTCACTGTAGATAGATAACAATTACACATTAGAGCTGCCAGGATGTGTAGCCCCATCAACACAAAGGCACATGATAGTTGATGAGCACAGCCTCTTGTTTAACTCATTTCCAATTGTAGTAGAAATGGAGGTAGACCAGTCAGGGAGTAATGCACATGTAATGAAAAGTAAACAGAAATAGGATAGTACTGTATCTCAAAAAAAAAAAAAAAAAAAAAAAAAAAAAAAAAAAAAAAAAAGACATACTGGTCTGTTAAGAAACACACTGTGAGTGGAGGAGCCTTTTTTGTTATAAGGAATGCAACTGTATTTGCATGTCTTCTATATGTGTGAATGAATGCATATTCATCCCTAAATGGTCAATTTAAGAGTAGAGTAAGTACAATCCTACAAGCACAGCACTGGTTAAAACCAAACCAAACCAAACCAATCCAACCAACCAATCAACCAAACAAAAACTATCCTGGTTGTGGATCACTTATTAGTTTACTACAGTCTGAGCTAGCATAAATTTAACATAATTAATATCATGTTATTGTTTTTAACTGTTCATTCTTCTGCATATTATTGTTGGATATGTAAAGACCACTCCTATAATGCAGCTGTAATAACCTACAGCACAGTGAACCTTGTTTGTTGCTTCAGTTGTTTTAAGAACAACCAGGAATTGTGGGGTGGTGGGCTATGAGAAGCAGCTGGGTGCTTGGTTGAGCATAAGCCTGGAACCTCAGATCCTCATTGGAGTGCAAGAGTTCAGCTCTGCTCCTGGGCCCTGGTTCTTTTCATTTAGCTTCAGCCCACAACCACAGCCCCCACCCCCACCCCACGCCCCGCCCCCAACCCCCTTCCAGCCCCCCCAGAGGTCTATGGCCATTAGTCAGGAGGAACAGGCCTCAGGCCCTAGAGAGATTTACATACTAATGAGATGCCTGAGGCCAGAGGGTGGAACCAATTAAGCATTCATCCCCAGCCCCTCCCCCATCTCTCCCTCCCTTTTTAACTCAGTTATGCCCTGAGTTTCATGGGGGGTGGTGCATATCCAAATTCAATCATCATCCATCATGCCAATAAAGCTGTTTTGGAAATCCTGAACTTTTCGTGTTTATTGATGCCTGGAGAGCAACCATCATGGAGGTTGTCCCTGCATCCAGCCTGCCAGGTCCCGCAGCCAACACTACCACCTAGGAATGAAGAGTTACTTGTGTCTGTTGGATTTTCTCAATGCTTGCAGGAGTAGCAAGTGAAGTAGTGTGACAGGTGCTGGAGTTCTTCGCTTTGTAAATAAGGCTATGAGCAAATTTTGTGTCCTAGAAATAATAAAACATTTCAAATTATTGACGTTTCAAAAATAAATAAGTACAGTTATGATAATTACATAAATGTATTATATGGATGTACATCTTATAAAAATAAATAAGCATTACATAAAAGTTGAATAACTAAGCAAGGAAAACCTACTTACAGTTTTTCCCCTTAGATATGCAGTTTCATTTACAAAACTATCAGTCCAAATCACCAAATGTTTGAAATGTTGGAAGTATCTTACATATAACTTGAGCTAAATGATATAGAATAATGTATCCATATTTATGTATATATGTTTTCACTGTTGATCTAAGTTAATATATTTGTTTTAAATATGTATTTGAAATCATAACTCTCAATTACCAGTGAGTTTTTAATACCATCATATCAAATTCATAATAAACTTAGAAGGCAATTGTGATAGTGTGGTCAAAATTAATTATAGAACTCAAAGAACAACACAAAGAGGATACAGACAGATTGTATAGGCAGAGTAATTGGAAGTAGGCAGTGAGATTGTATCTCCCAGAAATGACAGGGTTACACACATGATACCACAACAAAATGTCTGCCTTGTTTATACTTGTTACAATAATAACATCAACAGACATGCTAAAAACTAAAGTGTTGGAATGTCAGTGGCCTAATAAACGAAGTAGATTTCCCTAGAGATGAAAACCTGTACTTAATTGTAGGACAGCAAAGCAAGATTAAATGTACTCACACAAACAATGTGTGTGTGTCTGTATTATCTATTAATGTATTTATATATTCATATATACTTGTTTTATTTTTATTTATTTAAATTTATATATTCATATATATTTAAATATATACAATATAAAATATCTTGTGAGATATATATATATATATATATATATATATATATATGCACAGCATAAAATGTCTTATATTTTCTATTTTATATATCATTCTATATCATTTAGCTCAAGTTATAAGTAAGACACTTCAAAATTTCAAACATTTAGTGATTTGGACTAATAGTTTATATATATATATATATGTATATACATATATTATACACATATGTATATATATACATATATATATACTTATATATGTTCATATGTATATATGTACATATATAAGTATATACATGTATATATATCACTTAGGTTTAACACTTGTGACCTCATTTGAAGGAATCACTTATGTGATTCACTCTTTATAACAGGGATATCTGAAGCTGAAAGCTTTTGAATGAATATAGGCTGAGAAAAACACTAATGAGTTTAAAGGACAATGGGGATGAATATTCCTCACAAATCTCTAGGTATAGTCTCATGACTCCCAATTCTGTGTTGAAGTCATCTCTGTTTTTCTACAGTGAGTGACTCTTATCAGACCCTGGGTCTCCACTAGGAAGACAACATATATTGATTCTAAACCATCTTTCCCTATGTCATTAGAAAATTGTCAGTGAAAATCTATAGATAATTGAGGTTAACTAAACAGCTTTTTGTTGTTTGTTCTATACTCAGTGTCAGATTAGTTCATTTGTAATTTCCCCATACACTGCAATGCATATATCTTATACTCAATTTCTGTTAAGTTCAGGATAATCATGAAAACTAGACCCTCCACACAAGACCAGGAAATCAGAGTTCTTTTCTAGCCTTACTTTTAAGACTTAATGTCTAAATTCAAGTTGAAAGATACTCATATTTTACAAAAATATAGCAAATATTAAAATAACATTTATTTATAAAATTACTTAATGCCATTTTAAATTTTACAAATCTTTGAGATTTCATCAATTTCTCCACTCTCTATATACCATTCCTTAATATGTGTTAGCTTTTAGAAACCCTATGAATGTATATTATCTGAAAATTTTCTATGATATGTTTTGGTATAATTTGTCGAATTTTTGAATAGGTCATTATAGAAGAAACTAGATTAAAATGAAGTACTTACAAACTCCTCAGACAGTTGTGTTGCGAGGTTCGAGATGTATTGAGCAGTGAAAATAGCACTATCAAAGAGTTCTTCAATGGGTATCTCATTGTATTCTTCCATGTCAAAGCACACTGACATAGAGTACACATTCTCCCAAAGGAGAAGGTTTGACACTAGCAGCATCTGAAGCATCCCTGTGATAAAGAGAGAAATTGTGCAGCACCAACCCTGACCAGCAGGAATTAAGACAGGGAACAACTGGTTCCTTCTCACAGCAGTTTACTCAGGATGCTTAGCAGTTTGTAGTCAAGATGGCAAGCCTGCAATCCCTTCCCGGGTGCAGCTTATAAACCCTGCCAGGAGCCCATGAATTCACGCCATGTATCATCTCTCCATAGGCTCATGATGCTTGCATAAGATCAGGCCATCTTGAAGCACAGCCTTCACACCTAATAAGGACTTGTTTATCACTCGGCCCTCTGGTGGCCATCACCATCTTGGGGCAAGGTTCTTATGGCACCTAACAAGAAATCACACCCAGATGATTCATGCAAACGAAGTTGCCAGGTTTAGCCTGCCTAGCAAGCTCTGTTCTGGAGGTCCTGTGCTGCATAATGTACTTCTGTATATCTGAAGTGGGGAATAATCTTTGTCCACTATAAAAATGGAGGTGGTATTTAAATTTCCCACACATATAGTTTGAAAGTTGGTTGATTTTCTCAATCTTTACTTGTTCTTGAAGTACTTTCTCATTTTATAAACAATTGGAACTTACATTAATTCTGATCCACAATATTTAGTCCTTCACATATTATAATAATTTGTTACTTGATGATCATTTTAATTTAGTCTCTAAAAATTTATAGTATTTTAAAGTAAATATCCAATGTCAGATTTTAATAAATGATGTCAAAAGGAGCATAGATATATTTCCATCATCTTCATTTCTGATGAGAATAAACACATTATTGCTGGGTTACTGGCAATGAAGATGAAGAGAATCTGGTCATAAATATGATTTCACAGCCTCGAGTTGCCAGGTCACAATGATTATCATATGCTCTGACAATTTTACCAAACCACTTGATGTTTTTACTCTAAACTTTATTTGTGAGTACACTGTATTGTTTAAATGTTATCAAACTGTATTGACTGTATAAGGTTGAAACATGGAAATGATATCCCTATAGTCCTATTATGAGTACTGTGAGAGTCAATATATCAACACCACAGAGTCATCACTTCATCTTATCACATAGTGGACACCTGTGCATCTTTGTGGCATAGAATTCCACAGGCCCAAATTTTGCCATCCAAGATCATTTTTTTTAATTACAAGGAATAACACTCCCTTGATTATCCTTTATCACATCACTACAGAAACCCTGGGAGACTTCATGTTATCTGAATATCTTCCTCTAAAACACTTACATTTAAATATTTAAAATTGATCAGTCATGATTTCATTGATTTGTAGGTTTAGGAATAGTCATAGTATTTCAGCTTTTCAATATGTACAGTCTCAAAAAGATTGAAACATGTAAATGGCATGCTAATATCTCTCTTTTAAAAACTATGCATTATATGTTATAATTATAATCATTCAAATGTTTATTAAATCAAAAGAATTAAAATTGTTCTAATGCAGTTCATGTTAAACTATGCACTTCTTTAACATAGTAAGTAATGTTTAGACAGTTAACCCATGGTGTTGGTAAAAATTCAAAAACATTTTTGTTCATGTGATCATTAATACATGAAAGAACTAAGGATGAATGTCTATATTGGGGTTTACTTAACTATTACTGCAAAAAATAATGGTCACAATAAGCAACCAAACAACCAAACAACAACAACAAATCATACATACTTCCTTCATCAAGAATTATTTATTAAGGAAAAAACTTGTATTTTTTTTGGATTATGATGTAATTATCTTAATTTTCCTTTCCTCTTAACCTTTGAGACCCAATATACTCCTTCTTTCTTTTTTAAATTCATAGCCTATTTTTGATTAATTGTAATTATATGCATAGTGGCATAATGTGAATATACATTCATCTATAGAATCAGGTAAGTCTGAATGCATGTTTTCATGGCTGATAATTTGGTAGGGCAAAACAATTATTGTGATCTTATTTCTCCTATTCTTTTGAACATGTGAGACAGTCCTAAAATATTTCTAAAACACAAATTATATTTTATAAGAACTTAATTTTTATACAAACTTTCACAAATGCAAATAACATATATCTAACATATATCTAGGTAAATGCTAGTATTAATGCCTAAAAATATATCTATCAATATTCTAAACCTTGAAATAGTCCAAAAATATATATAATATCCAATTTGAACAAACAATATTTTAGCTACAGAATAAAAAGAAGAGATCATTCAATTATACTAATTAGTTTTCCTAAATCATGGTACAAATAAGAATTTAAATCATCTCTATACAAACAACCACAGAAAATTCAGGAATCTAAGAGCAAGAGAAATAATCTTCCCCAAGGAAGCTCACCACATTGATCAGTAACCAAAAGCCAAATTACCAGCCCTCAAAACTTAAATGCAAGTAACAATATGTAAACTGAGCAGGTTATTTTTAGTAATATGTATGTATTCACATATAAATATATGCATCAAAAAAGCTACATATTTTAAGAAGAGCAATGAGAGTTTATGAAAGGAATTGAAGAGAATAACAGGAAGAAAGGAATATTCTAAGTATAATCTCAAAAGTAAAAAGTAAATTTGATATCAATAAAATTGATCATTGATCAATGTCAATTTGATATTTTTCAGAGGTTGATACAGTGTAAGATAAAGTAAAACAGCAGAGAACTTCATCTCCATTTCATAAAATAAATTTCTGGCTGCCATCAAATTAGTTCTCATGAATTATATGATCCATACAAAGACAAGGTGTTTGTTAATACAAGCCTGCTTTTCTTATTGATATGACACTTGCCTTCAGTTGAAATGGTTAAAGAAACAAATCTATTATTACCTACATTAGTCTTTATAACTGAACATTTTTTCCAGGTTCATGGAAGTGACAGTGTACATATACAAGAAACCCAAAACCGAAAGTTCTTAGCTTCTACATTATAAAGTATAGACAATTGAATCAACAAATCTTGTGTTCTAAATAGCATATGATTTCTAAATTTAGCAAGCTAGCCATTTGATTTGGATAATGTCTTGTTTAAAAAGTGTTCTACAGCATTTTTCCATTAGATATCTGTAAAATTACTCCTTCTACCCTCATGTAAGTTAAGACCATATAAAATGGCTCTGGATGTATTCATGTTTCTCTCTCAGAGGGAGAATTCTCAATGAAAGTCATTTTCCTCAAAGATTTTGGTGCAATTACATTCTAAAAAGTTCTCTGTTCTCTCATGCTTGGTATCTGTGTGTGAGGCATAAAAAAATGTCAATTCACCACAGACATAGCACCAGTGACAGAAGTCAACTTGTGTACTACCCAAACCCATCTTGGTAAGATAATGCCTTGATAAATCTTAGAGAAACGTGAATGAAAGTATACTCACATGAACATGGCTGACTCAAAACTGGCTGCATCTCTGAGAAGTTGTTTGCCAGTGTCCTTAGCAGCTATGGAATGCTGCTTCACCTAAGTTCTGCCTTAAGTAAACTTTTGTATCCTGTGTATACAGAGAGACCCCAAGGGTAAGGAGAGCTGAAAGGCACAGGGAAGGAATCAATGTCAAGGTAAGATTGTCATTCTCTATTTGTCAAAGAGTATTTATACCCTCTATAGTGTTTCCACGCCCTATGTCTCCAAGTACTGTTTTGCTTCTGGCCATAATATTTCTATCATTCAAATTATTTTGTAAATCATCTGTCCTGAGATGACTCATAGTCTCGTCTAGCAGGAGACACATACTTATTACTTAATACTTTTTCCTTAGTTCATGGTCTTATGGTCTTTCTGTCACGTCATTTGTAATGTTCCCTAAGTTTTCAGATATCATAAATACATATGATTGTTTTCCAAAATTGGACCACCACATTGCAGTCCTAGTCAATTATTCTTGGCATTTTAACAGTTAATTTTTTTTTCTAACCATCAACATTATAAGCTGTTGCCTCAAAGTCTATGACAGTTTAAGTAATCTATAGAATGAAAATTAAATGTTTACAAGGCAGATTGATAAGCATGCCATGTCTGTTTACCAAAACTCTGAATCTAGTACTATTGTTTGAGTCTATGTAGTCCTTAGACCAATAGATTTTATTTTCCTGGAATATAAATAACAAGTTTTCTCTTGACTGGTTCACCTTGAATCATATCACAGAGATGTTTCATTCTGAGTATAACTGTTATTCTACTGTTAACAACTTCACAACTTTTCAGTCTTGCTGATAACTTTTGTAATTATTTATTTATTCTTGTTTTTTACTAAGAGTTTTAGTCTTTACTTTTTAGAATTTTTTATTAGATATTTTCTTTATTTACGTTTCAAATGTTATACCCCTTCCTTGTTTCCTCTCTGAAAACCCTCTATCCCATCTATTCTCCCTCTACTTCTATGAAGGTTTTACCTCCACCTGTCCACCCACACTTGCTTCCTTGTCTCCTACCCTGGGGTATTGAGCATTCACAGGACCAAGGGACTCTCCTCCCATTGATGTACCACAAGGATATCCTGTGCTACATTTGTGGCTGGAGCCATGGGTGGCTCCTTGTATAATCTTTGGTTTGTGGTTTGGTCCCTGGGGGCTATGAAGGGGTCTGGTTAGTTCCTATTGTTGTTCTCCTATAAGACTGAAAACCACTTCAGCTCTTTCAGGCCTATCTCTGACTCCTCCATTGTGGACCCCATGCTCAGTCTGATGGTTGGCTGCAAGCTTCCTTCTCTGTATTTGTCAGGCTCTAGCAGAGCCTCTCAGGATAAAGCTATATCAGGCTCCTGATAGTAAGCACTTCTTTGCATCCACAGTAGTGTCTGGGTTTGATGACTGTATATGGGATGGATCTCCAGGTGGGGCAGTCTCTGGAGGGTCTTTCCTCCAGTCTCTGCTCCACAATTTGTCTCTGTAGCTCTTCCCATGGCTCTTTTGTTCTGCTTTCTAAAAAAGAACAAAGTATCCACACCTTAGTCTTCTTCCTTCTTGAGCTTCAAGAATGTATCTTGGGTATTCTGAGCTTTTGGGCTAGTATTTACTTATTAGTGAGTGCATACCATGTGTGTTCTTTTGTGATTGGGTTACCTTACTCAGGTTGATATTTTCTAGTTTCATCCATTTGTCTAAGAAGTTCATGAACTCACTGTTTTTAATAGCTGAATAGTACTCCATTATGTAAATGTAAGACCCTTTCTGTATCTTTTCCTCCGTTGAAGCACATCTGGGTTCTTTCCAGCTTCTGGCTATTATAAATAAGGCTGCTATGAACATAGTGGAGCATGTGTCCTTCTTATATCTTGGAGAAACTTTTGAGTATATGTTCAGGACTGTTATAACAGGGTCCTTAGGTAGTACTATGTGCAATTTTCTGAGGAACTGCCAGACTTATTTCTAGAGTGGCATATAGATCACTAGTTGCTATGGTAACAGTTTTCCCAGAATGGCCTTTATGGTGCCTATTGACAGCATGGATGTAGTTCAACATAGTATGGATTCTAGATCCCTCTAAGACTACATATTTTTTTATGTCATAAAACCAGGCCACAGAGTTTCTTAAGTATTCGGCATTAAGTTATGGTATGCAATCAACAAGAGTACTAATACCATGCATAGATTGTGGACTTTATGTGCCCTGCCCCCTTAGAGCTAATCATAAGGGGAAACTGATACCAGACACAGTAAGTTTGCACAGTAATCTTCTGTCTTCACACATAGTAAGTGTCTCTTTTAGGAGAATTGTAGCATATGCAATGATAATTTAAAAATTATATTAACTGTTCTAAAAACAGCAATGTTCATAGTTCATTTGGTATTTGCTCAAGAGCTGAAGAAAGCATGCATGTGTTATTGTATTTTTGTGAAATAAATTTGTAGATGGCACATGTCATCTACATGTTAGAAATGAATGTAGGTCAAGGATGGTCTTGAAAGTCTTCAGATACTTTGATGATCAGTAATATGCAAAACTGCACACACAGGAGCCTTTCATAATGTATAATAAATGAAACTGTGTTTCCATTTCCTCTTTATATACATGAATTTAAGTATGCTTGCAATTGAGTTCAAAGTGTACTTCATAATAGTAAGCACAACCCCGTTTGTGTTCATTGAGAAAACAGTTTCTCTGGATAAACAATTTATAGTTCTGTTAATATTACTTAGATTATAATTTTACTTAGTTGATCAAGTATAAAATGCAGATTATTTTTTGATTACTCTTCCATCCTTCACTATTCTGCATGTGTGATTACACCCACAAGGCATAGCTTCAAAACCTAGCTAGTGAACTGCTTAATTCTTTAAGTTAACCTAGAAACTGAAGACTCACTTGGATCTGTTCAGTTTCCTCTTTGGTTAGCAGAATAGCAAGGGTGGATGTGTGGCAGCTGCTTCAGGCCATATCAAGGTACCATCTGCCTGGCTTGTACTGTACATCCTACAACTGATGAGAATGAGTCAGTTATCTTAAATTTGGAAATTAATACATGTATTACATGAATAAATTATTAATACAATTCATGTGTAATTTTTAAATTTTTGTGTATATGTCTGATTTAAATGATTTATTTGTGTTTGTGAATATGTGGATAGTCATGTGTGTAGCTGAGTTTCTGTGTGAATCAAGATAGAAGTGTAAGAATCAGCAGAAAACTTCATTTGTTTTGGCTTATTTTCCAGCTTTTCTGAGACAATCCAAATGTCCCACAATGGAAGAATGGATAAAGGAAATATGGTTTATTAACACAATGGAATACTATTCAGCTATTAACAATGAGGACATCATGAGTTCTTCAGGCAAATGGATGGAACTAGAAATTATCCTAGTGAGTGAGGTATCTCAGACCCAAAAGGACATCCATGGTCTGTACTCACTAATAAGTGGATATTATCCCAAATATATGGAATACCCAGAACTCAAGAACAGTCCACAGAACTCAAGAAGGTTAACAAGCCAAAAGACCCAAGTGAGAATTCTTCGATCCCACTTGGGAAGGAGAAGAAATCAGAGAGCAGAGATGGAGGGCACTGGATGGGAGAGTGGAGAGGGTAGTGTAGGAAAAATAGGAACATGATGAAGTATTGGGGGCAGAACCATGAGTGAAGCCCCAAAGCTCAGAAGAATCCATGATAGTATAAAACCTAGCGAGGAAGACGCATTAATATATAGAATATACAAAACTCAAAGATCTAAAATCAAGAAGAAATTCAATTTACAATGAGGTGTAGAATGAAATAGAGCTTTTTAATGATGAAAAAAAGTACCTGAAAAATGTTTTAAAGTGTTTACCCTGTTTAGGCATCAGAGAAATCCATACTATAATAATTAATGCTTTTGTCTTTCCTATATCAAAAGGGCTAATATTTTTTAAAGATTACAAGTGTTGAAATTCATATTAAGAAAGAACAAAAGTTACTGACTGCTGGTAGGTGTAAATAATAAAGAAGTCATTGTGGTAATCAGTATCAACGTTCCCCAATAAGTGAGTAATTGATTTATCACTTCATTAAGCTATTCCACTGTAGTACATATACCCAAAGGATTCCATATCCTACTCTAGAGATACCTGCTTGCTGGTATGTAGCCAGGAAATGAACAATATCTATCAACTGATGAGAAGATATTGAAAATAATTTGAATTTACCCAATGGAATATTGTTCAGGTATTAAGAAAAATAAAATCTAAAATTCACAGAAAATGTATAGAACTACATCATTGTATAGGAATAATCAAAAATTTTCCTATACAAAAATGTATAGGAAACAATCATTTTGAGTGAGGTACCCAAGACTCACAAACACAATGCTATATGCTTTTTCTTATCTGTCTGTGCTAGCTTTTAATCTTCAGGTATCTATGTTTTATTTAAAATAGCCAGATGACATTAACATAACTAGGGATGCATGTGGAGAAATTTTCAAATGAGGGGAAAGAGAACTCCTCAGTATAAATGGTTAAAAGCAAAGAGTGAAACAGTAAGAGTAGGGGAGTGGGCTATAGGGTCACAGAAGGATTATGGAGAGAAATAAATAACACTGAAGACCTTTTAAAAATCATTGGAAGCCAGGCAGTAGTGGGGCACGCCCTTAATCCCAGCACTTGGGAGGCAGAGGCAGAGGCAGGTGGATTTCTGAGGTTGAGTCCAGCGTAGTCTACGAAGTGAGTTCCAGGACAGCCAGGGCTATACAGAGAAACCCTGTCTCTAAATATCAAAAAAAAAAAAAAAAAAAAAAAAAAAAAAAAAAAAAAAAAAAAAAAAAAAAAAAAAATCTGTTGGTTTTTCTGAAATGCATCTAACAAAAGAATCAGGCTGGGAAAAAAAATCACTGTGGAATCTACTACTTTAGTGGGAGATAGCACTAAAAATGAGTTACCCTAAAATAGGATAACATTGTCTATATTAGACAACAGAGGCTTCCTTCTTTTGGACTACTTATTTTGAAGGTATTGGTCTGGGAAGTGCCATGGACTCCTGAACATTACAGACTATTGCAATTTTATGTTTTGTCTTTTTAAAAGTGTGACTAATAGTCAATTATTTTGACTACTAGTATGAGTTTCTTGAGATTTATCCTGCTTCAAATGGACAAGACTTTTCTATCTGTAAGGTTTTATTTATAAGCAAACTTAAAAGGACTGTTCATGTCTACCTCCTTGGGTAACTCCATAGCATCTTCCTTTGCCTCTATTCAATCACTGGGATATCTCCTGTCTAGCTGTTTTCTAGAATGTTTGCTATTAGTTTTAGTTTACATTGTATCACTTGTTCACATTTAAAAAATGTATTGATCTCTCCTGAAGCTACTTCACTCAATGTTCTATACTTTCCACTCCACAGATGGGTCTGTTTTGTCTGTTAGTTACAGGGTGTGAGATAAGAAGCTAAGGCAGGCAAGGAATGGAAATTAAGGGGGGGAAACTAAAATATAATAGCCCAAGAAAAAGTGTCATTGGGCTCAAGACCTGCAACATTCCAAATGTTTCACAGTCACTTAATCCCTATCAGGTAGTTAGCCTTAAAGAAGGGTTTCCTTAAACTTCTTTTCAGGAGTTCTCCTTTGCAGTAAAAAACTATTTACCAGGCAGGAGCCCAGGTTCAGAAGTTGAAAGCACTCACCACCATGGCAGATGATCCAAGTTGTATTGATGCCCTACATCAGTAGCTCACAACTGCCTGTAACTACAGCTCCATTGATACGTTTCCAAGCCAACATTTACATTCACATACCCAAGTGCAGATACATAGAAATAATTTGGAAAAGAACAAAATTAAAGAGAAAACTCAATAACATATCATTTCTAGCTCAATCTTGAAGCTGTAATACTCGGAGAACCTGAAAGTTCAGTCTTTCCTTGTCTGTTTGATTTTTTTTTTTTTTTTTTTTTTGGTGTTTTGGTTTGCAATTGCTGAAGCAACCTGTATTGCATGTGGGGTACTTCAGACAGGTGGTAGTTTTAGGTTACAGAAGCTAGACACGAATGAGCACACAGAAAAAGGCTGCTCCAGCAAGAAGCCTTAATATTTTCAACTTACTTCTGTTTCAGCCTCCCCAAATGTCTGAGTAGCAGAGGGGTATCACTTCTTATTAGACAGTTATATTCTCCAGGCTCAGCCACCTACTGTGGCTGTATGCCTGTGCGTTTCCAAAGCCTTTAATGTTTCCTGTATTGGATGGTACTTCAGGCTTGCAGACTTTTCTGTTATGTTCTTGTTCTGGATGGATTTCCTGTCATGTAACAAACAGTTCAGTACTTGCACTGAAGGAATCCCAGAAGAGGATAGAAGGCTTAAAGACTACAGTTATGAAAAGTATGATTCTTGTTACTGGAAGAGATCTTCCACCTCCTCACATGAATGTGCATCTATCACTATGTGCTTTATTTTCAGTACTACTTTCCGGTACTAGATAATGGAAAACTCTGGGTCTTTGACATTCATTTTGTGGTTCTCTGTTACTCTTTTAGTCATCAGATTCAGAGTCAGCATAGACTTCTCATTCATGAAAAATACCCTAGTTACCCCTTGTTTACCTGAGTTCATCTAGGATGAAGGTGAACATGTCCATATTTTCCTACATTTATTTCAAGGCCAGAGTTGATTAAAATATCTGGAATGACTTTCTAAGAATAAATATTTAGAGAAAAACTGGAAAAGTCTTTTCAGTGGCCAGAAACAAACAAACAAACAAGCAAAAAAACAAGGAACTCTGTTTATGTGGAAGATATATTAAGAAAATATTCAGGATGACCAAAATAAAATTTTTGCCAGTGAAGTTGCTTGCTTTTTTTCAAATTTAAGAATTTGAGGGAGTATTTTTAGAACCATTGATTTTCACACTTCTTTATATGCCTGAAGGAATGTCTCCATTATATCCCTGCACAAATGGTGTTGTATGCTGACAGACACTGGAAGTGTCCTTCATTTTTTATGCATCATGGATCCATTTTCACAGTGTCTTATGCTGTACCGTGTTTCAGAAAGAAGTCTATTGTAAAATGTTTACTGTAATTTATCAGTAAAATAAGTGTTGATGGAGCAATAAAAATATAATCATGGATAATTGGTTTCTCCTTCACAAATTTATCCATGGAAATGGAGAGACGCTCCATATAATTCTTTCTCACCCACTTGTAGCAATACAAAAGCTGGGTTTTTGATAGCACAAAATAAGTTATTTTATTTGATCATAAGAACAGATGAGATCTGCCTTCCCTGTTGTGAGACCTTAATAACTGGAGGAAATGGAGAGTCTGAGGTAACTTGTGCATGAGAGGAATTGTCAGCACCATAGGGACCTAAAATGTGGAATTTGTCTGAGATGGTGTTAAGGAGGAGTATGCTTGAAGACAGTTCTTGGAGAAATATAGAGACAGTTCATACTTGTATCCTAATAGAGTTCTGGAATGTTTAAAAGGTATGGTACTTAGAAAGACTTCACTTGTACACTTTTGTCTTTTTTGTCATTAGATTGAAAATTTGCTTGTAAAGAGCCACTTGCTCTCAAAGCCTATCTCCAAAATTCTATCTTCTTGGTCAAATGTACTTACTGATTAAGCATGCTCTTCTCTTTGCATGTAGTTCATCCATCTTGATCTTTTATTCTAGAGTAAATTATCAAGTGTCTTATTGTTAAACCAAACCATTAAGTTTAGAAGTTTTCCCAGGAATATCTCAATACCATAAATCAATTTTATATTAAATGGACAAAGTAATCTATGACCAATTTTAATTTTGGATATGACTGTTTTTTATTCACCTCTCATACAATACATTCTGTCCACTGCTTACCCCTTCTCTATTACTCCAAGTTTCTCTCTTCCACCTCCCTTTTTCCATAGATCCACTGCACCTCTGTTTCCCTTCAGGAAAGTGTAGACCTCCTAGGTATATTAAGATCATAACAAGATGCAGTAAGTCTAGGTGTAAACTCTAATACCAAAAATGAATGAGGCAACCTAGTATGACGAAAAGGGTCTCAAGAGCAGACAAAAGAGTCAAAGATACACCCCTACACACACACACACACACACACACACACACACACACACACACACACACACTTTTACATTTAGGAGTCTTACAATGATCTCATTTCTAAAGGAATCCATTTTATTTTTTAAAGAGCAATTCATTATACACATATATGCATGCAAAAGATGAAAATCAAAGAAAGGAAGCACTGATAATCTGGATCATCAGGGACTATCCTAGTAATAGGTGGATGGATATGTGCTTAGCAGTTGTTGTTCTGGATGATGCGACACTTCAGGACTTCGAGGTAATTGGCAATTTTGTCAGTATCACTAGCCAGGCATTGGAGTAGGTTACTAATAGCAAAGAGGCGGGTATCTTCATCAGTAGACCTCACATCTGCCAGTCCCATCCAAGCAGGGTAGAAATTTTCTTCAGCTCCAGGATGAACCTTATCACCAAAAAAACTTATATTATTTGTTGTAGTCAGTTTTTATGCCTTCCTTGTGTTTCTATGTGAGTGCATGTGTGTGTGTGTGTGTGTGTGTTGCTTGTACATGAGTATCAATGTGTGTAAGTTTGTGTAGACATTAATTTGAAGGTTACAGGTGAACTGGGATAGAGTTTTTTAGATTCCTTGTGTCTCTCCTGTGTGTACATTTTCTTTGAACATAGGTTCTCTTCTTTATCCAGGATTTGCATATTTCTAACTCACCACTAGGGAAAACAATCATGATGTTAAATGAATAAATCAATTAATTAATGGAAAAAATAAATAAAAAGTAAAAATAAAACAAACTGTAAGCCACCATTTCCCAATTTTGATGTAGATTCAGGTAAGTGTAGTCAGCCATTCATGCTTGTAAGGAGGGCTCTTATCGACTACTTCATCACCCAGCCCCAGCTCATATTCATTATATTTTTGAACAAAAGTTTGGAAAAATTTAGAAATAAAAGATTTCAGTCAAAATCAAGGCATTTTCCAAGTGACTGTAACTCCTATTGTGTTTTGATTGTCAAGGTATATGAAACTTCTCACTGGAAAACTTGCATGATGTCAACTTGCCAACAATTCTTTACTGTCAAAGCTGTAAACATGTTGGAAGCCTAAATTAACTATTTTGAATTAAGTATCTCTAGATTCATTTCTCATTACAACAAAATACCTCTTTCGTGTAAAAGGAAGGGAAGAAACTTAGAAGAAACACTCACCCTGACAAGGATTGCCTTGAGTTCTTCTAGAATATCTTGGTTTGTTTCCTCCACTTCTTTGACTTTCAACAGCAAGGTTTCACAGGTTCCTTCAAGAGTAGCAACTGCACGCACAAGTTGTTTCAGAGGGTGGTACCAGGCTCGTGAAATGCTGATCATCATCTTCACAAGGATATCTGACTAATCAATGATCACCGAACATCAAGTTAAAAAATTGAAATACACCAAAGTACACACATATATTTGTATGATCATGGGTTACTACAATATCTAGTTGTTTGAATGAGTATATAGAAAATGTTTTGGTACATAAAACATTATAAAATGGAAATTTTAATCCACAGACCTACAATTTGCTAAAATAAAAAATTACATCATATTTTTTTCTGAGACCAAATTGATCATATTTTTTTTCATCTACATTCTGCCATGCTGAACTCATGTGATCTTTTCTATTTTGTTATTTCTTTTGTTCATGAGAAATCAAAGCTTTGCTGATACTTGATAGGTGTCCACAGGACCTGATTTATATAAAAAGACACTAGTATTACTAGTGTCAAATGTCACAAATCATTTTCATATCAAAACAATGAAGTTAGTCACTCATATTCACATATCATTTTTATATTATTCTATGATATTAAAAATACAATAAAGCAACACATCCATAGAATTTTAATGGTTGACATTCCTTTCTTTCCCTGACCTTTGGTAGAGAAGCACATTTGTGAGCATCTCCACTAAAAGAAACATGATACAGCATTCCCTTTAACAACACTGATGTAAAACTCATTGGAATCTAGAAACACAAATATCTTCCCTCACAGAGACTGTATGCACAGTACCAAGATAACATGTAATATGCCCTCCAATTTAATCTACTTACTATGTTGTCTCTTAGCAACTTTAGTGGTAATTAAATTGGACCTTAGAGAGGAATCCAAATAAACATTCTACTATATATGTGTAAAGAACATCAAAGTATGAAGCAGGCCAAATTGTGATGGCAGAACAAGTTGCTGGGATTACTGTGGCATGATGATTAAGAATGATATCCTAAGGTGAATGAAGAACAGATTTACATCATTGCCTGCCATGCAAGTGGTGTAATAAGGGCTGTGTAATCCTTTGACAGTTTTCTTCATAATTGTCCTAATGATACATTTGTTAGAGGACTTTTATGAGGATTAAATGCATCAATGCAAATTTGAAGTGTCTAGCTTTAAGAAAATGTTTCCTCTTTCATCCTTCTCTTCTTCCTTCATTATAATCCCGTTTTTATTAATGGATATGGTTTCTGCCTAGGTGGTAGATGCTACTAATTAAATAATAAAAAACAAATTATGTATTTGATATATGTACACATATTAAGCTTAGTTTGAATTATACTGAGATTTCTTCTGGCAGCAAGTCACTGTAGATAGATAACAATTACACATTAGAGCTGCCAGGATGTGTAGCCCCATCAACACAAAGGCACATGATAGTTGATGAGCACAGCCTCTTGTTTAACTCATTTTCAATTGTAGTAGAAATGGAGGTAGACCAGTCAGGGAGTAATGCACAAGTAATGAAAAGCAAACAGAAATAGGATAGTACTGTATCTCAAAAAAAAAAAAAAAAAAAAAAAAAGACATACTGGTTTGTTAAGAAAGGCACTGTGAGTGGAGGTGAGTGGAGGGGCCTTTTTGTTATAAGGAATGCACTGTATTTGCATGTCTTCTATATGTGTGAATGAATGCATATTCATCCCTGAATGGTCAATTTAAGAGTAGAGTAAGTACAATCCTACAAGCACAGCACTGGTTAAAACCAAACCAAACCAAACCAACCCAACCCAACCCAAACCAAACCAACCCAACTCAACCAATCAACCAAACAAAAACTATCCTGGTTGTGGATCACTTATAAATTTACTACAGTCTGAGCTAGCATAAATTTAACATAATTAATATCATGTTATTGTTTTTAACTGTTCATTCTTCTGCATATTATTGTTGGATATATAAAGACCACTCCTATAATGCAGCTGTAATAACCTACAGCACAGTGAACCTTGTTTGTTGCTTCAGTTGTTTTAAGAACAACCAGAAATTGTGGGGCGGTGGGCTATAAGAAGCAGCTGGGTGCTTGGTGGAGCATAAGCCTGGAACCTCAGATCCTCATTGGAGTGCAAGAGTTCAGCTCTGCTCCTGGGCCCTGGTTCTTTTCATTTAGCTTCAGCTCACCACCACAGGCCCCCCACCCCCCTCCTGCCCCCCAGAGGTCTATGGCCATCAGTCAGGAGGAACAGGCCTCAGGCCCTAGAGAGATTTACATACTAATGAGATGCCTGAGGCCAGAGGGTGGAGCCAATTAAGCATTCATCGCCAGCCCCTCCCCCCTCTCTCCCTCCCTATTTAACTCAGTTATGCCCTGAGTTTCATGGGGGGTGGTGCATATCCAAATTCAATCATCATCCATCATGCCAATAAAGCTGTTTTGGAAATCCCGAACTTTTCCTGTGTGTTTATTGATGCCTGGAGAGCAACCATCATGAAGGTTGTCCCTGCATCCTGCCTGCCAGGTCCTGCAGCCAACACTACCACCTAGGAATGAAGATTTACTTGTGTCTGTTGGATTTTCTCAATGCTTGCAGGAGTAGCAAGTGAAGTAGTGTGACAGGTGCTGGAGTTCTTCGCTTTGTAAATAAGGCTATGAGCAAATTTTGTGTCCTAGAAATAATAAAACGTTTCAAATTATTGACGTTTCAAAAATAAATAAGTACAGTTATGATAATTACATAAATGTATTATATGGCTGTACAATTTATAAAAATAAATAAGCATTACATAAAAGTTGAATAACTAAGCAAGGAAAACCTACTTACAGTTTTTCCCCTTAGATATGCAGTTTCATTTACAAAACTATCAGTCCAAATCACCAAATGTTTGAAATGTTGGAAGTGTCTTACTTATAACTTGAGCTAAATGATATAGAATAATGTATCCATATTTATGTATATATATTTTTACTGTTGATCTAAGTTGATATATTTTTTTTAAATATGTATTTAAAATCATAACTCTCATTTACCAGTGAATTTTTAATACCATCATATCAAATTCATAATAAACTTAGAAGGCAATTGTGATAGTGTGGTCAAAATTAATTATAGAACTCAAAGAAAAACACAAAGAGAATACAGACAGATTGTATAGCCAGAGTAATTGGAAGTAGGCAGTGAGATTGTATCTCCCAGAAATGACAGGGTTATACACATGATACCACAACAAAATGTGTCTTGTTTATACTTGTTACGATAATAACATCAACAGACATGCTAAAAACTAAAGTGTTGGAATCTCAGTGGCCTAATAAAAAAAGTAGATTACCCTAGAGATGAAAACCTGTACTTAATTGTAGGACAGCAAAGCAAGATTAAATGTACTCACACAAACAATGTGTGTGTCTGTATTATCTATTAATATATTTTATATATTCATATATACTTGTTTTATTTTTATTTATTTAAATTTATATATTCATATATATTTAAATATATATAATATAAAATGTCTTGATATATATATCATAAAATGTCTTATATTTTCTATTTTATACATCATTCTATATCATTTAGCTCAAGTTATAAGTAAGACACTTCAAAATTTCAAACATTTAGTGATTTGGACTGATAGTTTATATATATATGTATATACATATATATACATATGTATATTTGTATATATATACATATAAGTATATATATACTTATATATACATATATATACACACATATATAAGTATATACATGTATATATATCACTTAGGTTTAACTCTTGTGACCTCATTTGAAGGAATCACTTATGTGATTCACTCTTTATAGCAGGGATATCTGAAGCTGAAAGCTTTTGAATGAATATAGGCTGAAAAAAACACTAGTGAGTTTAAAGGACAATGGGGATGAATATTCCTCACAAATCTCTAGGTATAGTCTCATGACTCCCAATTCTGTGTTGAAGTCATCTCTGTTTTTTCTACAGTGAGTGACTCTTATCAGACCCTGGGTCTCCACTAGGAAGACAACATATATTGATTCTAAACCATCTTTCCCTATGTCATTAGAAAATTGTCAGTGATAATCTATAGATAATTGGGGTTAACTAAGTAGCTTTTTGTTGTTTGTTCTATACTCAGTGTCAGATTAGTTCATTTGTAATTTCCCCATACACTGCAATGCATATATCTTATACTCAATTTCTGTTAAGTTCAGGATAATCATGGAAACTAGACCCTCCACACAAGACCAGGAAATCAGAGTTCTTTTCTAGCCTTACTTTTAAGACTTAATGTCTAAATTCAAGTTGAAAGATATTCATATTTTACAAAAATATAGCAAATATTAAAAAACATTTATTTATGAAATTACTTAATACCATTGTAAATTTTATAAATCTTTGAGATTTCATCAATTTCTCCATTCTCTATATACCATTCCTTAATATGTATTAGCTTTTAGAAACCCTATGAATGTATATTATCTGAAAATTTTCTATGATATGTTTTGATATAATTTGTAGAATTTTTGAAAGGCTCATTATAGAAGAAACTAGATTAAAATGAAGTACTTACAAACTCCTCAGACAGTTGTGTTGTGAGGTTCGAGATGTATTGAGCAGTGAAAATAACACTATCAAAGAGTTCTTCAATGGGTATCTCATTG
This sequence comes from Arvicanthis niloticus, assembly GCF_011762505.2. Classification (NCBI taxonomy): domain Eukaryota; kingdom Metazoa; phylum Chordata; class Mammalia; order Rodentia; family Muridae; genus Arvicanthis; species Arvicanthis niloticus. Next base: position 34,992,339 of record NC_047665.1, read on the forward strand.
TATTCTTCCATGTCAAAGCACACTGACATAGAGTACACATTCTCCCAAAGGAGAAGGTTTGACACTAGCAGCATCTGAAGCATCCCTGTGATAAAGAGAGAAATTGTGCAGCACCAACCCTGACCAGCAGGAATTAAGACAGGGAAAAACTGGTTCCTTCTCACAGCAGTTTACTCAGGATGCTTAGCAGTTGGTAGTCAAGATGGCAAGCCCACGGCAATCCTTTCCCTGGTGCAGCTTATAAACCCTGCCAGGAGCCCATGAACTCATGCCATGTATCATCTCTCCATAGGCTCATGACGCTTGCATAAGATCAGGCCATCTTGAAGCACAGCCTTCACACCTAATAAGGACTTGTTTATCACTCAGCCCTCTGGTGGCCATCTCCATCTTGGGGCAAGGTTCTTATGGTGCCTAACAAAAAATCACACCCAGATGATTCATGCAAACGAAGTTGCCAGGTTTAGCCTGCCTAGCAAGCTCTGTTCTGGAGGTCCTGTGCTGCATAATGTACTTCTGTATATCTGAAGTGGGGAATAATCTTTGTCCACTATAAAAATGGAGGTGGTATTTAAATTTCCCACACATATAGTTTGAAAGTTGGTTGATTTTCTCAATCTTTACTTGTTCTTGAAGTACTTTCTCATTTTATAAACAATTGGAACTTACATTAATTCTGATCCACAATATTTAGTCCTTCACATATTATAATAATTTGTTACTTGATGATCATTTTAATTTAGTCTCTAAAAATTTATCGTATTTTAAAGTAAATATCCAATGCCAGATTTTAATAAATGATGTCAAAAGGAGCATAGATATATTTCCATCATCTTCATTTCTGATGAGAATAAACACATTATTGCTGGGTTACTGGCAATGAAGATGAAGAGAATCTGGTCATAAATATGATTTCACAGCCTCGAGTTGCCAGGTCACAATGATTATCATATGCTCTGACAATTCTACCAAACCACTTGATGTTTTTACTCTAAACTTTATTTGTGAGTACACTGTATTGTTTAAATGTTATCAAACTGTATTGACTGTATAAGGTTGAAACATGGAAATGATATCCCTATAGTCCTATTATGAGTACTGTGAGAGTCAATATATCAACACCACAGAGTCATCACTTCATCTTATCACATAGTGGACACCTGTGGCCTTTCACTATGCATCTTTGTGGCATAGAATTCCACAAGCCCAAATTTTACCATCCAAGATCTTTTTTTTTTTTTAAGTACAAGGAATAACACTCCCTTGATTATCCTTTATCACATCACTACAGAAACCCTGGGAGACTTCATGTTATCTGAATATCTTCCTCTAAAACACTTACATTTAAATATTTTAAATTGATCAGTCATGATTTCATTGATTTGTAGGTTTAGGAATAGTCATAGTATTTCAGCTTTTCAATATGTACAGTCTCAAAAAGATTGAAACATGTAAATGGCATGCTAATATCTCTCTTTTAAAAACTATGCATTATATGTTATAATTATAATCATTCAAATGTTTATTAAATCAAAAGAATTAAAATTGTTCTAATGCAGTTCATGTTAAAATATGCACTTCTTTAACATAGTAAGTAATGTTTAGACAGTTAACCCATGGTGTTGGTAAAAATTCAAAAACATTTTTGTTCATGTGATCATTAATACATGAAAAAAACTAAGGATGAATGTGTATATTTGCGTTTACTTAACTATTACTGCAAAAATTAATGGTCACAATAAGCAAACAAACAAACAACAACAACAGATCATACGTACTTCCTTCATCAAGAATTATTATTAAGGAAAAAACTTGTTTTTTTTTTTTTGGAATATGATGTAATTATCTTAATTTTCCTTTCCTCTTAACCTTTAAGACCCAATATACTCCTTCTTTCTTTTTTAAATTCACAGCCTATTGTTTGATTAATTGTAATTATATGCATAGTGGCATAATGTGTATATACATTCATCTATAGAATCAGGTAAGTCTGAATGCATGTTTTCAGGGCTGATAATTTGGTAGGGCAAAACAATTATTGTGATCTTATTTCTCCTATTCTTTTGAACATGTGAGACAGTCCTAAAATATTTCTAAAACACAAATTATATTTTATAGGAACTTAATTTTTATACAAACTTTCACAAATACAAATGACATATATCTAGGTAAGTGCTAGTATTAATACCTAGAAAAATTAACTATCAATATTCTAAACCTTGAAATAGTCCAAAAATATATATAATATCCAATTTGAACAAACAATATTTTAGCTACAGAATAAAAAGAAGAGATCATTTAATTATACTAATTAGTTTTCCTAAATCATGATACAAATAAGAATTTAAATCATCTCTATACAAACAACCACAGAAAATTCAGGAATCTAAGAACAAGAGAAATAATCTTCCCCAAGGAAGCTCACCACATTGATCAGTAACCAAAAGCCAAATTACCAGCCCTCAAAACTTAAATGCAAGTAACAATATGTAAACTGAGCAGGTTATTTTTAGTAATATGTATGTATTCACATATAAATATATGCATCAAAAAAGCTACATATTTTAAGAAGAGCAATGAGAGTTTATGAAAGGAATTGAAGAGAATAACAGGAAGAAAGGAATATTCTAAGTATAATCTCAAAAGTAAAAAGTAAATTTGATATCAATAAAATTGATCATTGATCAATGTCAATTTGATATTTTTCAGAGGTGGATACAGTGTAAGATAAAGTAAAACAGCAAAGAACTTCATCTCCATTTCATAAAATAAATTTCTGGCTGCCATCAAATTAGTTCTCATGAATTATATGATGCATACAAAGACAAGGTGCTTGTTAACACAAGCCTGCTTTTCTTATTGATATGACACTTGCCTTCAGTTGAAATGGTTAAAGAAACAAATCTATTATTACCTACATTAGTCTTTATAACTGAACATTTTTTCCAGGTTCATGGAAGTGACAGTATACATATACGAGAAACCCAAAACCAAAAGTTCTTAGCTTCTACCTTATGGAGTATAGACAATTGAATCAACAAATCTTGTGTTCTAAATAACATATGATTTCTAAATTTAGCAAGCTAGCCATTTGATTTGGATAATGTCTTGTTTAAAAAGTGTTCTACAGCATTTTTCCATTAGATATCTGTAAAATTACCCCTTCTACCCTCATGTAAGTTAAGACCGTATAAAATGGCTCTGGATGTGTTCATGTTTCTCTCTCAGAGGGAGAATTCTCAATGAAAGTCATTGTCCTCAAAGACTTTGGTGCAATTACATTCTAAAAAGTTCTCTGTTCTCTCATGCTTGGTATCTGTGTGTGAGGCATAAAAAAATGTCAATTCACCACAGACATAGCACCAGTGACAGAAGTCAACTTGTGTACTACCCAAACCCATCTTGGTAAGATAATGCCTTGATAAATCTTACTTAGAGAAACATGAAGGTAAGTATACTCACATGAACATGGCTGACTCAAAACTGGCTGCATCTCTGAGAAGTTGTTTGCCAGTGTCCTTAGCAGCTCTGGAATGCTGCTTCACCTGAGTTCTGCCTTAAGTAAACTTTTGTATCCTGTGTATACAGAGAGACCCCAAGGGTAAGGAGAGCTGAAAGGCACAGGGAAGGAATCAATGTCTAGGTAAGATTGTCATTCTCTATTTGTCAAAGAGTATTTATACCCTCTATAGTGTTTCCACACCCTATGTCTCCAAGTACTGTTTTGCTTCTGGCCATAATATTTCTATCATTCAAATTATTTTGTAAATCATCTGTCCTGAGATGACTCATAGTCTCGTCTAGCAGGAGACACATACTTATTACTTAATACTTTTTCCTTAGTTCATGGTCTTATTGCCTTTCTGACACGTTGTCTGCAATGTTCCCTAAGTTTTCAGATATTATAAATACATATGATTCTTTTCCAAAATTGGACCACCACATTGTAGTCCTAGTCAGTTATTCTTGGCATTTTAACAATTAATCTTTTTTTTCAAACCATCAACATTGTAAACTGTTGCCTCAAAGTTTATGACAGTTTAAGTAATCTATAGAATGAAAATTAAATGTTTACAAGGCACACTGACAGGCATGCCATTTCTATTTACCATAATTCTGAATCTAGTACTATTGTTTGACTCTATGTGTTCCTCAGACCCATAGATTTTATTGTCCTGTAATGTAAATCACAAGTTTTCTCCTGGCTGGTTCACCTTGAATCACATAAGAGAGATGTTTCATTGCAATTATAACTGTTATTCTACTATTAACAACTTGACACACCTTTCAGGCTTGCTGATATTATTCTTGTTTTTTACTATGAGGTTTAGTCATTACTTTTTTTTAAATTTTTTATTAAATATTTTCTTTATTTACATTTCAAATGTTATACCGCTTCCTTGTTTCCCCTCTGAAAACTCTCTATCCCATCTATTCTCCCTCTATTTCTATGAGGGTTTTGCCTCTACTTACCCACCCACACTCGCTTCCTTGTCCTGGCATTTCCCTATACTGGGACATGGAACATTCCCAGGACCAAGGGCTTCTTCTCCCATTGATGTCCTATAAGACCATCCTCTGCTATATATGTGGCTGGAGCCATGGGTGGCTCCTTGTGTAGTCTTTGGTCTGTGGTCTAGTCCCTGGGAGCTCTGGGTCCTCTGGTTGCTTTGGTTGGTTCATAGTGTTGTTCCTCCTATAAGACTGAAAACCACTTCAGCTCCTTCAGGCCTTTCTCTGACTCCTTCATTGTAGACCCCATGCTCAGTCCCATGGTTGGCTGCAAGCTTCCACCTCTGTATTTGTCAGCCACTAGGAGGCCTCTCAGGATAAAGCTGTATCAGGCTCCTGTCATTAAGCACTTCTTGGCATCCACAATAGTATCTGGGTTTGATGACTGTATATGGGATGGATCCCCAGGTGGGGCAGTCTCTGGATGGCCTTTCCTTCAGTCTCTGCTCTACACTTTGTGTCTGTACCTCCTCCCAATGCTATTTTCTTTCCCTTTCTAAAAGAGAACAAAGTATCGACACTTTAGTCTTCTTTCTTCTTGAGCCTCATGTGGTCTGTGAATTTTATCTTGGGTATTCTGAGCTTTTGAGCTAATATCCACTTATTAGTGAGTGCATACCATGTGTGTCCTTTTGTGATTGGGTTACTTACTCAGGCTGATATTTTCTAGTTTCATCCATTTTTCTAAGAATTTCATGAAGTCATTGTTAGCTAAATACTACTCCATTATGTAAATTTAGACCTTATCTATATGTTCCTCTGTTGAAGCATATCTAGGTTCTTTCCAGCTTCTGCCTATTATAAATAAGGCTGCTATGAACATAGTGGATTATGTGTCCTTCTCATATCTTGGAGCAACTTTTGAATATATGCTCAGGACTGGTATAACAGGGTCCTTAGGTATTACTATGTTCAATTTTCTGAGGAATTGCCAGACTGATTTCCATAGTGGCATATAGATCACTAGTTGCTATGGTAACAGTTTTCCTATAATGGCCTTTATGGTGCCTATTGACAGCATGGATGTAGTTCAACATACTACAGGTTCTAGATCCCTCAAAGTCTAAATATTTTTTATTCATGAAAGCATGGCACATAGTTTCTTAACTAGTTAGCATCTAGTTATGGTGTGCAATCAACAAGAGTACCAATACATAGCATAGATTGTAGACTTTATGTGCCCTGCCCCCTTACAGCTAATCATAGGGGAGAAACTAATGCCAGACGCAGTAATTTTGCACAGTAATCTTGTATCTTCAAACATAGCTTTTCCCATGAATTCTGGGTATCTTCTTACCAATTCTTTAGTTTCTGTATTTGTTGTCCTTCAGACACATTTCCAAAACAGGGAGACATGGAGAAGTTGGAATTATACAATGACTATTTTACAGGTGGTGGCTAGATACAAGATGCAAGACAGTGCAAAATGTCATTAAGATTCAGCCTCTGTTAAGATAATAAAAATGTTCTTAGGCTGACATTTTATTAAAGATGTTGGTTCTAACAGCTTTTCTTTTTCCCCCCTTATTTTGAATAAAATATTTACATTTAGAATTTTATCCTCTTACCCCATTCCCCCCACCACCCAGGAACCCCTTATCCCATCCCCCCTCCTCCTGCTTCTATGAGGGTACGCCCCACTTACTCCCCACTCCCACCTCCCCACCCTCAGATTCCCCCCCCACTCAGTGTTCAGCCTTCATGGGACCAAAGATCTCCATTCCCACCTACACCCAAGAAAGCCATCCCCTCCTACATATACAGCTGGAATCATGGGTCCCTCCCTATGTGCTCCTAGGCTAGTGGTTTAGACCCTTGGGGGGGGGGGGATCTGGTTGGTTAGTATTGTTTCTCTCCTCGTGGGGGCACCCTTCAGCTCCTTCAGTCTTCTCTCTAACTTCTCCATTGGAACCCTTGATCTGATTAATGGCTCTAAAAAATTATCTTGATACTAAAATTTGTTATGAGAATTGTACATTGCAGAATACACAGCCTTGGTGTATCTACTCATCAAGCAAGTTATGCAGACCTGCTCAAACCTCTGAGGTCCTGGAATTCCAACTGGACGCAGTGAAGACACAGAGTCAGAGGCTTATCAATTTACTCCTCCCTCCACCCCTCTTCTAATATCTCAACGCCGGTAATCAGCTTAAAGAAGTTAATGAAGAGTCAGCGTCCCTATTCCCTGGGCTTGGGGACTAAGGTGGTTAATATTGGGCTGTCTTTTAGGGAAAAGTAGTGGCTTCTGTGGGGATAGGGTAGAGTAGCTAGGATTTATTGCATAGCCATAACCTATTGGTAGAAATCTGTATAATTATTATCAAGATGAAGTTATAATTTCTTAAATGGTACAAAATTTACTTTGATTTCAAATTTAAGGTTTTCTTTGGTACGAGCTTCTTATTGACATAAAAGTGAAATGAATATTGATACTCTCATAGGCATTGTGCCTATATAACACATTTAGGAATACAAGGCCTAGACCCAGTCCTTCTTTAATTTTTTCAACTGATTTGAGACAGTTAGCCTGTGGGTTAAGGGACTATAGCAAAATCATGGCTTGGAGTTTATTGTTAGGGTGTTTTCTATATTTTATTTAGAAATAGCTGAGTGGAGTTAACAGACAACAGTCCAGATTACCTTACATGGATAGTTGGTTTTCAAAACGGCAGGAGTCCACAGAATTGATGTTACAAACATTTCTGTAGTAATGTTCATTTTGATTAGAGACCTGTCTGCTCCTGACAGCTTCCTGTCTTGGATTCTAAGAAGAAATTGAGCATCTTTGGAGTTACTCCAGTTGTGGTGAGACAGCCACTAAGCAAGAATTGCCTCTTTTCATCTACAGACAAATTACTTTCCAGAAATGGACACAGTTGCAGAATAGTCAACTGATTATATCTGCCTAGACAGAGTAATCAGCCTTTAATAATTCTGCATCACTAGGTCTGTCAGATGATCCTGGGCCAGAAGGCTGAAGATCAGATGCTCCAACGTTTTGTAGTATAGGGAGTGTCCAGGTGTTCAGCGGTCTCTATAAATTGGCTAAGTTTTAGAAGCTATGCTTTGTGCTTCCCATAATTTTAGTTAACTCAGTCACTCTGGATTTCTGACAGGGTTGAAAACTTATAGTCCCATAGCCAATCCTGGCTCTTTACTTTGAGAGAAAAGATTTGAGTGGATGGTTTTCAGCTGACATTCATTCTAAAGCCAAGGAAAAAGCCAGGTTCAGAACTAAGTGTTTTAGTTAGGAGAGATGACAGAGGTTCTGATTAGTCAACAAAATGATGGACTGGGTATTAGGACTATCTTGTACCTCACTGGTACAAATTGGCATAATTATGCTCTAATTGTATTTTGAAAGAAAAGTTTTATTTTAACAGTAAGGGTGATATGTAGGAGGAGCTAAAGTGAGAGGTGTACCGAGAGGAAGAGAAGGAGTAAGGAGAGGAGGAGAAGGAGAGGAGAAGCTAGGTGATGAGAGAGAGAAAGTGAGGGGGGATATGGAGGCTGTTGTTCAAGTGTCTTCACCTATCAAAGATAGTTGATATATCTAGGATGGGTATTAGGTTTCACTTCTGATTGAGCATTACCAAACTTACAAAGCCTTTGATTAACATTTTTAAAAAGTGTTGAAAAGCAAAAAGAAAAAGGAGGCATGGGATAGGGGTTTTCTGGGGGGGGGGGAATGGGGAAAGGGGGTGGCATCTTAAATGTAAATAAAATATCCAATAAAAATAATAAAAAAATTATTCTTAGGCTATAATACAATACAAAAAAAGGTCTCAATCATGTATCAGCTATGTCCTCTAGAGAGCACAAATTCATCATGGATAAATTTAGTTGTCTGATTTATTTAGTTGTATATAGACTATCATTCTTTTGCCTGAGTCTCTGTTTCATCATACTGGTATGTTACATGAGCTGACAATTTGACTAGGAGGAAACTGTAGAGTTGGTGCATATGCAGTAAGAAGCCAAAAAATTTCACAGCTCATCGCACTCTCCAAAATCCAATATTACTCTAGCTTCATAATAGATTTTTAGTATGTTCTGGATCTGATTATTGGCTATTGACCAAGGCTGTATGTGAAAAGAGTCCTGAGAAAGATTGAGGTCAGCGATGGTGATTCCCCCAGAAATTCTTTTATTGTTAAGAATAGTTCTCGCTATCCTGTTTTTTTTTTTTTTTTTGTTGTTGTTGTTGTTATTCCAAATGAACTAGCAGCTTTATTTTTAATAGCCAGAAGCTGTAAAGAACCCAGATGTCCTTCAATAGAGAAATGGATACAGAAAATGTTGTACATTTACACAATGGAATATTACTCAGATATTAAAAACAATGAATTCAAGAAATTCTTAGGTAAATGGATAGACCTAGATAATATAATCCTGAGGGAGGTAACACAATCACAAAAGAACACACATGGTATGTATTTGCTTATAATTGGGTATTAGGCTAAAAGCTGGAAATAGCCAAGATTCAACTCACAGACTACATGAAGCTCATGAACAAGAAAGACCAAAGTGTGGGTGCTTTGGCCCTTCTTAGAAAGGGTAACAAAATACTCATGAGAACAAATATAGAGACATAGGGTGGAACAGAAACTGAAGGAGGGGCTGTACAGGGACTGTTCCACCTGGGTATCTAACCCTTGTGAATACACCAAAGGTAGATAGACACTGATGTAGATGCCAGAACGTGCATGCTGACAGGAGCCTGATATAGCTGTCTCCTTAGATGTCAGCCAAAGCCTGAAATATACAGAGGTGAATGCTCACAGCTAACCATTGAGCTAATCATGGGGTTTCCAATGAAGGAGTGAGAGAGAAGACTGAAAGAGCTAAAAGGGTTTGAGGCTCCATGGGGAGAACAACAATACCAACAAACCAGATCTCCCTGGGTGTAAACCACCAGCCTGAGAGCACATAGGGAGAGACGTATGGCCCCAGCTGTATATGTAGCAGAGGATGACAGTGTCAGGCATAGGTAGGTGAGGAAGTCCTTGGTCCAGTGAAGGCTGGATGCCCCAGTGTGTGGGAAATTGTGGGTAGAGGGTGAGAGTGGGAGGGTGGATGAAGCATATCCTCACAGAAGCAGGAGGAGGGGAGATGGATAGGGGTTTCTGGAGAGACGGAAGGGCATTACATCTGAAATGCAAATAAAATATCCAATATAAATACATTTTAAAAGGTTTCTTTATCTATCTCTAAGTGGAAGAATGCTGAAATATTCAAGATATATGCAGATCTTATTATATCCTACCCACAATGTGCCTGATGTATCTATAATAGACAAGAAGGACAGTCTATGACCCATCAACTGTAATCCTCAGTACCAGGCCAGTTAGTTTGACTCATGATCACACTAAGGTATGGTGTAGACTGTGTCCTATTGATGTTTATAATTTGAAGGATGGCCCCAGGCAGGAACGGAAGATTACTCTTTTCCCTACCAGATTAGTCAGAATGTAAAGAAAAGAAACTATTTTTTTTACTAATTTATTTTCTAGCTTGCATGGGAATCAGAGAAACTCATGCTTTGGGCTCATGGAACAACTTGCCTATGAATAGTTTGTGTTTAGTCAAGAATTAAAAAAAACTCATAATCAACTGGTTTCTATGGTTTGAATGCAGAGAATTTTTTTCCCTGATGCTCTGAGAACAGGAAGGGAGGAAGTATCTAATATTTGCATATAAATACATATCGGTCAGGGGGTAAAATAAAATATGGGGTGGCTTTTGATTTTGACATGATTATTACTATTACTTACTAATTTTAGTATGTATGTGTGCTTGTGATTTTGTGTGTTTGTGGCGTGTGTGTGTGTCTTCATAAGATAACTATAAATCTGACCATCGAGAACAAAATATACAGTTATTTATTTCCCACAGCTCCAAGATAAACAGAAATGTAGAAAGAATACAGATTGTTTACACTATTAAGGTTATTTGGTCTCCATTCCTTCTTGGGTATGTGTGTAGAAGTTTGTAAATGTGTGTTTTTGCAAATATATGGGAATGTGTGCACATGTATTTCAAAATCAGAGAACTATAGTGTTGAAATGTCAATAGGTAGCTCCTAACTTTTTCTAATTTTATTCTCTGGAGACATCTCTTATTTTACTCAAGACTCATCAGGTATCTTTGTGTTCCTGCTTTCCTAATATTTAGATATTAAGGAAAAGTCACTGCACATTTATTTTATGTGGGACCTGGGATCAAATTAGATCTTCATGCTGGCAAAGCCAGCATTTATACACTCATCTATTTCCTTAGGCTCATTCTGTAAAACTCGTAAATGTTAAATTAAGTTAGAGAAAAAAATGTATTATGTATAGAGCTTAATTGGAAATCATGGGTTTGTCATGTATATGACCCATGGTATCATTAAGAGATTAGCAGTCTAAAACTGAACTTAAGATAGAAAATACATATTTTCTATTGTACTTTCGACCCAGAAAGTCATATCTATAAGGACTTTAGTGAATTATTGAGAATCTGGAAGACATCTTGTATTGTAGCCATTATTTGACCAAAGAACAATAAAAAAGCTAATGTATTCTCTGCCCATTCCCTGCAACATCATTCATATTTATGTGTTTCATGACGAAATTCTTACATTTTTCTATCTTTAAAATCTTCATATGATGTATTTTTCCAAATCATTAGACATTATGTGCATTTCCCTAACTTTGTTAAGCTTTAGAAGATCAAACCACAACTGAGTTTGGTGTGAATATACATCCTGCACATGAAAGCTACTTTCTGAGTTACCATGAGGAGTAGCTATTTCTTACTGAAATTAGTTGTGTGTGGGGTTCTCAGTACGCATTACTGGAGATAAGATTTACAAGCAGCAAGTTCTTTACTCACAGGGCTGTGAAATTGGATGTTTAATTTGCACTATTACAAATGTTTAAGAAAATTTATTTCACATCTAGAAATTATCTTTTTGCAGGAAATAGGGAGAAAAATTTGAAGAATGAGTGTTTACCCTGCTATGTATGGTCTTCAGTCCCATACAATTTTTCCCTGAAAGTCTTTTGTCCTCAACAGCATAGCATCTGGAAGAGCACGTAGACAGTGCAGGTACCTTCTGTTTCTGAGCCTCTTTCAAGGCGTGGGAAATACTAATGGTCACTTCCAGAAGATATTCCAACTAAACAATCATGAAGAACATCTCATTAAAATGATCAAAACACAGCATGGTATATACATGTGATGGCTGCGTGAAGATTGTGAGATCTAGTATTGATTTGTTATAACCAAGCATATAGAAAGTCTATTTGATATGTTATGTGCACTGCAGAAATGTCAATTTTCTCTCAGACAAATGGAATTTGCTAAAACAAATAATAATTAACCCTTAATGATTTCCTGGTTAATGTCAAACTGGTTTTGATTTGTTTTCAATAAACCTGCTACAATCTGAACTCTGGGCGAGAGTGTTCTATTTGATTTGTTCCATTGAGAACCCAAGTATTTCTTAGAAATATAATGTGTTTACAGGACTTTACTGAGGTAGAAGATGGAATAGATAGTATCCAAGTGTATGGTCAGTGTCCCAAAGCACTTTCACACAAACAAACTAACTTCTCACTTATATTCACTTGTATTTTATATACCACTATGGAATATTAAAGTAGAAATGCAACGAGGAAAAAGATACATTCAGAATTATAGTGCTCTCAGTATAGGTGACTTCTCCATTTTGCCTCTAACACAGCAACCTACTTTTGAGAGGTATTGGAGAAGACCAAATGTCTCAGTGTTGCTCTTAATGCCAGGATCAGTAGGAAAAACAATGAGTTTTTAATCTAAGTCTGTGATCAGTGCCAGAAAAATATGATTGTCATCTCTGATTTACATTCCCTTTTGCCATGTTTGTTAGTTAGTCTCTTGGCAATGAAAGTGAAGTGCCAATGAAATCTCACAGCACATTTTACAGGAAACTTGTAAAGCATGCGAAGAAAAAAAACAGGCCACGTGGTCATAGCAAAATCTACTCCCTCTATCTTTTCTGCCAAGGGATTAAGATTGAAGGCTTGAGGTGAATAAATCTCAGATTCATATTTTATTTAGGATTCATGTGATACAATCTCTATATAAGCTTTTGAAACCTCAGTTTCTTATGGTTCTTATAATACCATATATTATAGAACTTTAAGGATTAAATGAATTGGTACCAATGAACTATTTTGTGACAATTCTAGATAAGTATATTTGAGCAAATGCTCACCTCTTCCTACACAGCTTCTTCATTTGTCATTATTATAAATCACTCTTTATTCAGGATAATAGTTTGTGTGTAGATTACAGGTTCTAGTAATAAACATGAAGGAGAAATAAATTACATAATACATACACACACACACATATATATGGCACATACATAAGAAGGTTTTGTGAATCATACTCAGATTGTTTCTGAAAGACACAGAACATATAACAAGAATTTTACATTATAAATAATGAGATTTAGAGTCCTCGTCATAGTAAAAGTTATCATTAGGGACACGATCTGGTAGAGAGAAGAGCTCTCCTTACACCCATTTTCACTTGACGTATAAGACAAGGTATTACAGTCATGGGGGGCTTATCCACATACATAGGATAGTCAAACAAGAGTATCCAATTCAGATTAAAGCATTTCGGGTAGTATTAAGAATGCTACCAAGAAAGTATCCTGGTAAAATATTGTGCTCTTCCTTGACAACTTACAACATTGCTATCATGTGATCAAACCTTTGTATTAGAGTGTAAATTATCAGCTGTATGATGTGATTGTCTCCATCTGTGTGATTTCATTCTCTTGTATCTGAGATTAACACACCACTATATTTCCATAACAACTACCTTGTGCATTACTTCTGTTGTCTTTGTAAAAACAAGGAGGTAAACTAACTTTTGCCTGATGAACTTGCTTTCTGCTTTCTGGAATAGACATGGAGGGAGTGTGGCAGGTACTTTATCAGAGTTTCTGTCAAAGTTATCATACCATACTTAAAAAACTGGAAGGATTGAAAAGATTTGATTTCTTAGGGTGATATATTGAATTAAAAGATATATGACTATATTAGTCATGTATTTTGTAGGTGTAACTTTTTGGCAGATGATATCCAAATAGAAATTCAAAAGGAAAATTTAAGCAAACACTGTCTACTTTTTCTTCCCATTAGATAATCGATCTAATTTTTTACTTTCCAAAACTCTTCCCTTCTTTCCTATTCTGTTGTTTCCTGCCCTTCCACGATATTGTTTCAAAACAAACCACTATAAAACATACATACTCTCAAAACACTGAGAGTTTAAGCATCACTTTTTTAAAATTTGCAGTGAATACTATACCATAATTCATGCATACCCATAGTTATAAATAGCTGGTCCTGTTGCCACTCAGTAATTTATTTTCTTTAACTAAGCATTGTAAAGGAAAATATTTACTCTGAAGTACAGTGGTCTCAACCTTCTTAATGCTATGACCCTTTAATACAGTTCCTCTTGTTGAAGTCACCCTCAACAATAAAATTGATTTTGTTGCTATTGCATAACTTCTATGCACTGTACTGAATTGTAATGTACATATCTGATATACAGGATGCCTGATATGCAACCCCTGTGAAAAGTTGGTTCAAAGCCTTTAAGGGTCTCAAGCAGAGGTTGACAACCACTGCCCTAGAGTCTCCAAAAACAATGAAAGACTATTGCCATTGTTGCTAGTTGTCTCCTTGAACTGGATGCTAAGACCCTATTCCTTGAGATGTTCTATACTTTGCTTACACTACTTGAAGAAATAATTTCAAGGCAATGCACAAAGTTTTTCCTCCTTGTTGCCTAGCTCTTATATCACTGGAATATGCTACCAGATTGCTGGGAAGAATTATCACTTAAAGTCCTACTTAATTGTGGACTCTGCAAGCTTCATAATGGAAGTGACAAACAAAAATGTGGCACAAATTAGTTAATAATAAAATCATATTTAAAAAAATATTATTTTTATTAAAGATATATTTTTATGTGTTCTGATGTTTGTTTTTCTCCCATAAGTTTTCCCAGATCCTCCTCATGTCCCCACTCACACAAATCTACAGCATTTCTTTCTCTCTAATGTTAGAAAATAAATAGAAAACAAAAGGAAAAAGGCTAAACATAGCATTAAGAGATTAAAAATCTTCCAAACACATCATTAAGTTTATTTTGTCTTATCTACTTTCTGCTGGGCATGTCACCTGCATTGAGTGTTGTTTGTAAGTCTAATTAGACTCCATTGGAGAAGACTAATTTTCTTTTGAGAGCAGTTATCAATATGAAAATAGTTCATAGATTAGGAATGGGGTCTTGTGTCCACTTTCTCTCTTAGTCCTGGGAGTCTAGGAAGCCCATCTGGCTTAGACCTGTGCATGATGCCATATGAGTCTCTGTGAATTAGTATGTACGTCAGCCCTATTCTGTCCTGAAATTCTTATTTCTTTGGTGTCTGCAATTGTGACTGGCTCCTACAATGTTTCTTCTTCCTCTTTTACAAAGTCCTTAAATACCAGTGGTGTGGGGAGAAGGGGTTGTGTGTGTGTTTGGGGGAGGGGGGTGATGTGGATTTGAAGAGAGATGCTCAGTGGCAAAGTACATTTGTTCTTGCAAAAGGTCCAGTGTCTTTTCTCAGCAACAAAATGGTGCCTTACAGTCATGCCTAACTATAGTTCCAGAGGATCCAATACCATCTTCTGACCTCCACAGACATTAAACACACATGCAGTTCACAGATACGTCTGTGATTCATGCAAGCCAAAACTGATACATGTAAAATATAATAAATAAATAAAAACTTAAAGTAAAACTTAAAATCAGATTTCTTATTAGTCTCAATCACAGTTGTTATTGGGAGCATAGATAAAACCTTTGAAGAGAAAATTCATAGGCCTAGGTAAAGAAAAAATTTGCCATTGCCTTAGTAAATAAGAATGCTATGGAGGCTAAGGTGCTTATTAACATTTTTATTTATAAGATTAGGTTATTGCTGCTGTCAAATACATTTGAATGATATATATTTATTATTGTTGGTGGGGCTGTGGTATCTATCTCTCTATATCTATATCTATCTATATCTATCTATATCATCTATATCTATCTCATAAAACACCAGTCATGCTCTGTAAACAAGTATAAATAAAAAGATATAAGGATTCAATAACCCCATTGAAGTTATAAGACCATTGTCAAATAACACATTATCTCCTCTAAAGATGAATATCCATTGTGAAAGAGAAAGCAGAAATAATATGAAGGGGGAGAGTGTTGTGTAGATGCTTCCTCTGAGAGAAATATCATTGGATATAGAATATCCAATAAAGAGAAACAACATAATACTTTCCAGTGGGTTGTTTACATAAAGGTAAAACAACACAATATTCCCAGGGGAGGTGGAACTCTTCATTATGCATAAGTGCTTCATTATATATGAAAAAATTAACTCGAAGTTGTTTTGTGAAATCAACAATACTAAACAACCACGAATTGCTCTCTTCTTAAGAGTTAATGAGAAGTTAGACCGGAGAATATCATTCTCTCTTTAGTCAAGCCTCAAGGAAGTAACAGAAGCACGTTCAGCAGCAAGTCAGAAGCAGAGATCATACAATCAAGCTGATAGAAGAAGGAACAGGTTAGATTGTCTACAAGTCACTGAGACCAGCTAAAATCTAATGTAAAAGCAACAGCAGCTCACCAGCCTAAAGAGGATCAGACCAGCTGAAGTACCTGGTAAAGATATCCAAGCTGTCCAACCTCCTGCATGCTGTGCAGTGTGGTTGTGCCTCCCTGCTTCTGTGTCACTTTCACCACTATATGATTGGCTTTGGTGATGGAGCTGTCATGCAATAATTTCTGGGCCTTTAATTAACCCAACAACCAAATTAATATAAACAACACCAAGAAAACTAATTCATTCACCAAGTTGAACTTTAGTGGTATCTGTACCTTTGCTTGCCTTTTAATGGTATCTGCATTGCTTTGGCTTTCTTTCAAGAGAGAGTAGATATGTGTCTCAACATAAAAAGCCTGTCTCACAACATTCACAACAGTATGTTATTACATGTCTCTCTATGTGTATACAAGTATGTATATGTATATGCACACTCATTCTTGTAGAGGTCAGAGAACAACATGAAAAAGTAAGGTCTCCCTTTCTAATATGGAGGCCCCAGGGATATTCAGTTGGTCATAATAAGAAGCAAACTTCTTTACCTATTCAGCCATATTGCAACCCTCACAAGTATGCTTTTATACAGTTGTGTTAACTGAGCTTCTCAATGAAAAATATCCCTTGAATTCAGTGTACAAACCAGTCCTTATTTCGCTCGTATTTCCTTCCTTCCCATGATGAGTCAGGCAACCTATTTCTTAAAATATTTGATCATGTCATTTGTTTATACATTACTTTCTAATTCATTTTATTGTTTTCTTTTGTCTTCATGTCTCTAGAGTCCAATTTACTTGTGATTGTTCCTGATTTTCTCTTATAAGAAGCATGTCTATTATCTATGGTGTCTTTTAAAATGATATTTCACTTTGGGGAACTTAAAAAGCTCTTCAATTTTAGCAATCTTTAATAAGAAATATTATTTTAGAAGGGAGTTTCTAAAAGTTCTAATTAGTGATAAGCTGAGGGACTATGTAAAAGATAGGTAGACAGAGAAAGGAATGACAAGAAGAAAGAAACAGACAGACTTTGGTCCACAAATGAACTCACAAGTTCCTGTCCAGTGTACCAACTTCCTCTGTCTTAAAGTTCCAGTGACCATGTAGTAATAACACTGGCTCAATTTCAAGCACTCATCATATGGGTCTATTAGCACTTTCCAGATCCAATTATGGAAAGGAAAAATTTATAGCAGGAAAAACTTAAAGACATAAGTGATTAAGGCTGGTGCTGTAAATAAATGGATTGTTTTTTTTCTTATTTTAAATTATCCACAAAAAAGTGTTAAAGAAGATGCATCAATTGCAACTTGTTAATGCTGGACAATATTAATTTTTCTGTTGTAGCATATTACATATTTGACTGAAATCATTTGACTACATCATTTTGCTTATATTTTGCTTAATTTGCTTGCACTATTTTTATAATTTCTGGTAAAATGCCAGTAAAACATTGGAATACAAAGTACAAGCACATTTAGATAAAAGCAATTTCTACTGCCTGGTTTTAGTGCGTCTGTTTCTAGAAAATAAGTATAGAAAATTATTGGTGAGAGTAGATTTCCATTAGAGAGTAAAATTTATATCAACTTTGAAATTATAGTAAAGGTAATACAAGAGAGTAAAAGGGGGCTCACAGGTAGAGGAAGGAGAAAAGTTAGAGAGGGGATAGGGATATTATAGGGAGGAATAAAAATGTTTAGAGCATATAATGTGTATTCATGAACTGTCAAATGAAATCAATTAGTATACAAGTTTGCTAGAGGAAGATATCAGTCATCAACTTCTAGTCTCCAGTACAAATACAAATGCATGACCACTTGCTAAGTTCACCTAAACACACACACACACACACACAGAGAGAGAGAGAGAGAGAGACCGACACAGAGACAGCGAGACAGAGACCGCGAGAGAGAGAGACAGCGAGAGAGAGAGGAGGTAAATTTAGTTTTAAACTTTCATATCATGTCAATTACTGATTCATTTTTTTCTATTATTCCTTGTTCCTACCACACTTTGACTTTATACTGCACAAATATTTTTAAAATTTTTGTTCAGTGGCAGTAAACTAGTTGAACTACTTTTAAACACAACTTTCTCTTCAGGTTGAATAATTACAATATTAGTTACTTTTATTTATGTGAGTATTATTGAAAGAGGTAGAGAACGATTTTCTCTCAGATTATTATAAATAGAGAAAATAATTTTGAAAGTAAAAAAAAATGGATGAAAAGTATGCATTTTGGTGGTGAATGCAAACTCATTTATTTGAATTTCTGGTTCTTCTTGGATGTATAGTAACAGTGGAGAAGAAAAATATTTAATGAGTCAAAGAAGAGGTCAGCAGTGATCCAATACTGCTGCCATCCTACTGCTGTAGAGACCTGCAGTATGATATTCCTGCATTAGTAAGTATGAAGCATTCAGTGAACAAATGCTTACTGCAGCAGAAACTAATCAAGATATTAAAAGTGTGGGCATTAAAGAGGAGAGAACAGATGCTCACCAGGGCAAATCCCCTGATAAAGAACTGTCTCTTTATGTATGGACATTGGTTGTGCTTGGAGTATAATAGTCTGCCCACAACAGAAACACTTGATTTTCCGAGGAATTTAAGTGGAGCCTTAGTCACTTTATTTATCACCTATGTAATAATACAAGTTTGTCATTTAGCCTTATCTAATGAGACCTGAGAAGGGCACAAGCACTGATATTTAAAAGAGAGGAAATACATAAACTTCAAAAGAACAAATGGAATTTGTATTCCCTGATATGTGACATTAATAACTGTACCATGAGAAAGGGTGTCAAAAAACTTAAATATGAGATGAGTTAGTGTTAGACCAATACTAATTTAAAGCCATGAAATATACAAAATATGTCTAAAATGCCAATATAGAAGCTTAAGATTGAATAGTTATTTAAAAAAACTTCATAGATACATCATGCATGTATCTTTTTTTGTTTGTTTTGTTTTTTGAGACAGGGTTTCTCTGTGTATCTCTGGCTGTCCTGGAACTCACTCTGTAGATCAGGCTGGCCTTGAACTTGGAAATCTGCCTACCTCTGCCTCCCAAGTGCTGGGATTAAAGGCATGTGCCACCAATGTCCAGTTTCATGCATGTATCTTAACAGCCTGCCAAGTATTTTAAAAGACACCAAATTCTACACTAAGATCTACAGGCAACTAATAAATGTTGGCGGTCAGATAAATATTTTTCCCCAAGTAAATGCAGACCAATGCACTGTTTAGTACCAAATGTTCAATGTTAAAAACATACATACCAGTAACAAATAACATACAGACTAAGTAGATTATATTTAAGATTATCAGTATTTATGTGCATATACTACATATGTGCATATGATACAAATTAATAAAAATGTGACCATGAATTTTACAGAGAGGAGAGAATATGGAAATGCTCGATAGAATGAAATCAAAGGTTAGATTTTGCAAGTGTGTGTGTGTGTGTGTGTGTGTACAGATGTTTACTGTGTTTAAGGATAGTTCAATTGTATATCAATCGTGTTGTCTGTCAAGTGACTTTGAGAAAGTGTTCATCACCTGTGGTTTACTTTTTTAACCTATACCCAGATTTCCATCTTCCTGGCAGAATGGACCTACTGATTGCTAGAAACTTCTTGCTTAGTTTCTAATATGTTCAGCCATCTTCACCCATTGTGACCAATACCAGTACTCACTTGACTTTTGTAAACTACATGTATTTGTGAAAAATGTTTAATATGAATATCATAAAATCATTACTACATTTTATATTATATACCCATGAAACATTGACAAATCTCACTTTGAATTTAGCATTTGCAAAGAATCAATTTATTTTGAGTAAGATAACAAGTAAATCAAGAAAGAGACCAAAGACATAGAGATTCATTGGTGCCTTGAGTTTTAGATCATGAAGGACCTTCTCAGAGACAGAGGACAGGGATGGATGCTCAGCAGTTGTTGTTGTGAACATCGCGGCAGTTCACGACCTTGAGAAAATTGTCAACCTTATGTGTATCTCTGCGCATACACCGATACAGGGTTCTAAGAGCACTGTTTTTAGTAGATTCATCAGGTGATTTCAAATCTGACCACTCAGACCAGGAAGTATAGTCACTTACAATAGCTCCAGGGTGAACCTAAACAAAGAAAAAAAGGATTATTTATTTTATTGGTATTACTTGAACACATTCCATTATTTAATATGAGTGTATAAGTATGTATATGCACTGACAGCACATTTGCAGGAAAATATGTGTGTGCATTAGGAGATCAGAGGTCAACATTGTTTAAAATTCCACTGCTGACTTTTATCTTTCTAGATTTATAGTGACTTAAGAAAGATTCTTTCATTCACCAAAGACATGTCTGTGATATCTGTCATGTTGCCTTCTTAATGTTTGGACAGTAAGGAATACTCACTAGATTTCTTTATTTTTATGTAGATTCTGAGATCAAGTTCCTTGCTGACAAAAAAGACATTTCTACACTAAACAAACTTTATTAACTTCATTCTCTAAAGCTGATAAACATTGAATTGTGATTGTTAGAATATTTATTAGTACATAGCAGGTTTGTCATTCATATGGGCCAAGGTATTATGAAAGCATTAGGCCTCTAAAAGTAAATATGGTACAAGAATACATGTTTTCTGATGTGTCTTTGGTCTTAGATGAGGTATGCTCATATTGGAGTGATGGAGAAAAAGAAAATGTTTGAGCAGTATTTGTGTATTTGGTCAAAGGACAGTGAAAAGGAGTAGGATTTTCTATATTCCTAATGATCATTCATATTATGGTTTTACGGACAAATTTCTCTTATTATTCTATATTTAAACTTAACCAGTTCTCCATATTTTTCCAAAACTTTGAATGTATCAAACATATACTAGAGGTGTTAAGGTTTAGGAGTTCTAAGGCTGTTATCAGATATTCTGTGTTAGTCAGGGATATCTATTTCACCTATTGAGGCTACTTTCTGAGTTATGATGAGAAACATCTACTTTCTATTGAGAGGTCTGATGTGTGTGATTCTTAGTAAAGATCCTGAAGAAGATTGTATTTATAAATAGCAACTCCTTATTGGCAAGGCAGTGACTTAATTATATAACACACACACACACACACACACACACACACACACACACGCACACACACACACACACACCATATGAGTAGGCTTACCCTGTTGATTATGGTCCTCAGTCCCTCCATAAGCCCTTGAAGTTTTTCTTCCAATTCCTTTGTTCTTGACAGCAGAGTATCAGGTACACGTGGAAGAGTAGCCACTGCTGCCACCATGTGCTTCAGAGGCTCTTCCCAGGCTTGTAAAATAGTGATGGATACTTTCAGAAGGTCTTCTGACTAAACAATCAAGATTAATTAATTAATTAATTAATATAAGTAAAATACACCAGGGGTTGATACATGTGTTGGCTGAATGAAGGTTTGTGCTCCAGCATAGATTGATTATGACTAAACATCTAGAAAATTTTTTTAGTATATGATGTTCAACATAGAAATAATAATATTCTGTCACAGAATTACAATTTGCTCAAATAAAAGTTATTTTCATTAACAATGATTTCCTGTAAATCATTGTAAATGAAAATATGTAACACTGATCATGTTTTGTTTTTACTGTGTAGGCTACTGTTTGTAGTCCAGCTGAAATTGTTTTACTTGAGTGTTTCCCTTGTCCATGAGAAACAAAGAACTGTAAGTATTGACTGAACACTGTAGGTATCTAAGTGATGTCAATACTGTCAGAGATTCTGTGGCACAAATCATTTTCATACTAATGAACTTATTGCTCATTCATATGTCTACTTGTTCTCTTTATGTCATTGTAGAATATTAAAATAGAAGTAAAATGAAGAAAAGAAGACATTCAGAATGATAATGGCTTCAGTATACATGACTTTTTCCCCTTTCCTCTAGCAGAGAACTCCAGTGTTTGGTCAGGTACTGGAGAACAATGGTTGGGTGTTGCTACTAACCTCACCATGGAACTTTGATCTTGTAAGTATGTGCTCACTCCCTAAAAAAATACATGAATACTGTATCTGATTCAGTTTTTGCTTCCATGTCTGTTAGCTACAGTCATGGTAATGAAATAAAAAAGAAGTGCTGATGGACATTTTACAGAAAACCTATAAAGCATGTAAAGAAAAAATGTAGGCCAAATGGTGATAGCAAAATCCATTGCCTGAATCTTTGAAGCCTAGCATTTAGGATTAAAAGTTTGAGGTGGATAAATCTCAGATTCATATTCTATTTAGGATTAATGTGATTCAATCTTTATGTAGCCTTTTGTGGCCTCAGTTCCTTATGGCCCTAATAATGTCATGTATTAAGTAACTTTTTGAAGATTAAATGAGTCAGTGTTAGTGGACTGCTTTCTGAGGATTCTAGATATGAGTAAATTCTCACGCTTCCTCCACCTCTTCTTCCTTCCATTGTCATTACTCTACTCAGACTTTATTCAGGAGAATAGTTTGCATGTATGTTTCTGTTATTAGTTATGCAAATTGAGGAGAAGTAAATTACATGCTTAAGAACTGCACACATAAGAAGGTTTGTGTTAATCATATTCAGTTGGTATAAAGTATAAAGCAGTTATACTTTAGCAAAGCAGAGATATGTAATCCTCATCATTATCATGAGGAATATAACATATGTTGAGGAAACTTTTTTCACTTGAGATATAAGAGGATGCTAAGTAGTTATTGAGATCTTCATAAATAATGAAAGAAAAATAGGACCTACTTTCAAATTAAAAATGAAGAATCATTGATCAATAAGTAATATGTCTCCAGATGAGAGTTTAGTGTAACTGCAACTCTTCCATGAATAAATAATTGTAAAATAAGCCAGGAATGTCTAAGTCATATTAAAGCTTCTCAGCATATATTAATGATTAATTCCACAGGAAATGTGATAATAAAATATGATGCTCTGAATGGTCAGTTTATTAACCTGCTATCATATGAAACAAGCATTTTTCTTAAGACAAAATTATCAACCATAAAACATGATTGTCTGTCACTACTCCTTCGCTTTTTTTGTATCTGAGATGAGCTCACTTGTCCCAGTAATCACACACAGCACAAGTATGCTGTATATTAATTCAAGTTGGTTGGTTCTTTGTTTGTTTGTTTGTTTGGTTTTTTGTTTGTTTAGGTGTGTGTGTGTGTGTGTGTGTGTGTGTGTGTGTGTGTATAGCAGAAGGGAAACTTACACTTGTCTGGTGGACTTGATCACTGTTTTCTGGAGTAGGAATTGCAGCAGTGTGGCAGGGGGCAAACATCAGGCCATATGTCCGAGATGTCCTACCATACTTCATATCCTGGAAGAAACAGAAAAATTTAATTTCTTAGAAACAAGTATTGAGCAACTACATTAATGGCCACATTAGAACTGAATTTTATAAATTTTACTTATTTTAACAAATGATAAGTATATAGAATTAAAACAGGAATGAACTAAAGAGTACCTACGTGCACATTCTGCCTATTGTATAAGCAATCAAAATTTTAAACTTTCAATCCTCTTCCCTCCTTTACTATTTTATTATTGTTTTATTCTTTGTCAATGATATTGTTTAGATATAAAGCACCAAAATAAACATAGTCTAAACACTGATGGTTTAAGCATCACTAATTTTAGGTTTGAGGTGAGTGCTATAAAATAATACGTGCATTTCTTTCCATAGTTAAAAATAGCTGGTCCTTTTGGCACACAATTATCTTTTTCTTTAACTAAGCATTATAGAATTAAATAATTACACTCAAGTCCATAATCATATATCAAATGCAATCATAAAAATCTAGGTGTATTTATTCTAAGGCAATATTTATCAATGGATAAAAGAAAAATTTAAAAAGTATTATTTAATATTTATATATTAGTCAATCAAAGGCTGTAGTCACTGAAGTAAGTTATTATTTAAAGAACATATTTTAATACTTGTAATCAGTAAAATTGCAGAAGTGTATGAAGTCCTGTACAGTTGAAGTATGAGTATAAGATATGGAATGAAATCAACACTAGAATGAGATTGGCTAGGAGGCTGTATATCTACTGCAAGTCTAAAGATATAAGCTACATATTTTCAATTTTTCATGGAGGTTTCTTTGTTTGATCCTCACTGATTTGTGCTATCCCAATCAACTATGCCAACAAGGAATAGAGAAGTGTCCTTTTTAAAACCTGTCCTTCAATTTAAATGATATAGTACTCCCGAAAAAAATTAAAACCAGCAATTCAACCCTCATCATTGGTGTGTTTGAGTAGATTTCCTCCTCACATGGTTTTCTAGTTTAGTTTTACTATAATTGTACAGAAAATCATAAGGCAACTCCTATAAAACACAAATCTGCAGAACACTGAGTAAAAATTGTCACATAGGTAGGACCACTTTACAAAAGACAGAATTTTACAGTGTACCAAATTGATGCTTTTTGTACATCATCTCAAAAAAAAAGTTGTTAAAAAGTTCTTTAATAAAAATTGAACATTTACTAGTTGCTTTACATGTCTCATTTTTCACTAAACTCCCCTATATCATTGCTCCATGTTAAAATATCTGCTTTTAACTTCTAAAATCATCTGATTTGAAATTTGTCTCATGATGGATTCTGTTTGATGGGTAGGGTTTGATGCTTGCTCATTTGAAATAGAAACCAGGTCAAGAAGACCACAAGAAAATCCACAAACATGGACTCACAGGGGCTCACTGAGACTGAAATGACAATCAGAGAGCCTGCAGGGCTCTAAACCTAGGCCCTTTGTATATATGTCATATTTGAATAGCTTGGATTATTTTGTTGTAGTTGTTTTGTTCTGTTTTTTGTTGTTTTGTTTGTTTGTTTTGGTGAGATTTCTAACAGAGGGAACAAAGACTGTTTCTGACACTTTTGCCTGCTTCAGGAGCCTTGTATTACTACTGGGATACCTTGTTCAGCTTTAATATAAGTGGAGATGCCTAATCTTATTAGAACTTGATATGCCATGTTTGTTTAATATCCCTGGGAGGCTGACATTTTCTGAAGGGAAACCGAGGAGGAATGAATCCAAAAGTAATAGGTGTGGTGATGGTGATGGAGGAGGTGAAAGATGGGGAAAGAAAAAGGTAACTGAAGTCAGAATATAATATATGAGGGAAAAATAGATGATAGATAGATAGATAGATAGATAGATAGATAGATAGATAGATACTTACAAATTCCATGAACACTTTCGAAGCAAGATCATGGTTGTAGTGTGACAACTGAACCACACGTTGGTATAGGCTTCCAGTGGACACACCATAATTTGGTAAGGAAGTCACCTGCTCCCAAAGAAGCAAGTTTGACACTGCCAGCAAAAGGAGTGCTCCATCTATAAAGAGAAATGACACTGAAATGACCTATTTAAATGACACTGTGGAGGATATACTGTCTTTTCATAGTTTTCTGTGATACCATACTTGATTCTGTACAAGTGGAATCTGAATTCACTTTGCCCAAAGAGAACACATAAGTGGGTAGAGATATTTCTCTCACACACAGATTAAGAAGTAGGAGGATTACCTCAGCTTGGGTTTGCCTTAGCACAGCTTCTCAAGTTTGTACACACTGAGATTAACACTGAGATAGAATCCTCAAGCCATTCTCTGTGTACTTTAAAGAATTGGAAATTTATGTTCATTCATCACTTCATTAAATAAATTTTAATTAGTTCATTAATTGATATTTCTTGCAAATACCATTTGAAACTTGAGGTGACTCATTAAATTAAGCCTTTTTTTTTGCCATTTATTGCACATACTAAATTGGTAGTCACAAATATACTATCATTGTCTACCTAAGATTCCAGAACCTAACTCTTCCTCAGGTAGAATTATGAGCAAAGAGTGATCTAAGCCCTCACACCCTATAATGCTACTGCTTCTTTCTGTGACTAACACAAATAAACCATTGACTCTTATGTTCTCAATAAAGTTCAATTTCTCAACTTCAGCAACAAGATCATTTTTTGTTGTCTTGTGTCTTGTTCTGTTCAATATTGTAGAACATTATAACAGAATGTAAATTTGAAACCTGTAACCATGTTCGTCTTTGACCTTGTGTCAAAGAAAAATTAAAACAGTAAGAAAATGCAAAATGTCTATGGACTTTGCATTTGCAACTTTCCTCAGACACGGTAGATGTCCCTAGAAAATCATCGATCTCAGAACTGATTCAGCAACTCCTGACAAAATTTTAATTCTCATTTCAATGTGGATATATATCTGGTTAGTCATGGAAAGCAACAGTTCTCCAAATATTACAGCACCTAAAACAACAAAGACTGTATTCTATTCAAACCATCATCATGTGAAAGCATAGTTACGAAGCAGAATGTGGGTGCAGAGCTACTTACAGAAGGAGCATGGTTGGGTCAAAGACAGCTGCATCTCGGAGGAGTTCTCTCGAAGTGCTGACAACACCAGAAGGCTGCTGCTCCCCAACGAAGTGCTGCCTTCCCTCAGCTCTTCACCTCCCATATATACTAACAGATTCCCTCCAAGGTCATGCAGGTCACCAGGCAGAGGGAAGTATGTGTTTTGTCAAGGTAAAGGTTCTTAGATTATATCCCTGTAGGAAGTACAAAAATATTCCTCACTGTTGTCACAGTCCTGTTTCTGGATGAATTGTTTTGCAGTTTGGAAGATTGTCCAGGGTTCAAATTAGATTGGAAATCACAAAAGTCATCTCAGGTCCATAGTGACTCAGAACCAGTTGAGTAGGAAAATATATTTCCTCAAACCTTTTCTCTAGATCAAAGTTCTCTATTCTCTCCCCTGTTCCTGTCATCTGTTAATTCCCCTATATGTTTCAGGTGGCAACTACACCCCTCCATAAGTTCTATTTTAGCTTTGGGCTGGCATATCACAGCAACATCCAATTATTCTCAGCATTTAATCAAAAGATGAGTTTCTGTCTATAATCAGCAAAGTTTATTAAATGTTTCTTTTTCGCAATATATATATACTGTGCCAGCAATAAGTGGACAGAAAAATCGGTTTAATAAGTACTTTGATAGCCATATGATGCGTGTTTTACAAAAGCTGATGAGTCTCACGTAGATGGTGCCTATGACCTCAGAAGCATTGTTTTTGCAACATTTTATAATGTACCTTTCAGATTGCCTCCTCCTATAATGGTTAGCTTTATATAATTTCACAACTATTTCTTGAAGACATAACCCATTGCCACTTTAGTAAAAATATACATGCATTACCAGGTGCTTGATCACTCTACCAGGTTGCTGAGTAATGAATGATATTTGTTGATAATAATCATCGGTGATAATAGGCTACAGAGTACTTATTGACAGCAGCCAAAATATTCCTTGCCATGTGTATCTGAGGTGTTTAGAAGACTTGGTATTTTGACCATTGAATCAAGAAGTGCAGTATTATAAACAGTAGACTATGCATTTAAATCTGCTGAGCAATCAAAGGTTTGTCTAGAGTAGGATTCTTTCATGTCCACGTTTTCAAATACTCAAATGAAAGAAATGTAACCTTTACATTGGCTACTATTCAGTTAGCTTCTCAGGGTCAGAAATTGTGATGTTCAAGTTTGGTGGGCATCTTCTACTAATGCATTAAATTCTATTTAGCTTATTTTTCTTGAAGGTTTTCTAAGAAAATAAGTCATATAGAAGAAACATTATATCATGGAAAGTTTGTAGACTAGACAATTTCAATGAGCCACTGATGTTGAGAATTTGTAGGAGAATTTAAAAAAATTATATGAACGTGTAATAAGAAAAGAAGAGGTCTCAAAATTTAACTAGGCTTGAGCGTTCAAATATAATAGATCATCCTAGGTGAAAGACTTAGTTCTATTTAGTTGTCTATGTGCTACCTTCATTCTGTCTGAGACTGTTTCTTATGCTGTCTTCTGCCATGGTGATCTCTGAATAGATGTAGTTGTGCGACATAGACCACTAAGGTAGCAAGTAAAACAATAGAATATTCTGTTTTATCTACTCTGATTGCCTTTCTAGTTGTCCTAAGGATTCTGTGAGGGCACAATTTGGTTTGGCAAATATAAATTCTTTATTCTCTTAAGGTTTAACTCAAGACGTTCAAGAATGATTCAGCAATTTTAACTCTCACATTTTACTGTGTCTCATAGTAATCCAAGCCCTATTTACAGTTCACCCTCAAGCAAATAACCCTGGAACTGCGTCAACTGCATATCTACATATCTTGGTCACCTAAGGTGTAGTTATTTCAGAGGAAGAAAGCACGTAGTCCTTGCAGTCATGCAGAGATAACCTTGACTCTTTATGACGGGCTGAATTTCAACTCAAATCCTTTACCATTTGCCTACAGTGACTTTCTTGATCAATCTTTTCCTTTTTTTTTCTTGTCTGTCTTAATTGCTTTCTTATTCACAGAAACCAAGACTTCTTTAATCATCACTCTGTGATTTAATTCTTTGTGGGGAGGAGATAAATTTTAAACATAGATAGTAATCACAACTCTTTGTCAACCATATTGTAACCTTTTCGTTGAAAAAAAAATGTTATTATTCCCTCAACTTGTGTAGTTTTTGGTATCTACAAATTGAGACAAGAAATTTTCATTCACTTTCTTAAGGGGGGAGAAGAACTCCGTAAATACAAGAATTTGAAATTCCTACGAAGAACCATATGTGTCTACAGTACGAAACAAGACAATCAGGAACCGAAATCTTTTAATCTACAGGAAAGGCAGGTTAATATGGTTAACAATCTTGCCTGAATATCACTAACACTGTGAAGTTTATAAACTGTAGGATATGTGCAGGAAAGCATAGAAGAAATTTTACTTCTCTCTCTTGTATTTAAGTCATCAGGGAAAGAAAACAATGACATTCATATTATTTTTATCAGTAAATTTTCCATGTTTCAGGAAAATTATAAAACCCCATTTTATGGGTTTATGCATCCACACAGTCGGCCCATTGACCATTTTGTTAGAAAAACATCCATCAAAAATAAAATCTCATAGCAAACTGGTCCTTGTAGTTGGAGTATAGAAAATCCATTCTAGCTATTGTTGGATATTTCCTGGTGCAATGATTTGAGTCTAATGTTCTTATATTTATATAAAAGTATATTGGATAGATGAATAAAAATAATAGGGGATAGTTGATTTTGCTATCTCAACTTTTATTAGATCTTTTTGTCTCTGTTTTTTAAATAGTGGTGTGTGTGTGTGTGTGTGTGTGTGTGCATGCACACACACACACCAGTGCATGTGTGGACATAGGTACACAGTCCATAATTCAACCTTCTTTTCATCTTTTCATTTTTAAGAATTTTTTACTTTGTTTTTAAAAGTTGTTGTATTGGTCTGAATCTCATACTTTAGGACAAAGTGGCTGGAGGGTGTTACCCTGGATCATCTTGTGGCTATCACATCAAGATTGATGGATTTGTCAGTATACCAGACATCTGTCTACACTTCAATACTAGAGATTAAATTTATATCTACATGATGACAGGGAAGCAGTTTATGAACAGATCTGTCCCCTTGGCCTGTTGGTGTTCAATATAAAAAATACTCTGATTGTAGTTACTTTGTGGATTAGACAATTGCAGAGAATGCTTTAGGTCTTTTAATGATTGATTTTGTTCTCTTTGTGACAATTTGTAGACTAGCAACATTTCATAATATGTGAAATCATTTCCTGAAGAAGAGATTGTCCATGAGATAGGAAATCTGAGGTTTTGTGATAGAGCACTTCCTTGTTGGATGCTCAATAGCCTCTCTGTCCGTCCTGTGACTAGGCTTTGTTTTATCTTTGTCTTCTCATTTGTGGTTTCATTACTTATGTATTCATCTGAGATGAGTTTACTATTATGAAAGGTAGGGCATGAGCCCTTTTGTTACAACCATTTTCTCTGAGACTAAACTTTCCATCATGTTTCGCTTCTTTGGGTATGTGAAATGTAGCATGGGTATTCCATACTTTATGGCTAATATCTACTTATAAGTGAGTATATACAATGTTTCTCCTTTTGGGCCTATGTTACTTCACTCAGGATGATATTTTTGAGTTCCATTCATTTGCCTGCAAAATTGTTGATGTCCTTCTTTTTAATAGCTGAGTAACATTCCACTGCATAAATGAACCATATATTCTGTATTTATTTTTCAGTTGAAGGACATGTCTGTTGTTTCCAGTTTCTGGCAATTATAATAAAGCTGCTTTAAACATAGTAGAGCTTATGTCCTTTGTGATATTTTGCAGCCTCTTTTGGGTATATACCCAGTAGCAGTATAGCTGGGTCTGCAGGTATAACTATTTTCAATTTTCTGAGAAACTATCTGATTGATTTCCAGAGTGGTTATACACATTTGGTAAATATTTGTCTTACCTTCCATACCACCAATATAGGATTGTTCCTCTAACTCCAGTATGTGCTGCTACTTGGGGTTTTTGATGTTTTGATCAGCTATTCTTATGGGTGTAAGATGGAATCTTAGTTGTTTTGATTTTCACTTCCCTATGACCACGATCCTCTCCCTAGACCCAAAGAAGCCAAAAAAGAAGGAAGGTCCAAGTGAGGATGCTTGAATCTCACTTACAAGGGAGAATAAAATAGACATAGAAGGGAGATCAAGAAAGGGAACTGGATGGGATAGTGGATAGGTAAGGGAATATGAGGGAGTGGTTAAGATCAGCTATGGGGATTGACAGGAGCAAGATCAAAAAGCACCAGGAGAATGAATGGAATTCTGCAGCTGTCAGAATTGGGGGAAGCAGGTACCTCTAGGGCATGCCAGTGACCTGGGATGAAAGAGGCTTCCAGAAGTCAATGGGGGTGACCTTAGCTGAAACTTATAGCACTGAAACTTATAGTTCAGCATATGGAACCTGAACAGGCCATCTCCTATAGCTAGGAAGGACTCCAAAAGAAGAAATAAGTACAATAACCTACCCACAAAATCATCAGCCCAAAATTTGTCATGTCTCAAAGATGTACAGGGACAGATATAGCAGAAAATGATTGACTGACCTTGAAATCCACCTCATAGGCAAGCCCCAGTCCCTGACAGTATCAATGATACTCTGTTATAGTTGCATACAGGAACCTAGCTCAACTGTCCTCTGAGAGGCTCCACCTAGTAGTTGACAAAAACAAATGCAGAGACCCATAACCACATATTGAACTGACCTAGGGGAGTATTATGGAAGAGTCGGGGGGAGGAGGATTGAAAGCCCTGGGGTGGATAGAAACTCCACAGAAAGACCCACAGAGTCAACTAATCTGGACCCTTGGAGGCTCTGAGACTGAACCACCAACCCAAGAGCATAGAGAAGTTGGACCTAGGTTCCATGTATATATGTAGTAGATGGAGAAAAGGCTATCTCTAAAGCTATTGACTGGATGTGGATCCTATTCCCTTAACTGGACTGCCTTGTCTGAGCTCATGGGGAGAAGATTCACCTAGCCCTAAAGAGACTTGATATGCTATGACATGGTTGTGGGGATATCCCGATGGTCCTCCATCATCGGAATAAAAAAGGGAGGGGGATGGAGGGAGGGACTTGTGAGGGGTGACCGGAAGTGATGGCAGAGATCTGGATATAAAGTGCATAAATACATACCCATACATGCATACTCATACATATATACATATATACATATATACATATATACATATATACATATATACATATATACATATATACATATATACATATATACATATATACATATATACATATATACATATATACATATATACATATATACATATATACATATATACATATATACATATATACATATATACATATATACATATATACATATATACATATATACATATATACATATATACATATATACATATATACATATATACATATATACATATATACATATATACATATATACATATATACATATATACATATATACATATATACATATATACATATATACATATATACATATATACATATATACATATATACATATATACATATATACATATATACATATATACATATATACATATACACACATACACACATACACACATACACACATACACACATACACACATACACACATACACACATACACACATACACACATAGACACATATACACATCATATACACATATACATATATACATATATATGTATATACATACATTCATCCATAAAATATACATGGAAAATAAACCTTCCCTCTTTAATTGAAGAAACTTCACATGGATGCTAGATATTTAAAGGGAGTTGATGAAACAACATGGATTCTAAGGGGAGAGAAACTTTCTACCACAGAAGAAAGTTAATTATGCCAAAAAGGATTCAATATATTCAGGAAATATCTAAACTTGACTAAATTAATTAGGTCTTTTTAATCCCACATATTTTAAACTTCCATGATTCTGAAAGATATTTTCTAATGTGCTACGTTGCCTGGAAGGAACACAGACCACCTGATAATTAATTGGACAAAGGAAACCTGAACTTATTTGCTTAAAAAATAGAAAGGAAAAATAGAGACAATGTGAGCTCCCTGGAAGAGGCAGAAACAAGTAAGTTTCCTGGGACAAGTTGAGACAACTAGGGTTCTAACTAGTTAATCTTTGTCAAGTTTTGAAGTGTACTCCAGGTTTCTGGTTTTCTTGAGCTGTTATCCATTCTATGTGGGCTATTGGTTATGAAGCTGTCTATGAGATATTTTGGCTATGTGAATAATTCTTCACTTTTATTCCTATAAGTGACACCAATAAAATTGAGTCGTTCACCTATTGGAATTTGTTATTGTCATTTCTGTCTGACACTGGATCTGAACATAAGATGAGTAGTGTTTCTTCCTTGTCTCCCCAGGAATAGCACAAAAATAACCCTCAATTATTTAATATTTTGATAATGATGAAGTACATATTTCTTTGGATTGGATAATAAAAGGAACTAATATTTTGTTGTTTCTATGTTCCTGATCTATGTATGTGTTTGTGTTTGTATATGTGTGTGTGTCTACTAGATATGTGTTTTATATATATCTGTCCCCCAAATTTTTCATGAGACAGAATCTCTCATCTATCCTTCAGATTAATGTTCCCAGAAGGCTACCTGGTACCACATTTTGATGCATGAAATATATAGAAATAAATCCTGTATCAATATAGAATGGTCATGTTTACTGAAGGACTTTCATTCTTTTGGAAGCTTCATTTCATGTTCAGTGGTAAAAGATATTAACAACCTTTGCTAAATATAAATCATGGCTCCTGCTATAATAGTGGGGAAAAAGTGTTAGACAGTAACCTTGTGATAGGATTTTTTGTTACTCCATATCATAGAACTCATACCTGGTCCCATTAGCCAGAACAAAATCATATGAATGTCTGTGCTGCATGTTCTAAAGGAGAACATAATCTTAACACACTGGTAATTTGAAATGTTAAGGTAGTACCAGTTAAGTTCTTATAGCTATTGTGACTGATTAGAGCATATCTCAACCTTCATTAGACAACTTCTTTTTTCCAGTATATGGATATTTATACAGAGACCAACAATTAATCAGTGTGCAGAGTCAGGTGTCTGAGTTATGTTGATGGGTTACTTGTATCATATACTCTACACACAAGGCTCAGGAATTATCAGGGGAGAAAGATTGGAATGTTTTATCGAGGCAGAGGCAGTGAACAACTATAGAGAGTTAGTATTTCCTTGACTTCATAGAGTCATTGGATATATGAATTCATAGCATATTTTGACTGCATGCTTATAACCGAGAGAACATTAAACCTTCCAATCTGCAAGGTGGATAAGGACTGAACCAGAAAAATCACAACTGCACTTAGGCAGCTTTAGCGATCAATTATTTTGAGGGTGAGAACTGAATGTGCTTCAATGATACAGCCACCAAGATGCGATCCTTGCTCCTTAGATGATCCTCTTTAACTGTCACCTACAAGTAGCATTCACTGAACTTCTGAAACTACTAACATGGCACATGCGCATGGGAGGAAAGCAGTAGGTTGGATTAAACAAGCTGTCAGAGAAGAGGAATTTGGAAAGATTTGATTTAAAAAGTATTAAACTTATGTCTGAAATTCTACAACAAAAATTATAAGAGCTTTGCTTATTTTTTTCATATATGCTATGAAATTATAAAACTGCTTCAGCAAATATGATTCAGAGTCTGAGCATGCCAATTTGAACAATCATAGAAAAAAAGTGTTATCCTCTATGGACATTGGAATATTGTAAAACACACTTTCTTCCTCAGTACAGACAAAATTCGCTTTGAATTAAAATTTTACAACCAGTATTTCATCCATTCAGGAAGTACTAGAATGCTCCTTGTCACAGTCCCGTCTCTGCCTGGATTGTTTTGCAGTTCGCAGTAGTGTCCAGGGTTCATATTATTTTGGAAATCACAAAAGTTATCTCAGTGCAATGTGACTCAGTTCCAGGTCAAGCAGGAAAATAGACTTCCTGAATCCTTTTCTCTAGATCACAGTTCTATATTCATTTGTCCTATCATCAGTAACTTGCATGAGTGTTTCTGATGGGAACAAAGCCTTCTATATTTTGAGCCACAGTCAATTATACTTAGCAATTTATCAAAACATAAATTTGGTGAAGTATCCTATAATTTCCAAAAAAACTTTGTTTTTCTCAAAGTAGATACTTGTCCAGTATCTGCTTTCTTATACAAATGTTTAAAAGACATATTTAATCCTTTAGTTAACTTGAAAACATCTGAAATTATGTTGTGTTAAATATAATAGGTAACTACTACTCATCCTTTAATTTCTACTTTGCTTCTTTTCCTAATGATTTTGTAAATAATAAGTCATGAATAAGGCATTACATTATTAAAAGTTTGTATATATTGACCAACTTCAAGAGAGTAGACAATGTCCTTGAGGTTAAAATTCTCTATTTATGCTAAGAAAATTTATATCAAGGTACAATTTAGTAAAAAGAGACCCCAAGCTTTAACAAGGGTTGAGAGATGAAATAGATTACCTGAGCCTGGGTAAAAGCCATTGTTCTATTCAGTTGTCTGGATTATGTACCCATTTTGCCCGAGACTGGTAACATGCTGGTATTTGGCATGGTACTGACTAAAGAGAGTCTGCCACACATACATCATTAATGTAGTAAAAAAAAATGACTGTTTCTGTTCTGCTACACCCACTGCCCCACTTGCTACCTTATGGGTTTTGAGAGATCCTGGATGGTTTGGTGTCAACTGGATGCTTATTGTACAAAATGTCAGCTCAAAGGGCCCAAAGATGCAGCAGAAGTTTCAACTGTACCACTGTTTTATTTCTCACTTTTCTTACAGTAATACAAATCCCACTTACAGTTTACCATCAAGCAAATCTTGATATATATATATATATATATATATATATATATATATATATATCTCCAAATGTCTATCTATGTATCTCATTTACTGTTGGTGTACTTACTTCAAAGGGGAAAAGTGAACAGTGATTCAGAGATTACTTTGAATCTTTATAGTCTTCTTGATCTCAACATTTTTGTAACCATTTACCTTTCAATGACTTCCACCATGATCCCTTTTCTTTTCCCTGTCCTTCTTCTTTGCTTTTGTACTCAATAACCCAAAAACTTATGCTACGGTATCTATTATTCTGTGAGTGAATTCTAGTATGGGCAAATATATTCTGAGCACAGATATTATGCTCCACCACTTGCCTAACTGACTGTCAGGTTTTTCACAGATGACGTTGAATCAGCTATGTAGCTGCTGCTAGACAATATAGCTGACATCCAAAAAGAGATAAGAAATTTTTATTATCATTTTATTAAAGGATGGACATTATGAATCCATAATATATCAATTTTCTACATACAACAAAAGTGTGTCTACAGTACAAAACAGTAATCTTATGGCCCTTGCTCCTAGAAAATGCCAGTCTCATTCACAGTTCCATTTTGATATA
This sequence comes from Arvicanthis niloticus, assembly GCF_011762505.2. Taxonomy (NCBI): domain Eukaryota; kingdom Metazoa; phylum Chordata; class Mammalia; order Rodentia; family Muridae; genus Arvicanthis; species Arvicanthis niloticus. The sequence continues at coordinate 35,028,536 of NC_047665.1, forward strand.
ATCTATCATGTGTAATGTATTTTGATAATCTATAGAATGTATGCAGGCAAGGGTGGAAGCAGAATAATGACATGTCTATCCCCATCAGTTAAGTCATTAGGAAAAGAAAGGAATCAATGCCCTTCTCTTTTACCAATATTATTTTCTGGGTTTTATGGAAGACATTCAAACCCATACTATCCCTGTATAGATCAACCTAACTTATAATGGAGAGTTTATTTCTAAGCCAGTATCTTACATTGAATGATAAAACCATATTACTAAGGCAAATCAAGGAAGAATTTGTTGACCCTTATATTTTCATGTTGTTAGACTTTATAATCATCATGATGGGGAGCATGGCAGAAAGTAGGCACTCATCACTGGAGCAGTAACTGAGAGATCATATCTTTAGACAGAATCTCTAAGCAGAGACAGAAACACTGAGTTTGACACGGGTCTTTGGAAACTTTAAAGCCTACCACAGTGTCATACCGTTTTTGGGGGAAACCAAACATCATACTCATTTTCAAAACATTTTAAATAACCTTGAAAAACTATTTACATACATGAGCCTATGTGAGCCATTCTCATTTAAGCCAGCAAAATCAGCCTTAAGGAAAACTCATGGCAATCTGGCCACACTGGTTACAATGTAGGAAATTTCAGTATCTGGTAGGCTTTCCCATGTGCTATGATGTCAAGATAAGACTGGACTAGAAGGTTAAAAGAAATAAGGATATCCTTTGATTTTGATGTAAACTCTATTATTTCTAGTATCATATATATGTGTGTGTATGTGTGTGTGTGTGTGTGTGTGTGTGTGTGTGTTTGTACAGAGAGGTCAGAGAAAAACCTGGTAATCATTTTCAGAAATGGTGTTGACCTCCTTTAAGTATGCTTTTTACCTGTTCTGAATCTCATGAATTAGGATAAACTGGCTGGAAAGTGACCCAGGATCTTTATGTTTCTGTCTCCAAGTACTAGGATTCAAGAGCATGCCAGCTTGCCTGGTATCCATATTCCAATTCTGTAGATCAAACTTAGACCCTCATGATGGGAAGAGAAACAGTTTATCATTAGATGCATTCCTTTAGACTTCTGGTGTTCTTCATAAAGAATATTTTGAGTGATGAATTTCATTATTTAGACAGGTGTAGGATGCTTATTAGATCTTGATCTTGGTTTACTTTGTTTTCTTTGTGACAATTGTAGAACATGCACACTTACCTGTTGTTCCATTTGGTGAAGGAGAGATTAACTATGTACAAGAACATTCATGTTTGTGTGCCACACAACTTTAACAGCCTCTCTGACATTACTGTGTTTAGGTTCTGGCTTTATCCCAGTCTTCTCATATATGGTACCAAAAGCATGCAGCCTGATCTGAGATTGGTTTCTCTTGTGGAAGTTAGAAAATGAACCCTTTGTTAAACCAATTTCCTCTGACACTAAACCTTCCATGTTGGAAGGAGGCTTCTTATTATGTCAGAGGTTAAAATGCAAGGAAGTGGAACAACAGGGTTTCTAAGGAATGAGACATATTTTGTCCTGCATCAAAAGTCAATATGCTCAAGAAATAAAAATTCAAATGCTTTTTTTTACTTGAATCTGGACAAAGTAATTAAGACACTCTTTCCATATGCAAGGATTGCTGAGAAACACTCTTATACACTTACTCATGAGGAGCTACCTAAATGAGTAGCAGAAGAGCTATACTACGTGAAAGGAACAATGTAACTTACATGGAAGAGCCACACATGAGCTAAACTGCTTGGAAAAAAGGAAAATGAAGATATGTTGTGGTCCCAGAAAGAAGAAAAGGCCAAAGGGCTGCCTGGAAAGGTGACGCTCTAAGCAGTTCAGCTCCCTGAAATTTGTAAATTGTGCTCTAGTAAATAACCAGATTTGGTGAGCTATGATCCATGGTAGAATAGGATTTGATTGATGCTTCTATGTGAGTATCACAGAGTTTGGGCTTAAGATGTAAGTTACAGGCATATTACAATCTGGAAAAATTGTTAGACATGTTGTCTTTCATTTTGTCCATTGGCTTCCTGTCCAGACCTCAGAACTCTATCAGAAGTGAATCTGAGACTTGGATCTCTATAATAATCTTCACATTGTTAGCTGTATACTTTCTCTAGATTCACCTTGGTTTTTGTTCAGCATCATCTATACTATTAACCTTAATATATACCAAATTGTATATGTAGATATCATTCCCAATTTATGGGAAAGTTCATAGAACACATTTTTTCTTCTCTCTTTGGCCCTTCAGTTTCCATATTATGCACTGACTTGTTATATTAGACAGAACCCAACTTTTCTTTGTTTCTGTTTGACTGAACATCTGTCAATCTTGATATAATAATGCCACTGCTTTAAAAGCAATCTTAGAATACTATATAAGCTCTGGTATGTAGATACATTCTGGCTTGAAATTGGGTGGTTATTAAATTTCTCTCAAATATCCTTTTCCATACTTCCTTTTAAAAATGTATTATTCTTTTATTTATTTCATCCTGAGTGCAGTTTCCTCTTACTCCCCTTCTCTGAGTCCCTTTTCTCCCACCTTACCTATCTACAGTTTCATTTCTCCTCTATATCCTGTTTCAGGCCTCCTAGGGATATCAACTGAACATGGCAAAAATTACAATAAGACTAGGCCTAAACCTCCATATGAAAGATTGGACATGATGTAAAGCATTGTACTTTTGAAAAACATGCCTGAAAACTACATACCACCATATACCACCACTGAGAGACGTCTCACTATTTTTTGAGCATGGAAGCCATTCAGCATGATGGGAGTATAGAGATCAATGATTCTCAAACTTCTTAATGCTGCAGCACTTTAATACAGTCACTCATGTTATAGTAAACCCCCAACCATAACATTATGTTGCTACTTCATGGTAACTGAACTGGAAAGATGGGAGGCAATCATTCCCATGAAGAGAACATCAGTTCATTGCCCTGTGACAAAGAGTCAGCTCTGAAAACATAATCCAAATATCTGTATGTGGAATCAGCTGGTTATATTTAAGAACAAATGCATATAAAAACACATATTCAATAATATTTGGTTAAAAAGAAAGCCATGAGTGTAAAAGAATAGTGGGAAAGGGTAAATGGGAGATATGCATGCAATTAGCAGTTATTGCTCTAGATAATTTGAAACTTCCAGACATTGAGACAAGTGGCAACCTTATATGTATTCCTGAAAAACATTAGAATAGGTTATAAAGACAAAAGGTTGAATGCCTTTATTGAATGGCTGCAAATTATCCAGTTCCAACCTAGTAGAGTAATCATTGTCTTCAGTTTCATGTTGAACCTAAATATCAAAAAGACAGGTATTATTTACATAATTAATAATTATTGGTCCTTATTTTCTTGTATATCTGTATTATGTGTTTGTGTACATTTGTATGTACATGGATGTGAATGTTTCTATTTGTATGTCCAAACATTTTCATGTATCAAAGCCAAAATATAATAAATACAATAGCCAAATAAAATAGAAAAAGTGTTTATATATTTTCTCATGTACAATTGATAGTAGATGAAGTTTATCCATGGGGGAGTAGATATATGAAGAATCTGAAAATTATGCTTTGATCATAGACATGATTTTAATCAGAGAGCAATTGAGGGGATACTCTAATTTCTATTAATCCATTGAACTTTCCTTTCACTGATGTGTACTCTATAATTTTGAAGTTCTACTAGAATTTCCTGATTCTTTTCCACCTTTCAAATATATATATATATATATATGTGTTTGTGTGTGTGTGTGTGTGTGTGTGTGTGTGTGTGTGTGCGCGCGCGCACGTGTATGTGTGTGTCTGTGTAGATATAGGTAGATATAGATACAGATGTAGATATAGAAATAGGTAGCTGATAGATGATAGATAGATAGATAGATAGATAGATAGATAGATAGATAGATGATATATATGGAAAGAGAGAGGGAGAAAGAAAAAAGAGAGAGGGAGAGAGAGAGAGAGAGAGAGAGAGAGAGAGAGAGAGAGAGATCCCCATCAATTGAGACATGGTGAATATTTCATTTAATGTGTGTTAAGATGCTTAAGGTCCAAGCATGACTGTTATAAGTTCTCCTGAGTTAGGCATGAATGTCCACCTCGCATAGGAAGCTATTATCTAAATTATATTGAGGCAAAGTTACTTTTTATTGAAATCATTGGCATTAGGCTTCTCACTAAGAAATATTGGAGGAGTTCAGATTTACACCTAAATGCTCAATAACACCATATTCAACAAATTGAATACCTAAATCCCAATCTTTCAAATGAAATATTGTAAAATTATTTTCACCTTATGAAAAATATTACCTTTTTCAGGCAAGAGATAAGCAAAGAATTCTGAAAAGTGAGCTCACCCTGCTGAGTAAGAACTTAATTCCTCGTAGCATTTTTTTGATTTTTATCCTGTACATTCTTGGCTTTTGACAAGAAAATTATCAGAGTCTCCTGGAAGACCAGCCACTGCAAGACAACTGTGGATTTTCAGCAGTGTCCCAGGCATGTGAAATATTGATAACAGCTATCAGAAAGGCTTCTGCTTAAGTAATCACGATGGAAGATTGCTTTAAAATAAGTAAATTACGGCATTGTAGATACATGCAGTGTTTGCACCAAATGGTAGCCTAAAATGCCTATTTGATAACTAATAATTGTCCAGAGAAAATATTCCAAATATAACACCTATTTTAGAACTGTACAGTTTATGGCATGGAAGTACAGTTTTCTAAAATAAAATTAGTTAGTCTCAACTATTTTTTTCTAATCTGAAGCCAAACTGATTTTGTTTTGTTTACCACTTCATATTCTACTGTCTTCACTCCTGAAATTGTTCTGTTTGATAGTTTCCTTTGTCAATATTTGGGACTCAATAGAAGTCCACAGCACCAGATGTATGAAATGCTTGCACTGTAGGTGTTAAGTAGCCAAAGTGATTTTCACACTGATGTATCAAATTGAACACTTGTATATGTATTTTTGATGTATACATTTTGATTTATAATATTAGAAACAAATATAAACTGAAAGACATGCCCTTCAAAATTACATTTTTTTTGTTGCTTCTTTAACCTTATCTCCGGTAGAGCAGGCCATTTTGCCACATATAGGTGATGAACACTGAATTAGTGTTGTCTTTCATACTAGCACCAGTAGAAATCACAATAGAAAACAGATAGCTTTTATGCACTCACTGTCAGACTCATGCATGAAATCCATGTCTGAAAGAAAAAAGGAGAGCAGCTAAAATAGAGAAGATAAGACTGGTGGATGGTTTCTTTGTGGCTTAATGATTACAAACAATGGTTTAAACTTGGTGAATTTCAGATTCACATTCTTAAGTGGCATATTTGTGATACAAATTCAGCCTAACCCGCCTGAGCCTCAGTTTATTATCAGCAGAATAACACTTTGTGTTAGAGGCTTTTTTTTTTTGTGAGTTTTAAAGGCTCCAGTGTCAATAGAATGCTTTCAGGGGATTCTAGAACACACATATAAGTAATATTCTCCTTTTTCTCCTTTTCCATTTTATAACCACGTTTTATTAGTGAGAGTAGTTTTATATACATTATTGGTATGGACAATGAAAGCATGAAGGGAGAAGAGATTATCTCTGTGACATGGGCACATGCAAATTTTAGTATAAATCAATCTATATGACAAGAAGTCAGGGAGTAGATACCAAATGCTTAAGTATACATTATAGTTGCCAAAATATGTTGATCTCATCACTACAGGGTCATTCCTGAGGCAGAAGACGTTGTTTGTATTGGAAACATGGTTTTCAGTTAAGATACAGGAGAAAGCAAATGGTCTTTTGGAGGATTGCACAAATAATGAAAAGACAGATGTAGGACCAAAGGAAAGTAACACATACAGATTGGTTAAGTAGTATGCAGCCAGAGGAGGAGCCTTTTGTAATATAGCATCAATTACTGTCTTCATTTCTTCTTCCATACACATGACACTATATATTCAAGTAGGATTCAAGTAGGAATATTTAACCCACATCAAGTATTCCCTGGGACTATTAACGACAACCATATGAGCAAGATGATGCTAAAATTGGTCCTGGACAACTTATTAATTTGCTATAATGTGAGCTAGCATCAAATTGATATACAAGTTATCAACTGTATAATGTTCTTGTTCTCCAACTCTTGTTTTTTCCTCCATTCTGTTAGATCTGAAACCAGCACACTTGTTGTTGCCCAGGAATCACACATAGCACAGTATCCTGTTTTGCAAACTAGGGATGAAACCAACTTTTGTCTGGAGAACTTGCTCACAGTATTCCGGAGTAGGGATTAACACAAGTGGCAGGTGATGAATATCTGAATCTGTGACAAATTTTTATGTGAAAATTGAAATCGTAGATAAAATTAAGAGATTTACATTTTGTAGTTTCAGAATTAAATAAGCACATCTGTGACCAGTTCATTGATGCATTTGAGAGATGTTCCATATATGTATGTATATGTATATATAAGTATATATGTGTGTATGTATGCATACATATAATTTGATGAGTTCACATACAATTTGCCCATAAATTACATGTAATTGATATATGTTTAACTTTAAAAAATAAAAACAACATAACAATTAAGGCACAAAGATGAAATAAATATCTTCTGCATCCTTTTTCTTTCATTAAACATGGAATGGAATTATTATCCTGTCATCTAATTCTCCTCGTTATTATTTTCTTATTCTTTTGTCCTTTCTAAACTTATTATTTGGGAAGAAGGTACTAAATAAACAAAATGTACAAAATATTAAGATTTAAATAGTATCTTTCTCTAGAAATAGAATAGTGTATATGGATTTGCAATTTTTAGGGTTTTTCTAGACAGGGTTTCTCTGTGTATCTCTGGCGATCCTGGAACTCACTCTGTAGACCAGGCTGAACTCAAACACAGAAATCCACCTGCCTCTGCCTCCCAATTGCTGGCATTAAAGGCATGCTCCACCACTGCCTGGCTGGATTCACATTTATGACTATCGTGTTTCTCCTTGGTTCAAATTGATGTGGTTCCTTTAACAAGAAATTGTTAGAAAAAACATGTTTACAGGAATGAAGTTCTCCTAAACTAGATATCTATTCAGTTGTAATAAAAGAATACTCACTGAGACCAAACCCCTCTATGTAAGACAAGAGAAAGTTCATTATTGGCTATACACTTTAGACTTACTGTAAAAAGTGGAAATTCAAAACAAAATATTTCAAATTTTATTAAAGGAAAGAACCAGTATTGCAGTGATTACAAACCTTTCTGATTTAATGCAACCTCCCATTTCCTCCTGCATTAACTTTCTCTGTTCCAACAGCAAAGGCATATCATTTACACTTCAAAATAGTTTATGATTTAATTAGTAAGGTTTCTGAATTCTTCTTTAGAGAAGAAGCCTGAAGCGGACACAGTACTAACAAAACAGTGTTGTTTTTTGTCAGTCAAGGACATGAGAGGAAGAAGATTGTTTAGCTACACATTAATACATGACTTCTGTTAACACATGGACATCTAATATGGCTGTCACATGCTCTCAATGAAGAAAACTTGACAATAGCAGCAATGGGCATGGCTCTGCTAGACACAGAAATAACACTGAAATTATCTACTCTAGTGAGGATAGAGGAGTTATCTTTTCTCTGACAAACACTTTTCTAGGAGCTCTGTGCTGAGTAGATTTTGTTCTGTACCTGTGTGAGGAGACGCCCTCACATTCGCCATTGCAAGATGGCACTGACATCCCCTCGACCAACTGACAAACAGGTGGTTTGCGCGTGTGCTAGGACGTTTTTTTTTCATTCCTTGTGCACTGCCTCACCTGTGACACAATACCGGTCGACAGGATACAGCCAACCGTTGGGTGCCACTTCCTAGGCGGGGAGCAGTTTCATATATAAGGGCTGGGATTTTGCCCCCTCAGGGTCCTCTTCATCTGTAAGCTTATGCTCTCCCTCTCAAGACGCATAAAAGCTTTACTGCAGAAGGATCCTGTGTGTCGCGTCGTTCCTGCTGGCGGGAGGTTGCGCGGGACATACCTGGAGTAGGTCATACATTCTTTTTATAGCAAAAATGTAGGAAATATATTTCCTTAGTCCACACCTTGAAAGGCAGGAGATCCTATAGCTTTTGCTGCTCAGATGAGCTTTCAAACATTTGAAGCCGAGATTAATCTGGAGATAGATCATTAAATTAGTGTTTTGCATAGTTTGATGTCTTCAGAATGTATGATCATTTTCTTTTATGTTGAATAAATTTTATGTCTGTAGGTCATTATGTTTGTAATTTATTTTTTCTTGTGGTAAGATGATTGGTACAAAAAGCCTGCTTTTCTTTTTGCCATCTTATTTGGAGCACAACAAAATGGTAGACACAAGTTTGTAATTATTGTCTACATTAAGCATTAAAATGGAATATGTTTATTAGGTTGATGTAAGTATGTAAGTGAACAGACACACATCCAAGACATGGTAACACAAATAATTATTTATTCTTTCTTCCTAAGTAGGAACAAGTGGGCCATTTGATCTCTAGTTCTCAATGAGTTCAATTCCTCAATTCAATTTCTCAATTTCACAATTCCAACAGCTTCATCATTTTGTCTGATTTTTATTCCTGGAAAGTATCCTGTGAAATAGATGTTTCAGCCCATAGAAGCCTATAACATTGATCTTTTTTACACTTATGTCAACATTTTTTTTACACTTATGTCAACTGAAACTAGGCCAAATGACTGGGGATTGTCATGTGTCTCCAAAGAAGAAGAATCCCCCTAAAATAAAATCACTGATCTCCAAAGTGGTGAATCAATTACATTCTTAAGAGTTCTTATCAGCTCTTCCCTTGAGTTTAGGTAAGACATGCTCAGGCATCAGTTCTGTATTGATTCACCACCAATGATACCAAAGAAACTATCCTATCCAAACCTATTAGAACAAAATCATGTACAAAGGAACATATTTAAAAGATCATGGGTAAAGGCGTACTTAAGAAGCATGACTGAATCAAAGATGGCTACATTTCTCAAAGGTTCTGGTATCATGTTGGCTCAAATTCAAGAACACTGCTTCACCTGAGTACTGACTTCAATCAAGTTAACACACAAGTTTACACAGTCACACAGTCACATACACACACATACTTACACACACACACACACACACACATACTCACACTCACACAAGCACACACACACTTAAATGGCTGCATTAACAGCCAAGAAGAATTGTGAGCAGACTGAAGAAGTGTCTTTTGTCCTCCATAGTCCTGTTACCACAAGGAACATTAACATCCTTCTCACTTTTATCCCACTACTATGTCTTCCTGTGTTGTTCTGCAGTTTGTGATACCATCTCCAGAGCTCAGGTTGCTTTGTCAATCACTAAAGTCATCTCAGGTTCATGATGACTCAAAGTCATGGCCAGCTGGAAAACTATGAGTCTTTCTTAATATCTTGTCTGTGGTTCCTGGGGTTACATTCTTTTTCTCACGTCTTCTACAATGTTCCCTGAGTGTTTCTGGTGGTAGATAATGTACTCAATTCTCATCTGAGCTTTGGATCATCATATCACAGAAATAGTCATTTTTTTTCACTGCAGTTTAACTAAACCTAATTTTCTGTCAGTAACTATAAAACTTTGTAAAATGACTTACCACAAAAGAGGTGACAGTTCCAGGAATAAGTAAGTGTAGGCACAAATGTTTACAAGGTGTTTGTGAAGACCAGGTGCATGTTTAATACCATTCCAATTATAGCCTTGTTGATGGAGTCTTCCCAGTCACTTGATTTTGCCCAGAATTACAATATCACAAATAAATTTATAAACATGTGGTTGGCTTTAAATCTCAAACAGGACATTGTTTACTGCTGCCATAACTGTGTGCTAGAATTTGACTCAAGGACACATTGTCAGAGTGGCTGATTGAGTTACCATGTGACTGAGTGCTAACAACCATGAACTTTTCCCCTAAAACAACCTGCCATCCTTTGGCAGCACAAAAGTTTTCCATATGGTGGGAGTTTTGAGATCACCACTCAGCCCAGATTGTTTTAGTGTTGTTGAACTAAAGTATGACATTTCTTCAACAATCGAGGTTAACCATTTGATTCTGGTGTGAAATTGAAAGTATGCACAGATAATGAGTGTCATATGCCCCACCTTTCCAGTACTCTTAAAGAAGAGTGAGTCTAGACATAAGGGTTTTTTCTGAAGAAACCTGTTAAGTATCATACATGCATTTTTTCATGTATGTTGCACACCTTTGTACAAATTCTTCAACTACTTTACTATTAATAAAAATTTATCCTGTGCCCTTGCAAATGATGTGCTAAAGCAATATACCTTGTAAGAAGTGGCATTATATCATGAAAAATTGTAGCCATTTTTCTTTTTTTGTTTTTGATTCCACTTCCCAGTTTCCCCTTGGGAAACACCCTGTCCTATCCCCCCTACCAATTCTTCTATGAGGGTTCTCCCCACCCACCCACCCACTCCAGCCTCACTGCCCTAGCATTCCCCTGTGATGGGGAATCAAACCTTCACAGGACCAAAGCCCCCCCCCCCCCATTGATGCAAGATAAGGCAATCCTCTGTTAAATACACAGCAGTAGCCATGGGTGCCTCCATGTGTACTTTTTGGTTGGTAGTTTATTCCCTGGGAGCTCTGGAATGTCTGGTTGGTTGATATTGTTGTTCTTTCTATGGGGTTGCTAACTCCTTCAGCTCCTACAGTTCTTCCCCTAACTCCTCCATTGGGGTCTCTATGCTGAGTCCAATGGTTGGCTGCAAGCATCCACATCTGTATTTGTCAGACTCTGGTAGATCCTCTCAGGAGATGGCTATATCAAGCTTCTGTCAGCAAGCACTTCTTATCAGCAATAGTGTCTGGGTTTGGGATGAATCCCCAGTTGAGACAGTCTCTGGTTGACCTTTCCTTTAGTCACTGCTCTACTCTTTGTCCCTGTATTTCCTTAAGACAGGAGTAATTCTGGGTAATTATTTTTTAAGTGAGTGGATTGCCTCATCCCTCAATCAGGGCAGTGCCTAACCTCTGGATATGGTCTTTAAAGGTTTTTTTTTTTTTTTTTTTCCCTCCCCTTTGTTGTGTATTTCACCTGTCATCCCTATTGGTTCCTGGGATCCTCTTGCTTTCCTGGCATTTGGGACTTTCAGGTGGTTATCCCAGTTTCCCATCCCCCACTGATACACACCTCTGTTCAATTTCCTGACCCTCTGTATATCTCCCCTCTCTCTTCACACACCTGGTCCTGACCTCTTTTTCTCTCCCCCTTCTCTATCTTCAATTCCCAACCTTTACCTCCAGGGATTAGTTTGTTCCCCCTTTAAGTAGTACTGAAATATCCTCACTTTGGTCTTCCTTCTTGAGCTTCAAATGGTCTGTGAGTTGTATCATGGGTATTCCGAGCTTTTTTTCTTTTTTCCCAATATTTTTATTGGATGTTTTCTTTATTTACATTTAAAGTGTTCCCTGTTTCTCCCCCAAAACTCCTTATCCCATCCCCTTTTCCCCTTCTTCTATGAGGGAGCACTCCCATCAACTCACCCCTTCCTCCCTCCCCACCTTGGCATTTTACTACATTGGGGCATCAAGCCTTCACATGACCAAGGGCCTCTGCTCCCACGACGCCTGACAAGGCCATCATCCTCTACTACATATGCAGCTGGAGCCATGATTGGCTCCATGTGTAATCTTTGGTTGGTGGTTTAGTCCCTGGGATCTCTGGGTAGTCTGGTTGTTTGCTATTGTTGTTCTTCCTATGGCTTGCAAACCCCTACAGCTCCTTCATTCCTTTTTCTAACTCCTCGCAATGGAGACCCCATGCTCAATCCAATGGTTAGCTGCAAACATCTGCCTTTGTGCTTTTCAGGCTCTCTCAGGAGACAGCTATATCAGGCTCTTGTCAGCAAATAATTCTTGGCATCAGCAATAGTGTCTTGGTTTGTTGTCTGTATATGAGCTTGAGCCTCAGGTGGGATAGTCTTTGGATGGTCTTTCCTTCAGTCTCCGCTATACACTTTGTCTTTCTATTTCCTCCCTAAGTATTTTCTTCCCCCTTCTAAGGACTGAAGCATCCATACTTTGGTCTTCTTTCTTGAGCTTCATGTGGGGTTTATGAATTCTATCTCGGGTATTCCAAGCTTTTAGGCTAATATCTAAGTATCAATGTGTACATACCATGTGTGTTCTTTTGTGACTAACTTACATCATTCAGGATGACATTTTCTAGATCCATCTACTTGCCTAAGAGTTTCATGATTTATTGTTTTTAATAGCTAAGTAGTATTCCACTGTGTAAATGTACAGCATTTTCTGTATCCATTCCTCTGTTGAAGGACATCTGGACCCAGATATATCACTCCTGGGCATAAACCCAAAAGATACTCCAACAAATAACAAGGACACATGCTCTACTACGTTCATAGCTGCCTTATTTATAATAGCCAGAAGCTGGAAAGAATCTAGACGTCCTTCAACATAGGAATGGATTCAGAAAATGTAGCCATCCTTCTAAAGAGAAAATGGTCATTGAGATTGAGAAACTGTGACATTACAAAAAAATTTAAACATAGTCTAATACAGAATGAAAAGGACTGAAGACATCAAAATATCAGAGAACAACTTATCTCAGCATAAATAGTAAATGGTACTACATTTAGTTGAAAATAATTTGCCACCACACTATCTGAGCCTCAGTTTCTTTATTTGTGCATTTGCATGATGCTATTGGGCTAATAAGATCAAATCAGTTAAATTTGTGGGTAGACTATGAAGTAGTTAAGCAGAGCCATATCTTATTCTGTTATACTTGCTGTTTCTCTTTCTGCCTTTGGAATTCTGACAGGTACTATGAAGTCCAGTGATACATATATTTTTGTAGACTAAAACTATTTGGTCAAATGGCCCATGTAGGAGAGAACAATTTCCCACATCATATTTCCATTTTCCAAAATACCTCAAGATTGTCTGACATTCTACACCAAGATAATCTCCCCAAATGTATAAGCCATAGCTCAATCACCTTCTGTTAACTAACTTCAAGGGAAGAACTTCAAACTATACTCTAATGCAGAGATAATTGTCCACAATTAAGGACTACTTGATTTCAAAACAAATATTGTACAATTTTCCTCTAATAGCCCCTTGTGTCAGTCATTCTTGTCTTCCTTTCATACTGTCTTGATAGTGTTAACACTCAGATAAACAAATCTCCCTCCTACTATGAGAAAAGACTGCATTTAAGTTCTGGTGAGGGAAGCATATTATGAACACAGACAGTGTTCTTCATCCTGAAGCTATCAAACTGTTCATCTTTTTTTCTCTGACAAGTGTGTGTGTGTGTGTGTGTGTGTGTTCATGTAATA